>NC_092178.1:8231728-8384228 GCF_045791955.1 Oncorhynchus clarkii lewisi | reverse complement strand
TCGAGAGCATCCTGGCGGGCTGTATCACCGCCTGGTATGGCAACTGCACCGCCCTCAACCGTAAGGCTCTCCAGAGGGTAGTGAGGTCTGCACAACGCATCACCGGGGGCAAATTACCTGCCCTCCAGGACACCTACACCACCCGATGTCACAGGAAGGCCATAAAGATCATCAAGGACATCAACCACCCGAGCCACTGCCTGTTCACCCCGCTATCATCCAGAAGGCGAGGTCAGTACAGGTGCATCAAAGCTGGGACCGAGAGACTGAAAAACAGCTTCTATCTCAAGGCCATCAGACTGTTAAACAGCCACCACTAACACTGAGTGGCTGCTGCCAACACACTGACACTGACTCAACTCCAGCCACTTTAATAATGGGAATTGATGGGAAATGATGTAAATATATCACTAGCCACTTTAAACAATGCTACCTTATATAATGTTACTTACCCTACATTATTCATCTCATATGCATACGTATATACAGTACTCTATATCATCGACTGTATCCTTATGTAATACATGTATCACTAGCCACTTTAAACTATGCCACTTTGTTTACATACTCATCTCATTTGTACATACTGTACTCGATACCATCTACTGTATCTTGCCTATGCTGCTCTGTACCATCACTCATTCATATATCCTTATGTACATATTCTTTATCCCCTTACACTGTGTACAAGACAGTAGTTTTGGAATTGTTAGTTAGATTACTTGTTATTACTGCATTGTCGGAACTAGAAGCACAAGCATTTCGCTACACTCGCATTAACATCTGCTAACCATGTGTATGTGACAAATAAAATTTGATTTGATTTGATTTGTCTCTCTCTCTCTCTCTGTCTCTCTCTCTCTCTCTTTCTGTGTCTCTCTCTCTCTCATTCTCTCTCTGTCTCTCTGTGTCTCTCTCTCTGTCTCTCTCTCTCTGTCTCTCTTTCTCTGTCTCACTCTCTGTCTCACTCTCTGTCTCACTCTCTGCCACTCTCAACTCAATTTCAATCTAAGGGCTATATTGGCATAGGACACCTATGTTTACATTGCCAAAGCAAGTTAAATAGATAATAAACAAAAGTGAAATAAACAATAAAAAATTAACAGTAAACACTACACTCATAAAAGTTCCAAGAGAATAAAGACATGTCAAATGTCATATTATGTATATATGCAGTGTTATAATGATGTGCAAATAGTTGAAGTACAAAAGGGAAAATAAATAAACATAAATATGGGTTGTATTTACAATGGTGTTTGTTCTTCACTGGTTGACCTTTTCTTGTGGCAACAGGTCACAAATCTTGCTGCTGTGATGTCACACTGGTATTTCACCCAGTAGATATGGGAGTTTATCAAAAGTGGATTTGTTTTTACATTCTTTGTGGGTCTGTGTAGTCTGAGGTAAATATGTGTCTCTGATATGGTCATTATTGACATTTTAGAGACACATATTTCTCTCAGATTACAGAGACCCACAAAAAATTTGAAAAACAAATCCAATTTTGATAAACTCCCATAGAGGAAGTTGACATCACAAAACTGTGATGTTTTGGTTGTACTGGCAATGAGGCACCAATAGGATGCAGCAATCACGTGATCAGCTTCCAGATTGCTGTTGGTGATCTACTTAAAGTAGGACTAGGTTAGATGATGAAGTATACGGAGACTGACTTCTTGAGTGAGTCTTTTCCTATGAACGTTTATCTTGATTTTCAGATCAGATGTGTGAGAAGGTTTTGTCTCTAGATGGTAAACAGCTGATGTCAGAATTTACTTTTCATAGCACTTGAACACACAAAGGTCATCTGTTCTCAGTGTCTGGGTCAACTTCTCTCTGACCTTACAAAAACATGCATGTGAAGGCCTGCCTAACATAATAGATGGTTATGTTACAGGCTTAAACAATTTGAGTGTATTACCTGTTTACAAGGAAATAGGGTACAATAATAATATTATTGACAGGTATGACAGACAGGTAAGCAGGTGTTAATCATACATTTTCAGTTCCTTGAGTAGACAATAAATGATGCGGTCTAAAACGATGCAAACAAAAGCTCCCGAACCCACCTCCCGAGTTCTCAGACAAGCGAAGAGCCTGTCTGCCAAAATAGGAGAGTAGATGCTGGCTGAGGATAAGGGTGCGGATGAGAGTCGTAATTTCTCGGCGCTGTCAGCCTACCCTACATTGGGCCACTGAAGTGCGTCCTCTCTCCCTTCCGCGTCCGCCGCAAGGGAAATACGCGATGCCACCGACTGACGCGAGAGAGGCGGGGTGAGATGCTGGCATTAGCAGAAACGGACTGCCTTGGAAACGCGGAAGACAGCCACTGTATCTATGCAGCAGACAGCAAATATAATAGGCCAATGAGTCTTAACGTTCCCTCACGCCGGCGGTGTGTGGATAAAATATAACAGGAACGTAAAACCAAAGCAGAGTAATAGCCTATACTTTTGGTCCATAGTAGACCTATCATAGATTCCATGCACACGACTGAAGCATCCTCAGTCAAATGCGCGTTATTAGCATAGGCTACACCACACCTCCACTGTGTGGGTTATTTATTTCGCATGGCCCTCATATTATAATATATAATAAGGTGGCTGCTTATATTTGTCCTACCTCATACATGTACACGTTTGTTTATACGCATGTGTGAATTTGGCAATGTGGTGTTCGTTCATCCCAACGCCCTCAGAGAGGGGCTCAGCCATTATCAACTGCAACCCCGAAGCAATTAGGCTTAATAAGTGCTTTGCTCAAGAGCACAACGACAGTGTTCACCTTGTCGACTCGGTTAGTGGCCCAGCGTTCTAACCGTCAGGAACTCTGAACCGGACGACAGCTGTCACAACCATAGCATGAAAGCCAAAGGCGCGCGCGCTACCGTGCCAGTGGTGGCTAATCCACTTGAAATCTTCTTCACTCCGATTTATTTAGCTCCCATGCACTAGTCCACCTGACTACTTACCCTACCTAGGCTTGCCTAGCCTATACTCTCATCGTTAACTGACAATTCTAGAACAAACTATGACGGGAGGAACGGAAAGAGGACCGACTCAGTGTCCGACTGACGTATGACAAAACAAACCCCATAAAAAGACAGTGACATAGTCAGCACAGAGCACATGAAAACATAGCCCTCTAAAATGTGTTCCCCGAGATATCTAGTATATAATTTTGCTAAATGATATACCCACTGCACCACAGCATTTAACTACACGATAAAACGGACTAACGTTGGCCAGACGTTGCCCATACATTCACAAATGAGACAGCTCCAGAAATAGACTAAACGTGCCGTTGACAACGTTTTCGATTTAATGGGTTTACCTGGGAGGATGACAGCGCGTTGTCTTCGATTCCTTCTTATTATATGCCCGTGTAATTTACTAATTTGTGCAGTAGTGTCTTCTATTCATTTAGCCTTTCTCACCAACACAGCAGCATTCCTCGGTCAAAAAACCCCGTCACTGTGGAGTTCTGATTGTAGTCTACTGTCCGGGTCGCGACATCCATTTACCCGCCTCTGGAAGTTGGTGATTGGAGCAAAGCGCGTTATCTCAGCCAGGTACTGTGATGTCGTATGGCTAATGGTGTGCACGGACTGGGATTAGTGACTGACAACAACCACTGATTGGGGTTGTTGTTGTTGTTGTTGTTGTTGTTGTTGAGTAGTAGAAATGTGCAATGTTTTTTTAGCCAGACGTTTTTTGTGTGTAGCCAGCCCAGACCCTAAACTACAGCAGCTCGTGTTTATGCATCCAACTGACCATGTGCTGAAGTTGCTACACTGACATCAGAGGTCAAATCAAATTAAACGTTATTTGTCTCTATGGGCCAAATAAATACAAGTATAGACCTTGAAATGCTTACAAGCCCTCATCCAACAGGGCAGTTCAAGAAGAGTTAAGAAAAATATTTACCAAATTAACTAAAGTAAAAAATAATAAAAAGTAACACAATAAAATAACAATAAAGAGGCTATATACAGGGGGTACCGGTACAGAGTCAATGTGGAGGCTATATACAGGGGGTACCGGTACAGAGTCAATGTGGAGGCTATATACAGGGGGTACCAGTACAGAGTCAATGTGGAGGCTATATACAGGGGGTACCGGTACAGAGTCAATGTGGAGGCTATATACAGGGGGTACAGAGTCAATGTGGAGGCTATATACAGGGGGTACCGGTACAGAGTCAATGTGGAGACTATATACAGGGGTACCGGTACAGAGTCAATGTGGAGGCTATATACAGGGGGTACCGGTACAGAGGCAATGTGGAGGCTATATACAGGGGGTACCGGTACAGAGTCAATGTGGAGGCTATATACAGGGGTACCGGTACAGAGTCAATGTGGAGGCTATATACAGGGGGTACCGGTACAGAGTCAATGTGGAGGCTATATACAGGGGGTACAGAGTCAATGTGGAGGCTATATACAGGGGGTACAGAGTCAATGTGGAGGCTATATACAGGGGGTACAGGTACAGAGTCAATGTGGAGGCTATATACAGGGGGTACCGGTACAGAGTCAATGTGGAGGCTATATACAGGGGGTACAGGTACAGAGTCAATGTGGAGGCTATATACAGGGGGTACAGAGTCAATGTGGAGGCTATATACAGGGGGTACAGGTACAGAGTCAATGTGGAGGCTATATACAGGGGGTACAGAGTCAATGTGGAGGCTATATACAGGGGGTACAGAGTCAATGTGGAGGCTATATACAGGGGGTACCGGTACAGAGTCAATGTGGAGGCTATATACAGGGGGTACCGGTACCGAGTCAATGTGGAGGCTATATACAGGGGGGTACTGGTACAGAGTCAATGTGGAGGCTATATACAGGGGGTACCAGTACAGAGTCAATGTGGAGGCTATATACAGGGGGTACCGGTACAGAGTCAATGTGGAGGCTATATACAGGGGGTACCGGTACAGAGTCAATGTGGAGGCTATATACAGGGGGTACAGAGTCAATGTGGAGGCTATATACAGGGGGTACAGGTACAGAGTCAATGTGGAGGCTATATACAGGGGGTACCGGTACAGAGTCAATGTGGAGGCTATATACAGGGGGTACCGGTACAGAGTCAATGTGGAGGCTATATACAGGGGGTACCGGTACCGAGTCAATGTGGAGGCTATATACAGGGGGGTACCGGTACAGAGTCAATGTGGAGGCTATATACAGGGGGTACCGGTACAGAGTCAATGTGGAGGCTATATACAGGGGGTACCGGTACAGAGTCAATGTGGAGGCTATATACAGGGGGTACCAGTACAGAGTCAATGTGGAGGCTATATACAGGGGGTACCAGTACAGAGTCAATGTGGAGGCTATATACAGGGGGTACCAGTACAGAGTCAATGTGGAGGCTATATACAGGGGGTACCAGTACAGAGTCAATGTGGAGGCTATATACAGGGGGTACCAGTACAGAGTCAATGTGGAGGCTATATACAGGGGGTACCAGTACAGAGTCAATGTGGAGGCTATATACAGGGGGTACCAGTACAGGTTAATTGAGGTAATAATGTACCTATAGGTGGAGGTGAAGTGACTATGCATAGATAATAAACATTGAGTAGCAGCAGTGTACAAAACAAATGGGGGGGGGGGGGGGGTCAATGTAAATAGTCCATTTGATTAATTGTTCAGCAGTTTTATGGCTGGGGGGTAGAAGCTGTTAAGGAGCCTTTTGGTCCTAGACTTGGCGCTCTGGTACCGCTTGCCGTGTGGTAGCCGGTGAGATGCACCTTTGAGGGAAAAGGTCATGGGATGGCAGGAGATCTTGACCTCTAGGCTGAATAAATATTAATTTACTTTTTATCAGACACTCTTATCCAGAGCGACTTATAGGTTAAGTGCCTTTGCTCAAGGGCACATCTACACATTTTGTTCACCTAGTCGTTTCAGGGATTCAAGCCAGCAACCTTTCGGTTACTTGTCCAATCCTCTTATCCGGTCTGCCGTATTCACGATAATCAATAATACTTAATCAGTCACCCGATTAAAATATCGCTTACACTTTATCACATTGTCTTTGAAATGTAGGATATGAATGTAGGCTATGCATTTTACCCACTGTTGATTTTTTTAAATAATAGACTATGCTCAGATGGACCTCAGTATGCGATAACAAGTTTAACATAATCTACATTGAACATTCTCATTATTGTGTTTCACCTGGTGATAACCTTTCTAAATAGAAAATATGTAGAGGTGGATTTGGCTTTGAGGTGAGAGGTCAGTGAGCGGTCAGGTCCTCTCACTGGAGAACATCGGCAGAGGAAACCAAACATGACAGACTTCCTAAATGCATGGTTTGTGTTGACTCTGTGTGTGCTGGTCACTCAACAGCCTGCTCTTCCTCTAGGCTGCTGGTGGCATTCACTCGGCATTTACTGTAAACAAAGGTTGTTTTTTTTAAAATAAATTTAAGCTCAGTCTTTTAGCTTATTTTTATTTATTTATTTTTGTTCTAGTTTTCAAGCTCTGTCCTCTTTTGCTATGCTTTTTGCAGGTTGCCATGACATATTTGGGGATTAATTTTAGAACGCCCACACATCTGCCTACGGGGATGGATACGCTCTCGACCGTATTGCTAAAGAGCATCTCTTATGACTCTACATAGCAATTTTCACCTAAATAATCATTCCACTCACAACTATCCCTGTTCTAATACTCACCCACAGATAACTGCTCATAGATTGAATACCAAAATGGCACACTATCCCCATATATAGTGCACTACTTTTAACCAGGGCCCTATTCCCTATACAGTATAGTGCACTACTTTTGACCAGAGCCCTATTCCCTATACAGTATAGTGCACTACTTTAGACCAGGGCCCTATTCCCTATATAGTGCACTACTTTAGACCAGGGCCCTATTCCCTATATAGTGCACTACTTTTGATTAGCGCCCTATTGGCCCTGGTCAAAAGTAATGCACTACAGAGGGTATAGGGTGCCATTTGGGACATATCATCATATTGAAATCAAAGTGAATGCCACCTACCTACAACACAGCAGCACCAGCTCCATTAATACAAACAGAAACAGTAGCTACATCGTCCTTCCTACACAGCAGCACCAGCTCCATTAATACAAACAGAAACAGTAGCTACATCGTCCTTCCTACACAGCAGCACCAGCTCCATTAATACAAACAGAAACAGTAGCTACATCGTCCTTCCTACACAGCAGCACCAGCTCCATTAATACAAACAGAAACAGTAGCTACATCGTCCTTCCTACACAGCAGCACCAGCTCCATTAATACAAACAGAAACAGTAGCTACATCGTCCTTCCTACACAGCAGCACCAGCTCCATTAATACAAACAGAAACAGTAGCTACATCGCTCTTCCTACACAGCAGCACCAGCTCCATTAATACAAACAGAAACAGTAGCTACATCGTCCTTCCTACACAGCAGCACCAGCTCCATTAATACAAACAGAAACAGTAGCTACATCGCTCTTCCTACACAGCAGCACCAGCTCCATTAATACAAACAGAAACAGTAGCTACATCGTCCTTCCTACACAGCAGCACCAGCTCCATTAATACAAACAGAAACAGTAGCTAAATCGCCCTTCCTACACAGCAGCACCAGCTGCATTAATACAAACAGAAACAGTAGCTACATCGCTCTTCCTACACAGCAGCACCAGCTCCATTAATACAAACAGAAACTGTAGCTACATCGTCCTTCCTACACAGCAGCACCAGCTCCATTAATACAAACAGAAACTGTAGCTACATCGTCCTTCCTACACAGCAGCACCAGCTCCATTAATACAAACAGAAACAGTAGCTACATCGCCCTTCCTACACAGCAGCACCAGCTACTATAAATACATTTGATTTTCAAAACGAATATGGGCTCCAGTTCAGCTCATAATACTCTCATATTACCATTACTGTAATTTCAGATTGGTGAACTGATCTCAAATTTAAACGGGAGAATGCACACGAGTTGAAGAGAGGAATTGTTTTGTGCTCAGTTACCTAATTCCCCCATACCTTCTATTTCTGCCAGGGTGGATTCTGAGGTCCAGGTGCATGTAGGGCACGCTCTGTGTGTGTGTATGTGTGTGTGTGTGTGTGGTGTGTGTGTGTGTGTGTGTGTGTGTGTGTGTGTGTGTGTGTGTGTGTGTTTTGGTGAAATGACACATGTACGCAGAAAATCTATGAAATATTTAAAGCAAACACCCAAAACAACATTCCTTCCCATGAACACTAGTTCCTGGTTCCTACTCCTTGACAGCGCGTCTCCTGCAAATGCTGCAGTCGACTGTGGCCCGCGTCACTCAGCCGTGTCCATAACATCAAACGCAGGTACTTAGACGCTGACTGTGCATGTGGGACCCCCCCCTCCCTAAGTGATAATCTGCCATTTGGGACACAACCAACTCTTGAGTTACGTAGATACAGCTACTCTGCAGATCAGCTCGCTCCCCAGAGCTGTCTGGCGGGCTGCCAGTGAGTCTGATAAGAGAGGATGTGCAGCAGTAGGCACCTCCATGATTCACTTCCCAAACACAGCCTTCTAGCAGCTTAATAAGCTCTTTTTAATGTGTTCTTCAAATCATTTTTGTCTTTGACCCCCCCCCCCCCCCCCTCCCATTTCTCAGATTTACATTTGAGGTCATTTAGCAGACACTCATATCCATACAGACACTCATATCCATACAGACACTCATATTCATACAGACACTCATATCCATACAGACACTCATATCCATACAGACACTCATATCCATACAGACACTCATATTCATACAGACACTCATATCCATACAGACACTCATATTCATACAGACACTCATATCCATACAGACACTCATATCCATACAGACACTCATATCCATACAGACACTCATATCCATACAGACACTCATATCCATACAGACACTCATATTCATACAGCCACTCATATCCATACAGACACTCATATCCTTACAAGGGAACGTTGTCAGATTTTTCACCTAGTTGGCTGAGGGATTCAAAGTAGCAACCTTCCGCTAGGCTACCTGCTGTCCTTCTGCTGTCCTATAGCACTAGATGACTGCTACTGTATCATTCCATTAGAACGTTCCATCTCATTCCACTAGAACGTTCCATGTTCCATCTCATTCCATTAGAACGTTCCATCTCATTCCATTAGAACGTTCCATGTTCCATCTCATTCCATTAGAATTATAACAGCAGACAGGGAAATTATGACAGCCTGTATTAGCCACACCCTCTTCTAGACTAGACCTTCTATTTTAAGAAATGCCTCGATTTCTATGCTGCCTTTTAACATTAATATTTCAGAAACAATTAGTCTCAGCGTGTAAGTCAGACAAAGGATGAAAAGTAGTTTAAGTATAAAAAATATATCATTTATTTAATTAGAAATAGACAAAAGTGCAACAATAGGAACTCGCTTGTATCTTGGCCAGGTGGTTACAGTGAAAAACAAGTATGATACAAATACAACAACAACTTACAACCTGGTGTTATTAATTAAACAACAACAACCAGGTACATAAATTATAGTACTAAACTGTACACAGTCTTACAGTATTTACACAAGGTGTATTCGTCAATGCAGAATTTATTTATTTCCTTTGTTCTTTCTTTCCCTGTTTTAAATTAACAGTAAACAATATTATTTACATTCTTCAGCCAAGCCACTTTTTTGGTTTTTTAGTGTTTTTGGACTAGAGTTTTTTTTTCCTTTGGATTTTAGTCATTTTAATGTCTCTTTTTGACCATGCTGTGAACGTGAATTTCACGGTCAGACAAAGCAATTTTTTAGGGACCCAAACTCTTACGTTGGACTAAACAAAAAAATATATCAGTGGGCAACAACTAATGAAGTGACTAAATAATGAGAGATATAGGTAACGTCCCCGTCGAAGTTACAAGACTCAATCATAAACATTTCCAATAGTTTTGTGTCAGGTGTATATAATTATACAAATATATATATATATATTCACTCAATAATATGCAGATCAGTCGAGGCACATACTAGTAGTATAATATATTCAAACTATTTCTGTATTGCTAATCTTTAACATATGAATATATATATATATTTTTAAAGTGTTATATTCTAACATTTTATGTCAAAATGTGACATTTGTTTGAGTAAGTACCTTCTGCTCATCTGTACACTGCCGTGTCATGCTCCTATAACCCTTTAGCAGTGAATATAACTGTATACCTTCCTAAGTGATGTGCTACTTGTCGCTAACATTGATTCCTCAGTGCGTCAGATCCACCCTATAGTATCTCTGTAGATACACAGGCAGACGAGTCAAAGAGCCAGGTGACTTTAGAGCTGTGCTACTTGTCTCTAACATTGATTCCTCAGTGCGTCAGATCCACCCTATAGTATCTCTGTAGATACACAGGCAGACGAGTCAAAGAGCCAGGTGACTTTAGAGCTGTGCTACTTGTCTCTAACATTGATTCCTCAGTGCGTCAGATCCACCCTATAGTATCTCTGTAGATACACAGGCAGACGAGTCAAAGAGCCAGGTGACTTTAGAGCTGTGCTACTTGTCTCTAACATTGATTCCTCAGTGCGTCAGATCCACCCTATAGTATCTCTGTAGATACACAGGCAGACAAAGAGTCAAAGAGCCAGGTGACTTTAGAGCTGTGCTACTTGTCTCTAACATTGATTCCTCAGTGCGTCAGATCCACCCTATAGTATCTCTGTAGATACACAGGCAGACAAAGAGTCAAAGAGCCAGGTGACTTTAGAGCTGCGCGTTTAAAAACCCAAATAAAACTTCAAACGAAAGTAACAAAAGAAAACCTAAAAAGTCAATCTCATGCTTGAACTCACATACTTGTTTTCAGTCTCACCACTAGGTAGACATGTCTATGGGTAGTAAGGTAGAGACAGGGGTCCAGGAATTCGAAAAGCTGCCTATGTGTGTGTGTGTGTGTGTGTGTGTGTGTGTGTGTGTGTGTATATGGGCTGATGTGTTTGGCAGTTTGTTTGGCAGCCATGATGTTTACATATCGTTGGCATAGTCCCCGATCATCCTGCGTGTGTGCGAAGCCAGGAAGATGTCATTGTCTCGTGGACAGTCGTGGTGACAGGAGCACGTCTTGACGAACATCATCTTGCGTCTGAAGGCGTCTCCCTCGGGACAGTGGAACTCCACCTCTGCGGTGACGGTGCTGTGGGGGGTACAGCAGCGCCCGTCCGTACACACACCACAGAACTTGGGCTTGTAGACCCTCCTGCTGCTGCAGCCTGACAGCTGGAAACGCATGCCTCGCGGGGACTTGGGGGTCCGTACACACTTCTTCCCCCTCTAAGGAAACGGAGATGACTGGCGGTTAGTTTAGGATGGGAATAATAACTTGTTACATGGTCTATCGTGCTTAGGGCAGCGTGGGTCTAACCTTTAGTAAACGATAAGGAGCCAAAGACATTCTATGCTCCTGAATTGCATGGCTTCTTGTTTACATTTGTGATGAAAATATATATTATTTATTATAGTATTCACTTATTAAATGTGCTGAGAAATGCCATGTGATATCATCTTATGTCATGCATATATTATAGGCTATATAATATACTATATAATATATTCCTCTTTTTGTTGTTATACTATATAATATACTATATAATACATTCCTCTATATGTTGTTATACTATATAATATACTATATAATACGTTCCTCTATATGTTGTTATACTATATAATATACTATATAATGCATTCCTCTGTATGTTGTTATACTATATAATATATAATATACTATATAATACGTTCCTCTATATGTTGTTATACTATATAATATACTATATAATACGTTCCTCTATATGTTGTTATACTATATAATATACTATATAATGCATTCCTCTGTATGTTGTTATACTATATAATATACTATATAATACATTCCTCTCTATGTTGTTATACTATATAATATACTATATAATACATTCCTCTCTATGTTGTTATACTATATAATATACTATATAATACGTTCCTCTATATGTTGTTATACTATATAATATACTATATAATACGTTCCTCTATATGTTGTTATACTATATAATATACTATATAATACATTCCTCTGTATGTTGTTATACTATATAATACACTATATAATACATTCCTCTGTTGTTATACTATATAATACATTATATAATACGTTCCTCTATATGTTGTTTTACTATATAATACATTCCTCTGTATGTTGTTATACTATATAATATACTATATAATACATTCCTCTGTATGTTGTTATACTATATAATATACTATATAATACATTCCTCTATATGTTGTTATACTATATAATATACTATATAATACGTTCCTCTATATGTTGTTATACTATATAATATACTATATAATGCATTCCTCTGTATGTTGTTATACTATATAATATACTATATAATACGTTCCTCTATATGTTGTTATACTATATAATATACTATATAATGCATTCCTCTGTATGTTGTTATACTATATAATATACTATATAATACGTTCCTCTATATGTTGTTATACTATATAATATACTATATAATACATTCCTCTCTATGTTGTTATACTATATAATATACTATATAATACGTTCCTCTATATGTTGTTATACTATATAATATACTATATAATACGTTCCTCTATATGTTGTTATACTATATAATATACTATATAATACATTCCTCTGTTGTTATACTATATAATACACTATATAATACGTTCCTCTATATGTTGTTATACTATATAATACACTATATAATACATTCCTCTGTTGTTATAATATATAATATACTATATAATACGTTCCTCTATATGTTGTTATACTATATAATATACTATATAATACGTTCCTCTATATGTTGTTATACTATATAATACATTCCTCTGTATGTTGTTATACTATATAATATACTATATAATACATTCCTTTATATGTTATAATATATAATATAGTATATAATACGTTCCTCTATATGTTGTTATACTATATAATATACTATATAATACATTCCTCTATATGTTGTTATACTATATAATACGTTCCTCTATATGTTGTTATACTAAATAATATACTATATAATACATTCCTCTATATGTTGTTATACTATATAATACATTCCTCTATATGTTGTTTGTTATACTATATAATACGTTCCTCTATATGTTGTTATACTATATAATATACTATATAATACATTCCTCTATATGTTGTTATACTATATAATACGTTCCTCTGTATGTTGTTATACTATATAATGGTATTAGTCCATGTATCCACCTTGATGTCCTTCTCTTGCTCCACGTGGCAGGGCCGGATCATACAGATACGGGTCTGCCTCTCCAGCTGGCACCGCTCGTTGTCATTGGTGACGCGGGACGACACGCCCATGCCGCAGGTGGCCGAGCACTCGTCCCATTTGGTGGTCTGGACGATGCAGTTCTCCCTGGGGCTCTCCACCGTGACCGGCCCGTGGGCTGACACCTCTCTGTAGACTGACAGAGGGGAAGAAGAGACCAAGGGGTGAATTTCAGATCCTGAGAGAAGAGGAAGGGAGAGGAAAAGGTGAACAGTGGTGAAAGGGGTGAACAAGAGGGGAGGAGAAGCGGGAGAGGTGGTTAGTTTGAACTTTGGTAAAGAGAGAGACAGAGACACTGAGAGAGAGAGAGGGAGAGAGAGACAGAGACAGAGAGAGAGAGAGAGAGAGAGACACTGAGAGAGAGACAGAGACACTGAGAGAGAGACAGAGAGGGGGAGAGAGAGAGAGAGAGACACACTGAGAGAGACAGAGACACAGAGAGAGAGAGGGAGAGAGAGACAGAGAGAGACAGAGAGAGACACTGAGAGAGAGACAGAGACACTGAGAGAGAGACAGGGCTGGGGAGAGAGAGAGAGAGAGAGAGGGAGAGAGAGAGAGACACTGAGAGAGAGACAGAGACACTGAGAGAGAGACAGAGAGAGACAGAGAGAGACACTGAGAGAGAGACAGACACTGAGAGAGAGACAGAGAGGGGGGGAGAGAGAGAGACACTGAGAGAGACACTGAGAGAGACAGAGAGGGAGAGAGAGAGAAAGGGAGAGAGAGAGAAAAGAGAGAGAGAGAGAAAGAGAGAGAGAGAGAGAGAGAGAGAGAGAGAGAGAGAGAGAGACACTGAGAGAGAGACAGAGAGAGTGAGAGGGGGAGAGAGAGACAGAGACAGAGACACTGAGATAGAGAGACAGAGACAGAGACAGAGAGAGACAGTGAGAGAGAGGAGAGAGAGAGAGAGAGAGAGTGCGAGGGCGAGAGAGTGAGACAGAGACACTGAGAGAGAGACAGAGAGAGAGAGAGAGAGAGAGAGAGAGAGGGCGAGAGAGTGAGACAGAGACACTGAGAGAGAGACAGAGAGAGAGACAGAGAGAGAGAGAGAGAGATACAGAGAGAGAGCGAGAGAGAGAGGGACAGCATTGTGGAGAAGAAAAATATGGGAGTTTTTAGCTTTAAAAGAGAGAGAGAAAAAGTTAAAGTGATGTAAAGAGAGAAAAGAAACCCAGCTTGTAGGAGGTTAGACTCACCAGCCATGGCTGACTGGTAGGGGTGGTCCTGAGGGCTCTGCTCACACACCCACTCCTCACAGCACTTCCCAGGGATCTGGATGCGGCGTGGGTACGGGCAGTCTGGAGAGGCCAGCAGCACGTTGTTGGCACAGGTTGGCACGCAGCCGATCTCTCCGTTCATACAAACACACTGGTGCTTGCAGCTGGGCTGAAAGGTCTCACCACTGCGGTAGATGACCCCTCCCAGGTCGCACGTCTGGCCTTCCTGGGCTGAAACACAGAGGTGGAGACGCCATTTTAGATTTCATATTTCAAAGGCTTTACATTATTAGCCCAGAGATTGCCCGCTTTGGATATTGATAATCTAAGCCCTGACAAAGTCTGCACAAAATATGTAGCAATTTCTACAATAAGAGAGCCAAGAGGTGATCACAGTCTCGATAGATATCTCAAAACCTCCTACCCTTTCTTTAATAGTTGACAGGAGAATTCAACTCACCCATGCAGATGCCGTGCTCAGTGTCACTCAGCATTGCATAATCACAGTAAAGCCCCCTGTGGTGGTCACATGGCTCCAGGAGGGTACAGGGCTCGCCGGCTTGCCTGGCACACACCTTACAGCAACCACAGCCATCCAGAACCAGGCTGGTACCAAACGGGCATGGATGGGGGTCCGAGGGACAGTCACAGGGATCGGAACAGTCCTGGGCCATTGTCTGTAGACGGAAGAAAATATAACAGTCAGAAATGTTAAAGGAAACACGTAGGATAGTGTGAATAACGTGTCTGATATCAGGATTCGTCTCCAGGGAAGATGTGATAATCCACTCAACTTCAAGTCAATGAGTTAGGTCGACACTGTGTGGCAAAGAAGCAGATACTGTTGTATGTCAGGCTCACTTGTAATGCATCTTACTGCCACAAGATGGAGACATGACTCGATGTAACCAAGTCATATCTGGCAGTCATTTCTATGGAGAGTAATGCACTGTGGTATTACAGCAAGTACAAATCTAATCTAATCTATGTAGGCTACTCAAATGCTGTCAAATCTTGATGTGCTGTTTACCTAAATAACTTAGTAGCCTAAATTGCGACATAGGACCTACAATTTAGTGGCAAGTTGTTGTTGTCCCATTTTATTAAATAGTTTGTAATCCATGTTATGCTAACCTTTTATAACTACATGGATTAAAAACTATTTAATAAAATGGGACAACAACAACTTGGCACTAAATTGTAGGTCCTATGTCGCAATTTAGGCTACTAAATTATTTTTTACTGCTTCTCTGTACTCTGTACTTATGTTCCTTTTAGTAGCAATGAATAAGAAAAAACCCAAGAACATAGCCTATCATTTCAGTAACAGTGACATCCAATTATAACAACCCTACTTTTTCATAACCTTGCATTGTTTACAGAACTGCTGCTGTAGGCTACTTTATAGAGTTGCTATAGGTTACTTTACAGGCTACTTTACAGAGCTGCTGTAGGCTACTTTACAGAGCTTACAGAGCTGCTGTACATTACTTTACAGAGCTGCTGTAGGCTACTATACAGAGCTGCTGTACATTACTTTACAGAGCTGCTGTAGGCTACTATACAGAGCTGCTGTAGGCTACTATACAGAGCTGCTGTACATTACTTTACAGAGCTGCTGTAGGCTACTATACAGAGCTGCTGTAGGCTACTATACAGAGCTGCTGTAGGCTACTTTACAGAGCTGCTGTAGGCTACTTTACAGAGCTGCTGTAGGCTACTTTACAGAGCTGCTGTAGGCTACTTTACAGAGCTGCTGTAGGCTACTTTACAGAGCTGCTGTAGGCTACTTTACAGAGCTGCTGTAGGCTCCTTTACAGAGCTGCTGTAGGCTACTTTACAGAGCTGCTGTAGGCTACTTTACAGAGCTGCTGTAGGCTACTTTACAGAGCTGCTGTAGGCTACTTTACAGAGCTGCTGTAGGCTCCTTTACAGAGCTGCTGTGCACTACTTTACAGAGCTGCTGTAAGCTACTATACAGAGCTGCTGTACACTACTTTACAGAGCTGCTGTAGGCTACTTTACAGAGCTGTTTACTGCGAGCCCACACCCCCATGGAATGTTTTAGCTGCTATAACTGCACAATGCGTTCCCAAAGTTTGTACTTCAAATCTACATTTACATGACTAAATAATAAATATGAAGACAAGACAAATCATATGAAAATAGCCGGGTGAATGAGAGAGAAAGAATAGGTTATTACTGCATAAAATGCAAAGTGACAAAGTTACATAAATTAATAGATGAAAATCCAGCACTTTATTCACATCTGATACATAAAATCTGTCATATTATATATTAAACTTACCGAGCAGACGATGAGTAGAAAAAGGCACATTCTGGTAATAATTTCCTCAGACATTGTCGCTAGTTTATTTTAACAGCGTGCACACTACAACCCGTTTGTTTTCGTTCAGACAGACAGGAGTTTCCCTTTTCTCGCGCTCTACAGTCAATCGGCTGTGTTGACTCGCTGCAGGGCTCGAGGACTGAGGCACGGAGAGGAGAATCTTTAAATAGTCCGCGAGGCGGGCCAGAGCCCGGGAAACAAGAGTCATGACACGCGACCCAAAGGGGTGAAAATATTTCAATTCCAGATGGTTTTCTTTCCTAATTCCTGAGAGAAGAGCTATTTCTACAGACAATCAATTTACTGTATCATATTTCACCTTTTCAGACACAGGCCCAGCCAAGTGGGAGTTGTTTTATGTCCTAAAGCAGGAACTGACAAGGATGCCTGTGAGTGTTATTTGACATGGACTAAAGGAGAACATTGTTCATTTTGGCCACCGTTCAGACCAACGTAGTCTACATAAAGTGGTAACAGGTAAAGGGGAAAGATTGATAGTAGGATTATGTAATAACTAGGGGTAATAACATGACAAAGAGTACGTCTAAAATGGCACGATAATTTCTATATAGTATGTAGGAAATAGGGAGCCATTTGGGATGAACACAAAGTACCTTTTGTTTCATCAATATTTTTATTTAATGTATTTATATTTTTAAGCCCAGTCCCCTGCAGGAGGCCTTTTTCCTTTTGGTAGGCCGTCATTGTAAATACGAATTTGTTCTTAACTGACTTGCCTAGTTAAATAACATTAAAATAAAAAAATTGAGACACACTGAGACCATCCCAATAGTTACTGTCACCAGGTGATTCCAGGTGATTCCAGTTGATTCCAGGTGATTCCAGGTGATTCCAGGTGATTCCAGGTGACATGCTGTACAGACACACAATAACAGGTAATGGTCACTTGTTTAGAAGGCATTGCTCACTATCTACCAATGTCAGATCTGTACCGTAAATCGTTGTCATTTGTCAAACTTAGCCTTTTCCAACACTGTACCCCTCCTCTTGTACCTTTCTAAGAGGTAGTCTACAGATAGCGCCGGGGCCACAGGGGTCATGACCTTTCTTATATGTAGTCTACAGATAGCGCCGGGGCCACAGGGGTCATGACCTTTCTTAGAGGTAGTCTACAGATAGCGCCGGGGCCACAGAGGTCTTTACCTTTCTTAGAGGTAGTCTACAGATAGCGCCGGGGCCACAGGGGTCTTGACCTTTCTTAGAGGTAGTCTACAGATAGCGCCGGGGCCACAGAGATCTTTAACTTGCTTAGAGGTAGTCTACAGATAGCGTCGGGGCCACAGGGGTCTTTAACTTGCTTAGAGGTAGTCTACAGATAGCGCCGGGGCCACAGGGGTCTTGACCGTTCTTAGAGGTAGTCTACAGATAGCGCCGGGGCCACAGAGGTCTTTTGCATGAATAGGAAGTGAGGCTTTAGTCAAGGTAGCTTACTGTTTGAAAATGAGCATCAGTTTAACCGTAGAGGACAAACATGGGATGTTCAACTCCAAGACAAACATGCAAAAGCTATCATTTTGAGATTTCTTAGAGAGAGAAAGAGAGGGAGGAAGACAGAGAGAGAGAGGAAGAGAAATAGAGGGAGGGAGAGAGAGGGAGAGCCAGAGAAAGAGAGAGAGGGAGGAAGAGAAGGAGAGGGTGGAAGAGGGAGAGAAATAGAGGAAAAGAGAGAGAGAGAGAGGAAGAGGGAGAGAGGAAGAGAAAGAGAGAGAGGAAGAGAAAGAGGGAGAGAGATGAAGAGAAAGAGAGGGAGAAACAGAGAGAGGAAGAGAGAGAGAGAAACAGAGAGAGGAAGAGGGAGAGAGGAAGAGAGAGAGAGGGAGAAACAGAGAGAAGAGAAAGAGGGAGAGAGAGGAAGAGAAAGATTGGGAGAAACAGAGAGAGGAAGAGAGAGAGAGAGAGAGAGATACAGAGAGAGGAAGAGAGAGAGAGGGAGAAACAGAGAGAGGAAGAGGGAGAGATGATATGAAAGACTGCCACATGGAGCACAGAGGAATGGACAGGTGTTTCTAAGAACCAGATAGATGTCTGATCTGACATACTATGAAATTTTAACCTGAGCTTATTAAAACCCACATTAGAGGATAAAGAAGGATGGCAGGTCTGTCATGTTCTCACATGGTAGCATACACATGATATCTGAAAGTCAAAAACAGCCTGTCCACTCCACTCCTCGCTTGTCAAGTCTTAAATAGGAAACACACATGGGGAAGGAAAAAGTAAATGTTGTGCTTTTTTTTCTTCTTTTTTTCTGTCTTGCCCGGACGGCAGCTATTTCCTGGAGCATGCCAACCTCATGACGCTGTGTGTGTCTACCTAAAAAGTCAAGAGGTTCTGTTTGCCCAAACGCCACAGCGAGCACAATAACACCAGGGGTCATATTTGAGAACATAATGAACAAGCTAAATCCGTTTTGTACCTCTCTCTCTCTCTCCTCCCTCCCTCCAACCAGAGGTGAGAGAACGAGAGGTGCGGGAACCAGAGGTGAGAGAACGAGAGGTGCGGGAACCAGAGGTGAGAGAACCAGAGATGAGAGAACCAGAGTAATGAGAAACAGAGTTGTGGGAACCAGAGGTACGAGAACCAGAGGTGAAAGAACCAAAAGTGAGAGAATCAGAGGTGTGGGAATGTGAAAGCAGGCAAAGTGCCTCCTGCTCCTCAGAGACTGTCTGGCGAGAGGAAACCATGCCGTGGAAACACGAGACAGGACCAGGCCTCGGAGATGAAACATGTATTATAAGTTCAAAACAGAACCCGTAACTAAGGAGGGCCGTACAAATTTCAAGACTGCAGAGCTGTGGAGTGCCTTGAGGTCTCTAGCCGAGAGACCTTCCTGCACAGAGCTCAGAGCACTGGAGGCTGATGGTTGCAATGTGTGAATTTCAGAGACACCAGCCTCAGTCTAGAGAGACAGCCAGTAGAGAGAGAGTTAGGACATGTAACGCTGTTGATACCTCATGGGCAGGACATGGACAGATTCAGTAAATACTACAGAGGTCAGAGAGCTCTAATTCCCTTGATACTACATGGACACTGGGCACGGGACAGAGCCCAGCAGCCAATGATTTTGCATAAAAGATCAACCGGTTGCTATTTATGTACCGTCTACCATGCAACAGGCAAGGACAACATCCAAATCCTGCAACCTATTTAAGAGTAATAAACACCATCTCAACTGGAACAGGTTCAACTAGGAATGATGCCAGATTGCCAGGCAGCAAAAGTTTCAGCATCAGCTGCTATTGTTGGAACTCTTGTGCTCTACTATGTGTGTAACTCATGTTTACGATTTGCTTTTTTGTTAACATTCATTGACCACGTCACAAACTTGTTGCAGTACAGTACAGTACAGAGCACAGCTTTCCACACATGACCACATGTAACTCATGTATTGCTGTGGTACCACACATGACCACTAGGAGGCCAGCACCACACTGCTCGAGGAGAAAGAAGGAGGGAGAGACGGGAAGAGAGAGGGAGATGTTGACATATGTGTGTGTAAAGGTGGAACTGTGGTGGATTTAAGCATACATAAGCATTTAAAGTCAGGGAGTAGAGCGTGGGAATAAACAGGCCAGGTATATAATCAACATTAACCCGTTACAATGTGTTGTTCAATGTCTTTGTCTGCACGTGACCATAGCATACATGTATATCCCGGTAGGTTTCCACTCTGAAGTTCATTCTTGGCACTAAGGGAGCTAATGGGTGTAGATGTTCATACATTTGGACATATGACCATTGTCTGGTAGTATGACCATTGTCTGGTAGTATGACCAGTGTCTGGTAGTATGACCAGTGTCTGGTAGTATGACCATTGTCTGGTGGTATGACCATTGTCTGGTAGTATGATCATTGTCTGGTAGTATGACCATTGTCTGGAAGTATGACCATTGTCTGGTAGTATGACCATTGTCTGGTAGTATGACCATTGTCTGGTAGTATGACCAGTGTCTGGTAGTATGACCAGTGTCTGGAAGTATGACCAGTGTCTGGTAGTATGACCATTGTCTGGAAGTATGACCATTGTCTGGTAGTATGACCATTGTCTGGTAGTATGACCAGTGTCTGGTAGTATGACCATTGTCTGGTAGTATGACCATTGTCTGGTAGTATGACCAGTGTCTGGTAGTATGACCAGTGTCTGGTAGTATGACCATTGTCTGGTAGTATGACCAGTGTCTGGTAGTATGACCATTGTCTGGTAGTATGACCATTGTCTGGTAGTATGACTAGTGTCTGGTAGTATGACCATTGTCTGGTAGTATGACCAGTGTCTGGTAGTATGACCAGTGTCTGGTAGTATGACCATTGTCCACAATACCCAGAAATCAGCTTTAGAGTACAATAGAGTGGAAATATACCTGAATGATATATTAGGAAGCCTAATGGGTGAAGATTTGATTGAGGTGACATCTCCCCTGACCTCAACCCTCTGTAAGGTCATCCAACTTGGCTCCAAAACAAACCCTTTGACTCTAACAGAGTTAATTGGTTCCTGTGTTAATAACGAACAGCGTAGACGGAAAAAACATCTGAGTCCCAAATGGCACCCTATTCCCTATAAAGTGCACTACTTTTGACCAGAGCTCTATAGCCTGTGCTCAAAAGTAGTGCACTATATAGGGAATAGGGTGTAATTTTGGACGCCTCCTAGATGTGTTTGACTGGTGTTGATCTCCACTCCGCCTGATGTGTCTGTCTGTACCACTGCACTCTGGTGACTCACACCAGCCAACAGTCAAAGCCTTGAACGCATCGACCACGGACAAAGCACCCTGGTCCCTGCCGGAATTAAGCCTGCGGCCCAAATAGCACCCTATTCCCTATATAGTGCACTACTATAGACCAGAGCCCTATTCCCTACATAGTACACTACTTTAGACCAGAGCCCTGTTCCCTCTTTAGTACACTACGTTAGACCAGAGCACTATTCCCTTCATAGTACGCTACTTTAGACCAGAGCCCAAATTCCCTATATAGTACACTACTTTAGACCAGAGCCCTATTCCCTACATAGTACACTACTTTAGACCAGAGCCCTGTTCCCTCTTTAGTACACTACTTTAGACCAGAGCCCTGTTCCCTCTTTCGTACACTACTTTAGACCAGAGCCCTATTCCCTATATAGTGCACTACTATAGACCAGAGCCCTATTCCCTACATAGTACACTACTTTAGACCAGAGCCCTGTTCCCTCTTTAGTACACTACGTTAGACCAGAGCACTATTCCCTTCATAGTACGCTACTTTAGACCAGAGCCCAAATTCCCTATATAGTACACTACTTTAGACCAGAGCACTATTCCGTATATAGTACACTACTTTAGACCAGAGCCCAAATTCCCTATATAGTGCACTACTTTAGATCAGAGCACTATTCCCTTCATAGTACACTACTTTAGACCAGAGCACTATTCCCTTCATAGTACACTACTTTAGACCAGAGCACTATTCCCTACATAGTACACTACTTTAGACCAGGGCCCAAATTCCCTATATAGTACACTACTTTAGACCAGAGCACTATTCCGTATATAGTACACTACTTTAGACCAGAGCCCAAATTCCCTATATAGTGCACTACTTTAGATCAGAGCACTATTCCCTTCATAGTACACTACTTTAGACCAGAGCACTATTCCCTTCATAGTACACTACTTTAGACCAGAGCACTATTCCCTACATAGTACACTACTTTAGACCAGAACCCTATTCCCTCTTTAGTACACTACTTTAGACCAGAGCCCTATTCCCTACATAGTACACTACTTTAGACCAGAGCACTATTCCCTTCATAGTACACTACTTTAGACCAGAGCCCTATTCCCTACATAGTGCACTACTTTAGACCAGAGCACTATTCCCTATATGGTACACTACTTTAGACCAGAGCCCTGTTCCCTCTTTAGTACACTACTTTAGACCAGAGCCCTGTTCCCTCTTTCGTACACTACTTTAAACCAGAGTCCTATTCCCTACATAGTACACTACTTTTGGATATGTTCCCATTTGGAATGCAGGCCCAGGTCTACTGTTCAGCCACTGCTCTCAGTGTCCACCGCCCTTGTGAGTCATCCTAAGTCTACACTTTTCAAATCCTTTGGAAGCCGTTGGCTGTTGAAAGCCTTCAAAGAACCTTTACTTATTGACGCATCGAACACTGTGGTAGGTCCCAGTCAGATAAAAAAAAAATGTTCCCTCATTACTTACAGCGATGTGAGACACATCGACATCCTACGAGATTCATCTGCGTTGGGTTAGGTTGGGTTGACTCTCTCTCCCCCTCGTCTCATATCTCAGGCAGGCAGCAAAGTGTGAGGGCCAACAGGGCTTATCATCAGGGAGCTTCTTGGACCTCCTGTGGAGAAGAAGAGATGGAGGGCAGAGTTTAGGACTGAATGGCACCCTATTCCCTATATAGTGCACTACTTTTGACCAAGGCCCAATGTATGTAATAGTGGAATAGGGTAGTGCACTTTGTAGGGTATAGGGTGCCATTTGGGACTCACTACCAGGTCACGACCACCACACAGTCAACCTCCCTTTCACACTCTTATCTCAGCTGACTCACATTTCCTCCATGCCTGATGATCTCACTTGTTAGTGAAGCTGACCTCACCTGTTAGTGAAGCTGACCTCACCTGTTAGGGAAGATGACCAGCGTTAGTAGAGGAGGAGTTGGCCAGCGTTAGTAGAGGAGGAGTTGGCCAGCGTTAGTATAGGAGGAGTTGGCCAGCGTTAGTAGAGGAGGAGTTGGCCAGCATTAGTAGATGAGGAGTTGGCCAGCGTTAGTAGAGGAGGAGTTGGCCAGCGTTAGTAGAGGAGGAGATGGCCAGCATTGGTAGAGGAGGAGTTGGCCAGCGTTAGTAGAGGAGGAGTTGGTCAGCATTAGTAGAGGAGGAGTTGGCCAGCGTTAGTATAGGAGGAGTTGGCCAGCGTTAGTAGAGGAGGAGTTGGCCAGCGTTAGTAGAGGAGGAGTTGGCCAGCGTTAGTATAGGAGGAGTTGACCAGCGTTAGTATAGGAGGAGTTGACCAGCGTTAGTAGAGGAGGAGTTGACCATCGTTAGTTGAGGAGGAGTTGGCCAGCGTTAGTAGAGGAGGAGTTGACCATCGTTAGTAGAGGAGGAGTTGGCCAGTATTAGTAGAGGAGGAGTTGGCCAGCGTTAGTAGAGGAGGAGTTGGCCAGCTTTAGTATAGGAGGAGTTGACCGGAGGAGTTGGCCAGCGTTAGTAGAGGAGGAGTTGGCCAGCTTTAGTATAGGAGGAGTTGGCAAGCGTTAGAATAGAAGGAGTTGACCGGAGGAGTTGGCCAGCGTTAGTAGAAGAGGAATTGACCGGAGGAGTTGGCCAGCGTTAGTAGAGGAGGAGTTGACCGGAGGAGTTGGCCAGCGTTAGTAGAGGAGGAGTTGGCCAACGTTAGTAGAGGAGGAGTTTGCCAGCGTTAGTAGAGGAGGAGTTTGCCAGCGTTAGTAGAGGAGGAGTTGGCCAGCGTTAGTAGAGGAGGAGTTGGCCAGCGTTAGTAGAGGAGGAGTTGGCCAGCGCGGGAGGGCGGAGTGCTGAATATGTTTGGTGTATTTTATACGTGGGCTTTGAGACAGAGGGCCAATCAGAACTAGTGCAAGGCAAAACAACATTTATTCCCACCTTATTACATTTAATTCTGTTTCATAAAGAAAACAGTGTTTTATTAATTCAGTAAATTGATGTATGTGCGGTACATCCTCGCAGAAGGTCTTTACCCCATACATATCTGGATCACAATGCGATTAAACAAAGACTTGGCAGTTCTTATTATCTTACCTGAGAGGCCCTACAACACGAAACTACTTGAATAACAAGTGAAAAGCAGTGGGAGTTGTAATCTACTAGTCTAGTTGGAACAACCAGGCAGACAACAACAACAACAACGATGTCATTCTACCTGAGGCCCCTTGTCTTCACACCTGACCCCCAGCATGGTTCCACCCAGCCTCTGACTGCCAGCCAGCCAGACAGTCAGCCAGTCAGCCAGCATTTTCTACCTGGGCGATAAAAACATCTCCCTTACCATGGATCAAGCCTCTAGTTGCCTCTCTCTCTCTCTCTCCCTCCCTCCCAGACCCAGACAAACCCCTTTGAACTGGCACACCAAATTTATGTCAATATTATTCTAATTGAGTCTGAACTGGACAAGGTTGCAAACACAGGACTCAATCAAAAAAAATACAGTAAGCCAGGGGATTTAGTTACTGCTGAGGTGATGTAATTGTGTCTTTTCTCACCCAGTGCAGGAAGGTGGGTCTCCTTCTCTTCTCCCGGCCGCTCCAGACGTTATTTCAAACACTTTAATCTACATGATACACTACTATTTAATATTTTCCAGTCATTTTCCCGCGGGACAGTTGCCCTGCTGTGAAACCTCCTTGCACTGTAAAATGCGTCCCAAATGGCACCCTATTCCCTATATAGTGGCACTACTTTTGACTGGGGGGGCTCCCGAGTGACGCAGTGGTCTAAGGCACTGCATCTCAGTGCTAGCAGCGTCACTTTAGACCCTGGTTCGATTTCAGGCTGTATCACATCCGGCCGTGATTGGGAGTCCCATAGGGCGTCTCACAATTGGCCCGGCGTCGTCCGGGTTTGGCCTGGGTAGGCCGTCATTGTAAATAACAATATGTTCTTAACTAACGTGACTAGTTAAATAAAGGTTAAATAAATAAGTAAAAAACCCATAGGGCTCTGGTCAAAAGAAGTGCACTATGTTGGGAATAGGGTGGGACTCTTGTTCAGCATTAATGTTGTCCTCCCATTCCAACCAACCTCATATCCCCTGACATCAAAGTGAAGCCGTGGAGGTGCTGGAATGAAGCTTTGCCACTTGATTTCCTGCCAAATGAAAACAGGGCTTCCATAGGCGTCTCCCCACCGAAAAGTTGATCCTCCTGGGAAAGGGTTGTTGATGACGGTGCTGCTGATGGAAGTACCTGTTCCCATATCACACCCGCCGGCGCCATCACAGAGAACACGAGAGTGATGACAGGCACGTACAGTACCAGAAAGTCTGCACCCCCTTCAAGTTGTGAGTTTCATGCATTTAAATAAGGATCTCCCCCCCCCCCCACTTATCTACTCACCATACTCCACACTTTTAAGAGGATTTTTGTGGAAACGTGTGGAAAATGGAAAAGTTTGGAAAAAGTGTAGAAAAGTGGAAAATGTATATATTAGAAATACAAAACTGAAATATCATAATTGAAACATTTCCATTCCATTTGGTGGAAGCAAGATTGATTTGGCAATATTTTACCATCCTTTTATTGGAATTTCACCCCTTTTCGTGTCCAATTGTTTTTAGTAGCTTGTCTCATCGCTACAACTCCGGTACGGGCTCGGGAGAGACGAAGGTTGAAAGTTATGTGTCCTCCGATACACAACCCAACCAAGCCGCACTGCTTCTTAACACAGCGCGCATCCAACCCGGTAGCCAGCCGCACCAATGTGTCGGAGGAAACACCGTGCACCTGGCGACCTTGGTTAGCGAGCACTGCGCCCGGCCCGCCACAGGAGTCGCTGCTGCACGATGAGACAAGGACATCCCTACCGGACAAGCCCTCCCTAACCCGGACGACACTAGGCCGGACCTCCCGGTCGTGGCCGGTTACGACAGAGCCTGGGCGCGAACCCAGAGTCTCTGATGGCACAGCTGGCGCTGCAGTACAGCGCCCTTAACCACTGCGCCACCGGAGAGGCTCATTTTACCATTCTTAATAACGAAACTGTTCAAGCTGTTCAAGTTCTTGGGGAGCATTGGACAGCAATCTTCAAGTCATGCCACAAATTCTCGATGCCACAAATTCATCCTCCCAATATCCTCACATCTTTCTCCTTCATCCTTCTCCATCATCCTTCCATTATCCTCCTTCATTCTCCATCATCCTCCTTCATCCTCCCATCATCCTCCATCATCCTCCCCATTATTCTCCATCAACATCCCATCATCCTCCTTCATCCTCTCATCATCCTCCTTCATCCTCCCATTATCCTCCATCATCCTCCCATCATCATCCTTCATCCTCCCATCATCCTCCTTCATCCAGCCCCATCATCCCATCCTCCTCAGGCTCTGATTATTTTTGCCTAAAAGAATGGCCTCCCTCGAGGAGACCTGCTGGGGTTACGAAAGCACCTGGTTTTTAATGAGGTGAGGTGGACGTTCTAAAAATAGAATTCAGGGAGGGCCTCCTGCTCCCCTCCCCTCCTGCCTCCATCTCCTCCCCTCCGCTCCCGCCCCTGCCCGGCCGCTGGCTGCCTGCATTCCGTCTCTGCTGCTTCTCCCTAAGGATGTTGTTTTGAAGTCTCTGGTACATTCCTCACACGCTTGGCCAGCCTCAGTGTGTGGTCCAAATGGTACCCTATTTCCTTTGTAGTGAACTACTTTTGACCAGAGACCTATTGCTATTCCCCACTACATAGGGAATAGGGTGGAATTTGAGACAATACCTTACTTATAACATTTTGCCTCTTTTTCTCTCTACCCCCATTTCCTTTCCTCTTCTCTTTTCCCCCCTTTACCTCTCCCTCCTTCCTTGCCTTAAGAATGTTTGAGAAGGACTCTTTGTCCCATAGCTGTGGTTAGCTGGTGTTCTGTAGCATCGTCTGGTAATATTGGGCACCAGGTACGTGAAGACAGTTGACTCAACATAGCATAGAGTCCTGTCTTTAGTTCCAGTTTTCCAGAACCGTTAATTCAGTTAATACAGTATCTGTAGACTCTTCACCTGCATATTGAATATTGGCTTATTACAGAGTTCTTCCATCTTAATATAAACAGTACTGGCAGTGTTCTTCCATCTTAATATAAACAGTACTGGCAGTGTTCTTCCATCTTAATATAAACAGTACTGGCATAGTTCTTCCATCTTAATATAAACAGTACTGGCAGAGTTCTTCCATCTTAATATAAATTGTACTGGCAGCTATTTCAGTCAGGCACTGCAAATACCTGTTATGCAAAACCAAAACACTTTCCCAACAATGGCGGTTTCCTTGGGCGCGGAGAAGGCATTCGACCACGTTGTTTAGGACCAAACTTTATACAAGTTAGCAACAACCAAAATCAGCATTTTACCTTGATTTAACTAGGCAAGTCAGTTAAGAACAAATTCTTATTTTCAATGACGGCCTAGGAACAGTGGGTTAACTGCCTTGTTCAGGGGCAGAACGACAGATTTGTACCTTGTCAACTCGGGGACATGAACTTGCAGCCTTTGGGTTACTAGTCCAACTGCTCTAACCACTAGGCTACCCTGCCGCTCCATTAACAGTCTGATGTCAGATGCCTTCACCCTCCACGGAGGATCAGGCCATGGGTGCGTTTTCTCACCGTTGCTCTTTATCCTGTCTTTAGAACCCTTAGCTTGCTTACTCAGAGATCGTAAAAGGAATTAAAATAGGTAAAGAGATGTCAAACTAAGCTTCTATGCAGATGACATAGGGGAAAGTGGGGTATGTTGATCCCTGTTTTTTTTTTACATTCAGCATCACTCCATCAAGGGAAATATAGTATTATTTCTAACACAGACATCTTCATATATTTCAGGATGTTGTGTATCCCTGAGAAACAGTCAGAATTCATGTAAACATTACAGTTTTGAAAACATAGGGTAAGTTAAGTTGCCTACACATTTTTTGTACTGAACAAAATATTACCGCAACCTTTTTAAAACCATGTCTATCTTTATTTCCCAAACACAATTCAACACATTCACAATCATTTTTTATTGTTGTATTTTAATCATTTTAAGTGTCTTTCAACACTGTGTGATCACGCTCTCCGCAGCCAATGTGGGTAAGACCTTTAAACAGGTCTTCACAAGGCCGCAGGGCCAGACGGATTACCAGGACGTGTACTGCGCTGACCAACGGGCAAGTGTCTTCACTGACATTTGCAACCTCTCCCTCACTGAGTCTATAATACCAACATGATTTAAGCAGACCACCATAGTCCCTGTGCCTGAGAACACCAAGGTAACCTGTCTAAATGACTACTGACCTGTAGCACTCACGTCTGAAGCCATGAAATGCTTTGAAAGGCTGGTCATGGCTCACAGCAACACCATTATCCCAGAAACCCTAGACCC
This sequence comes from Oncorhynchus clarkii lewisi, assembly GCF_045791955.1. Taxonomy (NCBI): domain Eukaryota; kingdom Metazoa; phylum Chordata; class Actinopteri; order Salmoniformes; family Salmonidae; genus Oncorhynchus; species Oncorhynchus clarkii. The sequence continues at coordinate 8,355,132 of NC_092178.1, read as the reverse complement.
AGTCCAATTTGCATACCGCCCTAACAGATCCACAGAGGATGCAATCTCTATTGCACTCCACACTGCCCTTTCACACCTGGACAAAAGGAACACCTATGTGAGAATGCTATGCATTGACTACAGCTCAGTGTTCAACACCATTGCGCCCTCAAAGTTCATCAATAAGCTAAGGACCCTGGGACTAAACACATCCCTCTGCAACTGGACCCTGGACTTCCTGACGGGCTGCAACCCAGATGGTAAGGGTAGGTAACAACACATCCGCCACGCTGATCCTCAACACAGGGGCCCCTCAGGGGTGCGTTCTCAGTCCCCTCCTGTACTCCCTGTTCGCTCATGACTGCACGGCCATGCACGACTCCAACACGATCATTAAGTTTGCCGATGACACAACAGTGGCCTGATCACCGACAACAACGAAACAGCCTATAGGGAGGAGGTCAGAGACCTGGCCGTGTGGTGCCAGGACAACAACATCTCCTTCAACGTGATCAAGACAAAGGAGATGATTGTGGACTACAGGAAAAGGAGGACCGAGCACACCCCCATTCTCATCAACGGGTTGTAGTGGAGCAGGTTGAGAGTGTCCACATCACCAACAAACCTACATGGTCCAAGCACACCAAGACAGTCGTGAAGAGGGCAAGACAAAGCCTATTCCCCCTCAGGAGATATTTGGCATGGGTCCTCAGATCCTCAAAAGGTTCTACAGCTGCACCATCGAGAACATCTTGACTGGTTGCATCATTGCCTGGTATGGCAACTGCTTGGCCTCCGACCGCAAGGCACTACAAAGGGTAGTGCGTACGGCCCAGTACATCACTGGGGCCAAGCTTCCTGCTATCCAGGACCTCTGTACCAGGCGGTGTCAGAGGAAGACCCTAAAAATGGTCAAAGACTCCAGCCACCCTAGTCACAGACTGATCTCTCCGCTGCCGCACGGCAAGAGGTACCGGAGCTCCAAGTCTACTCCCAAGCCATAAGACTCCTGAACATCTAATCAAATGGATACCCAGACTATTTGCATTGCCCCCATCCCCCCTACTGAACAGGAAACAAACGTATTGATCTCCCCTCCAACGTCTACTGAACAGGAAAACAGTTAGATTGAAATGTCTAAGCTGAGCCTGGCCCGTGTCCAGGGTGTTGGGCCTGGCCCGTGTCCAGGGTGTTGGGCCTGGCCCGTGTCCAGGGTGTTGGGCCTGGCCTGTGTCCAGGGGGTTGGGCCTGGCCTGTGTCCAGGGGGTTGGGCCTGGCCTGTGTCCAGGGGGTTGGGCCTGGCCCGTGTCCAGGGGGTTGGGCCTGGCCTGTGTCCAGGGGGTTGGACCTGGTCTGTGTCCAGGGGGTTGGACCTGGCCTGTGTCCAGGGAGGATGGGCCTGTGTCCAGGGGGTTCGTCCTGGCCTGTGCCCAGGGAGGATGGGCTTGTGTCCAGGGGGGCTGGGCCTGGATGTTTAAATATATTTACATGGCTATTTATGTCCAAGTACATGTGTGTGTGTGTATGTGTGTGTACTCCTGTAGATGATAGATACTGTATGTCAATCTTAAGAAATCACTGCTTCCTTCCTTCCTCTTTCCACATTCTAGAATGTTATCGTTATATGATGATCTATGAGAATGCTTTGTTTTGGAAAGTGACAAATTTAAAGAATTTATTCAATTGGTTGAAGAAAAAAAAAATCCCATAAAAATATTAGTCCAAAATATTTTTCAAATTGTTTAAATGTCTGTGGGGTTCTCTTGTCTTTCCATCAAGGTGGTGGTTTAGATATGTATTTTTTGGGGGGGGTTCAGCTTGTCAAAGAGAGAGATTCTTCTCACGTGTGCCCCTGCAGCGACGAAATAGAATGTTGGTGTGCTGTCTACGCATTCCAGAACATCTGTCTGTCCTTTGACACAGCCAGCCCTGTAACATGATGCTGGAATGAGAGACAGACAGACAGGGGTTTGTTAACGCATGCACACACACACACACACGTATCCCACATCCCAGACAACAAACTCTTTCAGTCTCTTTCTCATTCACACACACGTATCCACCCCCCCCCCCCCCCACACACACACACACACACACACACACACACCTGTCCTGCAGTCAGACCCAACGGATGGCCAGTAATGGCCCTTCAGTCTCAGTGCAAGCCAAGCCAGCAGATCATTTCTAGCCCTTTCCCTTGGTTCAGGTTTGGAGATCCTGAAATCCCTAAGTGAACTCCTGTTCTATAAATATACCTCCCTCTCTGTTTAACTGGGCATTGACCCTTAGAATCAGGATGAGCCAAACACACTTTGGCTTTCTGTTCTTCAGTGAAACTTTCCAATCCCTTACTCTGCTGGACCACATTCCCGGGCGGACTGGCGGACTTAAGGATGATTCCAGTAAACCTATGTTTCATCAGCTGCTTCCGGCCACCTTGGTGAAACACAAATCAGTGAATACCAGATTGTCATCTATCCGTTGCACTAACTCTGTCATCCTGTTCCCTGTCATCCTGCTCCCTGTCATCCTGCTCCCTGTCATCCTGCCCTCTGTCATCCTGCCCTCTGTCATCCTGCCCTCTGTCATCCTGCCCTCTGTCATCCTGCCCTCTGTCATCCTGCCCTCTGTCATCTTGCTCTCTGTCATCCTGCTCTTTTATAGACTGCTCTCTTACAGACTGCTCTTTTATAGTCTGCTCTCTTACAGTCTGCTCTCTTACAGACTGCTCTTTTACAGACGGCTCTTTTACAGACGGCTCTTTTACAGACTGCTCTTTTACAGACTGCTCTTTTACAGACTGCTCTGTATGTAGCCATTCCAAAACAAACTGTCAAATCTGAAGCATATGTAACCCTGTGTTACTTTGTCATATCTTAGTGCTTATGCCTTGTATTCTCGACTCCACTAGGATATGCACACGGTTACACATCATCTTGTGGTATAAATCAAAGAGGATAGGCTTTGTACAGTAGGATAATATACAGTACCCATCAGAAGAGTGTGCAAAGCTGTCGTCAAGGCAAAGGTTGGCGACTTTGAAAAATCTCCAATATATTGTAACGGCTGTTGGTAGGAGTGGAGGACCAAGGTGCAGCGTGGTACGTGTTCATGCTATTTTATTATGAACGAACACGAGACCAAAAATGACCAAAGCGGCACAAACGAAACAGTTCTATCTGGTGCAGAAACACACAAAACAGAAAACAACTACCCACAAAAACACAGGTGAGCAAAAGGCTCCCTAAGTATGGTTCTCAATCAGAGACAACGATAGACAGCTGCCTCTGATTGAGGACCACACCCGGCCAAACACACAGAAATAGAAATAGAAAACATAGAACAAAACAGAATGCCCACCCCAACTCACGCCCTGACCAAACCAAAAATAGAGACATTGAGACGTTGTTTAACACTTTTTTTTGGTTACTACATGATTCCATATGTGATATTTCATAGGTGTGATGTCTTCACTGTTATTCTACAATGTAGAAAAATAGTAAAAAGAAAGAAAGAAAAACCCCTGGAGTGAATAGATGTTTTCCAAAACTTTTGACTGGTAACTGTACATGCTTTACATTTTGGTAGGATAACAACACTTTAACATTGATAACTACATTCATGATAAACTGTCTGTTCCTTTCTAAAGATCATATCTACATTCCTGTTACTGTTGTTCCAAGCGAGCCTCCCTTTCACCGACCACATTGTCATCAGTGTTGGAAAAAGGGGGAAGGCCCTGCTAAGCTTTTTTATTTCAAACAGATATCTGTGAATTATGAAGGTTTGACATTCATGTTCTATTCCTGTGGGGGAACCCCACCAAAGCTCAGGGGTGGTCCTGTTCATTTCAGGCCCGTGCAGAGGCATGCGATATGACATCAGCCAAAGCACTGTGAATGGCTGTGGTTGGAGTTCTGGGGACCTTTGAAGTCTTCCCTCCCTCACTCCCTAGCTTAGTGAGTTAGGTTTGCCTCTACTGTATCTATACACTAATCCACGGCCATGGTAACAGCAGGGATTCATTGATTTATTGGACATTCTCCATTCTTCAGAGGAAATGGATAACTGCACATTTTCTGGGGTGTGTTACCAGCTTAGAAAAGTAGGAGAAGCAGGAAAAGAAGGATCATAACTCACTGACTGGTACGGACTCGACCTGAGACTGACTGGGAGGGACATGACCTGAGACTGACTGGGAGGGACATGACCTGAGACTGACTGGGAGGGACTCGACCTGAGACTGACTGGGAGGGACTCGACCTGAGACTGACTGGGAGGGACTCGACCTGAGACTGACTGGGAGGGACTTGACCTGAGACTGACTGGTAGGGACTCGACCTGAGACTGACTGGGAGGGACTCGACCTGAGACTGACTGGGAGGGACTCGACCTGAGACTGACTGGAAGGGACTAGACCTGAGACTGACTGGGAGGGACTAGACCTGAGACTGACTGGGGGGACTCGACCTGAGACTGACTGGGGGGACTAGACCTGAGACTGACTGGGAGGGACTAGACCTAAGACTGATTGGGCTCTAATGGCAACGAGATTAGGAAGGATTTGACCTGAGACTGACTGGGCTCTAATGGCAACCAGATTGGGAAGGACTAGACCTGAGACTGACTGGGCTCTAATGGCAACCAGATTGGGAAGGACTCGACCTGAGACTGACTGGGCTCTAATGGCAACCAGATTGGGAGGGACTCAACCTGAGACTGACTGGGCTCTAATTGCAACAGATTGGGAGGGACTCGACCTGAGACTGACTGGAAAGGACTAGACCTGAGACTGACTGGGAGGGACTCGACCTGAGACTGACTGGGAGGAACTCGACCTGAGACTGACTGGGAGGGACTAGACCTGAGACTGGGGGGACTCGACCTGAGACTGACTGGGGGAACTAGACCTGAGACTGACTGGGAGCGACTAGACCTGAGACTGACTGGGCTCTAATGGCAACGAGATTAGGAAGGATTTGACCTGAGACTGACTGGGCTCTAATGGCAACCAGATTGGGAAGGACTCGACCTGAGACTGACTGGGCTCTAATGGCAACCAGATTGGGAAGGACTCGACCTGAGACTGACTGGGCTCTAATTGCAATCAGATTGGGAGGGACTAGACCTGAGACTGACTCAAAAAGCAACCAGATTGGGAGGGAGTAGACCTGAGGCTGACTCTAATGGCAACCAGATTGGGAAGGACTCAACCTGAGACTGACTCTGATGGCAATCAGACTGGGAGGGACTCGACCTGAGACTGATTCTAATGGCAACCAGACTGAGAGGGACTCGACCTAAGACTGACTCTAATGGCAACCAGACTGGGAGGGACTCGACCTGAGACTGATTCTAATGGCAATCAGACTGGGAGGGACTCGACCTGAGACTGATTCTAATACCAACCAGACTGGGAGGGACTCGACCTGAGACTGATTCTAATACCAACCAGACTGGGAGGGACTCGACCTGAGACTGACTCTAATGGCAATCAGACGGGAAGGGACTAGACCTGAGACTGACTCTAATGGAAATCAGATTGGGAGGGACTCGACCTGAGACTGACTTGGCTCTAATGGCAACCAGATTGGGAGGGACTCGACCTAAGACTGTCTCTAATGGCAATCAGACTGGGAGGGACTCGACCTGAGACTGATTCTAATGGCAACCAGACTGAGAGGGACTCAACCAAAGACTGACATCAAGTTCATAAATTGCCTGGCTGGGCTGATGAGACAGTGGATTGCAGCAGTCAGATTAAACAGAGTAAATAGGCATTTTAACGTCATAGATTTAGCCGGTGGCAACTTGTGGAATAGACACCGGCTGGAATGCAGTTTTGAGTGTGCATGAGTGTGTATGAGTGTTTTTTATTTATAAATTTTTTAAAAAAACTTTATTTATACAGGTTTTTCTCATTGAGATAACATCTCTTTCCCAAGAGAGACCTGGTCCAATAGCAGCAGGGGGACAGGGGGAACAAAGTTTCAGACAGAACAACTTACATACACTAACACAACAATTAAACAAAACTATAAACACACATACAGTACAGTTTATATGAGTGTGTAGGAGAGTGTATGAGTGTGTAGAAGAGTGTATGAGTGTGTAGGAGAGTGTATGAGTGTGCATGAGTGTGTAGGAGATTGTAGGAGAGTGTAGGAGTGTGTATGAGTGTGTAGGAGAGTGTAGGAGTGTGTCGGAGTGTGTATGAGTGTGTAGGAGAGTGTAGGAGTGTGTATGAGTAAAGCCCTGAGTTTTTCCTGACAAAATAACCTGACCCGGAAAATCTCCTGGCCCTAGTTATGTACCTTAGTGATGTATGGAAAAAGGTAACGAGCCCAAACAGCAGTCCCCATCATTTGGCATGGTTGATTAATTTATTACTCTGTTTATATCCAGGCTTGACTGTTGAGAAGACAGACAGGCCATCATTTCCCGGGGTGGTTAAGTGAAAGGTCAAATCTGCGATTGCTACATAAACATTTTGAATTTTAAATATAATATGTATATCCATTAATTTTGAACTGCAGATTTCCCCTTTAAATCTCCATGTTGAAAGAGGACAGTAGGTGACTCTGAAACTCTATACACTCTCTGGCCAAGTGAACACATTGTCCAATTACAGACTTTCACTGTAGCACAGGTGGTAACCATTAAGAATAGGCTACTGCTTAGCTGCAGCCGAATGAGAAGAAGTTTAAACCTGAATTCAAAGTTATGGCAACTGGCTTAAATCTATTTGCGGTTGAACTTTCATTGCTATTGATGGTTTGCATTTTATTAGAGAAGACCAGGTCTTCCTAAATTTAGCTGTCATCGAGCCGGCTCCTTCGTGAATAACACACACACACACACACACACCAGAGCCGGGTCAGTGCAATGACTGTCCGTCTGTCTCCAAGCAGAATCCAGGAGTAATACACAGCTGTTGTGCCCACCCCTCCCTCGCTCTGAAAATCTGCAGCTGTATAATTGGATTACAGAGTCGGTGTGTGTGTGTGTGTGTGTGTGTGTGTGTGTGTGTGTGTGTGTGTGTGTGTGTGTGTGTGTGTGTGTGTGTGTGTGTGTGTGTGTGTTCGCAGAGGGAAAAGGGCAACCAGTAAGTCAGGAACAAAGCAGGGTTTACAGGCAGGTGCATGAAAAACAGAAAACGGAAAAAGAGAGCAATCAGCCCCATTGTTAGTGGCTTCCTGTTCCTGACACTATCAAGAGCTTTGTTGTCAATGATTCTACATTTCTTCAGCCTGACACTGTAAAGAGCTTTGTTGTCAATGATTCTACCTTTATTCAGCCTGACACTATCAAGAGCTTTGTTGTCAATGATTCAACCTTGATTCAGTCTGTGGTCAGTCAGTCAGTCAGTCAGTGGCCCCACTGTGAGAGACCTTGGTTAACAGTATTTTTATGTCTGTCAAATCAAATCAAATCACATTTTATTGGTCACATGCACATATTTAGCAGATGTTATTGCGGGTGTAGCGAAATGCTTGTTTTCCTAGCTCCAACAGTGCAGTAGTATCTAACAATTTACAACAATACACAAATTTAAAAGTAAAATTATGGCATTTTTTCAGCTTCCTGAGGTTGAAGAGGCACTGCTACTCCTTCTTCACCACACTGTCTGTGTGGGTGGACCATTTCAGATTGTCAGTGATGTGTACGCCGAGGAACTTAACATTTTCTACCTTCTCCACTGCGGTCCCGTCGATGTGGATAAGGGAGTGCTCACTCTGCTGTTTCCTGAAGTCCACGATCAGCTCCTTCATTTTGTTGATGTTGAGGGAGAGGTTATTTCCCTGACACCACTCTGCCAGGGCCCTCACCTCCTCCCTGTAGGCTGTCTGGTCGTGGTTGGTAATCAGGCCTACTACTGTTGTGTCGTCTGCAAACTTGATGATTGAGTTGGAGGCGTGCGTGGCCACGCAGTCATGGGTGAAGAGGGAGCACAGGAGGGGCTGAGCACACATCCTTGTGGGGCACATATTGAGGATTAGCTAAGTAGAGGTGTTGTTTCTTACCCTTGACCCCCTGGGGGTCGGCCCGTCAGGAAGTCCAGGACCCAGTGGCACAGGGTGGGGTCCAGACCCAGGGCCCGGAGCTTAATGATTACTATTGAGTTGAAGGCTGAGCTATAGTCAATGTACGGTTGTTACATTCCACAGGTGCACATAAGCACGGAAGGTGATGCGGACATGTGTGTGTGTGGGGGGGGGGGGTGGGGGGGTTCAGTGTGTTTGTTCAGCATATGTTTGTGTGAGTGCACATGCGTGTACTGTGTGGGGACGTCGAATGAGACAGTGTAACCTTGTGGTTGTACTGCAAGTATTAGCTAGCGTTGAAATTGGCTTGTGGTTCGTCTACTAGTACCTACAGTCCCATTTCATTCTCTATGTGAATCATCTCATACAAAACACGCCTGAAGTCTACAATTAGGTATAAGCCTGCTGTTATTATGCAAACAACGCTCATTTAAAGACTCGCGATAAATACATTAGAGACTTACTTAAGAACCGGATCTTTTTTTCATTCAACAAACTGAACTAATAAAAAGAAGGAAAATAACAGAAACATCTAGAAGACTGTAGGAATGTTCTTTACTGCAGCCGTGCTTCTCGTTCAGGACAGGAAGTGCCAGTCAAACCGCAAAAAATGCCAAGCACTACAGCAGACATGGCTTTCCACAGGAGAAACAGAGGGAGGGAGGGAGGGAGGGAGGGAGGGAGGGAGGGAGGGAGGGAGGGAGGGAGGGAGGGAGGGAGGGAGGGAGGGAGGGAGGAATAGAAAGGGAGGGAGGAATAGAAAGGGAGGGAGGGAGAAATAGAAAGGGAGGGAGGGAGGGAGGGAGGGAGGGAGGGAGGGAGGGAGGGAGGGAGGGAGGGAGGGAGGGAGGGAGGGAGGGAGGGAGGGAGGGAGGGAGGGAGGGAGGGAGGGATAGAAAGGGAGGGAGGGAGAAATAGAAAGGGAGGGAGGGAGGGAGGGAGGGAGGGAGGGAGGGAGGGAGGGAGGGAGGGAGGGAGGGAGGGAGGGAGGGAGGGAGGGAGGGAGGGAGGGAGGGAGGGAGAAATAGAAAGGGAGGCAGGGAGAAATAGAAAGGGAGGGAGGGAGAAATAGAAAGGGAGGGAGGGAGGGAGGGAGGGAGGGAGGGAGGGAGGGAGGGAGGGAGGGAGGGAGGGAGGGAGGGAGGGAGGGAGGGAGGGAGGGAGGGAGAAATAGAAAGGGAGGGAGGGAGGGATAGAAAGGGAGGGAGGGAGGGAGGGAGGGAGGGAGGGAGGGAGGGAGGGAGGGAGGGAGGGAGGGAGGGAGGGAGGGAGGGAGGGAGGGAGGGAGGGAGGGAGGGAGGGAGGGAGGGAGGGAGAAAGGGAGGGAGGGAGGGAGGGAGGGAGAAATAGAAAGGGAGGGAGGGAGAAAGGGAGGGAGGGAAGGGAGGGAGGGAGGGAGGGAGGGAGGGAGGGAGGGAGGGAGGGAGGGAGAAATAGAAAGGGAGGGAGGGAGAAATAGAAAGGGAGGGAGGGAGAAATAGAAAGGGAGGGATAGAAAGGGAGGGAGGGAGAAATAGAAAGGGAGGGAGGGAGGGATAGAAAGGGAGGGAGGGAGAAATAGAAAGGGAGGGAGGGAGGGAGGGAGGGAGGGAGGGAGGGAGGGAGGGAGGGAGGGAGGGAGGGAGGGAGGGAGGGAGGGAGAAATAGAAAGGGAGGGAGGGAGAAATAGAAAGGGAGGGAGGGAGAAATAGAAAGGGAGGGATAGAAAGGGAGGGAGGGAGAAATAGAAAGGGAGGGAGGGAGGGATAGAAAGGGAGGGAGGGAGAAATAGAAAGGGAGGGAGGGAGAAATAGAAAGGGAGGGAGAAATAGAAAGGGAGGGAGGGAGTGTGTGTGAGAAAGAAAGAAAGAGAAACAGAGGATAAAGCGAGAGAGAGACACAGACAGACAAATGTGATGTGAGAAAATCATAGCAGGGCAAAAAAAATAATCAAACATTGACAAGAACATAAGCTGACCCCTTTACTACACCTGATGACAGACTGATGACATCACCACACCTACAGGCACTCACACAGACTCAATGGGGCTTTCCTATGGAGTGCAGATACATCATGAATAGGGCTTTCCTATGGAGTGCAGATACATCATGAATAGGGCTTTCCTATGGAGTGCAGATACATCATGAATAGGGCTTCCCTATGGAGTGCCAGATACATCATGAATAGGGCTTTCCTATGGAGTGCCAGATACATCATGAATAGGGCTTTCCTATGGAGTGCAGATATACTGTATCATGAATGGGTCTAGCATGTCTATGTCTGAGAACATAATATCTGGGTGTTATGGCCTAAGTCATCTCCTATGATATTAATACATGCTGAGTGGTGACTATCACTACCCAGAGATGGAACCCACTGATGAAGGTCATTACTTCAACAACAGCCAGGACATAGTTCCCTTCCCAAAATGTCTAATATTATGTTACACCTTAATGGAAGAAATCTTAGATCTCAACTGCAGTCAATTTTAGCTCTGAATAACTGTTAACTGTGTGAACGAGTCAGACACCTCTGTGTGAACGAGTCAGAGCCCTCTGTGTGAGCGAGTCAGAGCCCTCTGTGTGAGCGAGTCAGAGCCCTCTGTGTGAGCGAGTCAGAGCCCTCTGTGAGAACGAGTTAGAGCCCTCTGTGTGAGCGAGTCAGAGCCCTCTGTGTGAGCGAGTCAGAGCCCTCTGTGTGAACGAGTCAGAGCCCTCTGTGTGAGCGAGTCAGAGCCCTCTGTGTGAGCGAGTCAGAGCCCTCTGTGAGAACGAGTTAGAGCCCTCTGTGTGAGCGAGTCAGAGCCCTCTGTGTGAGCGAGTCAGAGCCCTCTGTGTGAGCGAGTCAGAGCCCTCTGTGTGAGCGAGTCAGAGCCCTCTGTGTGAACGAGTCAGAGCCCTCTGTGTGAGCGAGTCAGAGCCCTCTGTGTGAGCGAGTCAGAGCCCTCTGTGTGAGCGAGTCAGAGCCCTCTGTTAATAATATAACACCCCCTAGCAGCGGGGAATATATCCATTTATCCAGACAGGAAGCAGTCCATATATCCAGACAGGAAGCAGTCCATACATCCAGACAGGAAGCAGTCCATATATCCAGACAGGAAGCAGTCCATATATCCAGAAAGGAAGCAGTCCATAAATCCAGACAGTAGTGCAACTACACTACCAGTAAAACATTTTAGAACACCTACTCATTCAAGGGTTTTTCTTTATTTTTACTATTTTCTACATTGTAGAATAATAGCAAAGACATCAACACTATGAAATGACACATATGGAATCATGTAGTAACCAAAAAAGTGTTAAACAACTCAATATATTTGAAATTTGAGATTCTTCAAATAGCCACCCTTTGCCTTGATGACAGCTTTGCACACTCTTGGCATTCTCTCAACTAGCTTTACATAGAATGCTTTTCCAACAGTCTTGAAGGAGTTACCACATATGCTGAGCACTTGTTGGCTGCTTTTCCTTCACTCTGCGGTCCGACTCATCCCTAACCATCTCAATTGGGTTGAGGTTGGGGGATTGTGGAGGCCAGGTCATCTGATACAGCACTCCATCACTCTCCTTCTTGGTAAAATAGCCCTTACATAGCCTGGAAGTGTGTTTTGGGTCATTGTCCTGTTGAAAAACAAATGATAGTCCCACTAAGCCCAAACCAGATGGGATGGTGTATCGCTGCAGAATGCTATAGTAGCCATGCTGGTTAAGTGTGTCTTGAATTCTAAATAAATCACTGACAGTGTCACCAGCAAAGCACCTCCACACCATAACACCTCCTCCTCCATGCTTAACGGTGGGAAATGCACATGCAGAGATCATCCGTTCACCCACACCACATTTCACAAAGACATGGCAGTTGGAACCAAACATTTCCAATTTGGACTCCAGACCAAAGGACAAATTTCCACAGGTCTAATTCCCAAGCAAGTCTCTTCTTATTATTATTGGTTTCCTTTATTGGTGGTTTCTTTGTAGCAATTCAACCATGAAGGCTGATTCACACAGTCTCCTCTGAACAGTTGATGTTGAGATGTGTCTGTTACTTGAACTCTGTGAAGCATTTATTTGGGCTGCATTTTCTGAGGCTGGTAACTCTAATGAACGTATCCTCTGCAGCAGAGGTAACTCTGGGTCTTCCTTTCCTGTGGCGGTCCTCATGAGAGCCAGTTTCATCATAGCGCTTAATGGTTTTTGCGACTGCACTTGAAGAAACTTTCAATGTTCTTGAAATGTTCCGTATTCATGTCTTAAAGTAATGATGGACTGTCATTTCTCTTTGCTTATTTGAGCTGTTCTTGCCATAGTATGGACTTGGTCTTTTACCAAATAGGGCTATCTTCAGGCACACCTGTTAATTGAAATGCATTCCAGGTGACTATCTCATGAAGCTGGTTGAGAGAATGCCAAGAGTGTGCAAAGCTGTCATCAAGGCAAAGGGTGGCTATTTGAAGAAATCTCAAATATAAAAAAATATTTTGATTTGTTAAACACTTTTTTGGTTACTACATCATTCCATATGTGTTATTTCATAGTGTTGATGTCTTCACTATTATTCTACAATGTAGAAAATAGTAAAAATAAAGAAAAACTATTGAAATGAGTAGGTGTTCTGAAGCGTTTGACTGGTAGTGTAGGAAGAAGCCCCCTGCTGAGGAACTAATTACAGTCATTCTCACACAGCTTAGTTACACACACACACAATCACACACACACACACACACACAGCTATGTAGAGTTACACAACACACAGATGCTCTGATAAACATGATGCTCAGCTCTGTAGGAAATGCGGACAGGAGAAACAATGTGTAGTTAGTTGCTGGTCTTTTGTACATATTTTGGCTTAAATTAGGCTTGTTTAGTTTATTCTGTTTTACTATTGTGTGACAACACTATTATATCACATTGTATGTACATTTCATGGAATACAATAAATATTAGCTTACACAATAAATAACAATCTCTCTGTTATTTATCATCAGAGCATTCAAAATGGTAGTTTCAGCTGGTCAAGACAAAACATCCCAACTGCATTGGTTTGACCTGTCTGCCAGAGAGTCTCAGTTGTCCTGGTACATGGTGACTTGCCTGGAGCAGAGAGCTGTTTTGACTGCTTAGTTCTGGCAGAGGTCGCCTTGACCCCTTGGGATTTTAACTGGAGAGAATCTGGGAGGAAATACCACTGGCAAGGAGAGAGGACAGGCTGGGCATGGCTCGGGAGTGGGCCTCCATTGAGCTCCTCGGGGTGTGAGGGGGCTGGAGTGGCGGGAGAGCTGGGGTGGCGGGAGGGCTGGGGTGGCGTCGCACAGCGTTTGCTGCCTGTGAGCTGACAGCCTTCAAGGGTGAAGGAGGGGGATTTTTCAGACCAAATCCCACAGGTGCGAGCCCCCCCCCCTCGTCCTCGTCTCTAAGCCATCTCATAGTTTCCTCCGAGCACGTTCACACACCCTGGCCACGTCCCAAATGGCACCCTATTCCCTATATAGTGCACTACATTAGACCAGAGCCCTATAGAACCCTATTCCCTATATAGTGCACTACATTAGACCAGAGCCCTATAGAACCCTATTCCCTATATAGTGCACTACATTAGACCAGAGCCCCTATTCCCTATATAGTGCACTACATTAGACCAGAGCCCTATTCCCTATATAGTGCACTACATTAGACCAGAGCCCTATGGGTTCCTAGTGCACGATTTAGGGAATAGGGTGCCATTTTGGGATGAGATCCAAGACAGGAGAGACCCTTGAAGGCCTTCCAGCTTCAACATTTGGCCCGTCTGGAAGGAATTAAGAGGAGGGGGGGGGGGGGGGGGGGTATGAGGTGGTCGGACCAATTTCCCAGAGTCAGGGAGACACACCCAAAATACTGCACCATCGCATCCAGAGTTCTGTCCCTTTCTCTCCCTGCCTAGCGCCACCGTTCTCTGTTCACTCTCCTCCCTGCCATGTCCCCCCTGAAACATCATGCCATTTCCACTTTCTCATCTTCACGCAGAAAGAATACATCGATATTGGACATGTTGTACTGGACATGTTGTCCAGTACAACCTCAAGGTTCCTTCCTCTAGCCGGTCCCTGATTAGACCCTTTACTCAGACATCCTCAGTCTGCATGGGTCTGATGATTGGTCAGGTGTGTCCCAAAATGGCACCCCTGTTACCTATGGGGGGCCCTGGTCAAAAGTAGTGCACTATATAGGGAATAGGGTGCTATTTGGGATACAGGCCTGAGAGCCAGTGGCTGTGACTGCAGCTCCATTACGGTAAGTCTTGCTCAGTCTCTAGGGCTGGTAGAGTAAGAATATCAGAGAGAGAGAGAGAGAGAGAGGCCAACTGGCCCAGGATCAATCAGACACACTGCCAGATAGGATCAACAACATTTTTATGTATGCCTTTAAGCAAGGTATTTTCTCTCTCTCTCACACTCCCCCACTCTCTCTTTCTCTCACACTCCCTCTCACGCTCCCCCCTCTCTCTCACACCCCCTCTCTCTCTCTCTATCTCGCCTGCTCTCTCTCTCACTAACCCCTCTCTATCCGGCTCTCTCTCTCTCTCGCCTCCTCTCTCTATCTCGCCTGCTCTCTCTCACTACTACCCCCCTCTCTTTCTCTCTCCTGCTCTCTCTCTTGCACTCCCCCTCTCTTTCTCTCTCTGGCTCTCTCTAACACTCTCTCTCTCTCTCTCCCCATCTCTCTCTCTCTCTCCTGCTCTCTCACACTCCCCCTCTTTCTCTCTCTCTCCAGTTCTTTCTCTCCTGCCCCTCCCTCCTCTCTCTCTCTCTCTCTCTCTTTCTCTCTCTCTCCAGTTCTTTCTCTCCTGCCCCTCCCTCCTCTCTCTCTCTCTCTCTCTCTCTTTCTCTCTCTCTCCAGTTCTTTCTCTCCTGTCCCTCCCTCCACTCTCTCTCTCTCTCTCTCTCTCTTTCTTCTCTTTTTCCTCCACCATTTATCATCTCTTTTTATTTGTGGTGTTCTTGTACTTCTTGGCAGGGACCAGGAGAACTGGAGGCTTTGAGAAGGACTGCCCTGTCATCCTGTGGCACTAATATCTGGGCGAGGCCACCACAATAGTTGACACCAGCTGTGAGGTGAGCTGGAGAGGGTCTGGGGTGGTGTGTGAGTAAGGATGACGGCTTACTGACATGAGCCGCGTTACCGAACGTATGATAAGTGAACACTACTGTTGTTTGAAAATGAGCCAGCACAGTGCTTTCTCAGCCCCATAATATAAGGGTAAGGGCCTGAGGACTCACATGGCTGAGGTGGAAATAAGGAAACCTGTGACAAGGCCTTAGAATCCACAGAGTGGATGACTGAGCTGCAATATTTACACATAGGCTGCGATCCTAAACAGAACCCTATTCCCTTTAAAGGGCACTACTTCTGACCGCCCCACAGGGCCCTGGTCAAAAGTAGTGCACTATACATGGACTAGGTTGCCATTTGGAACGCAGGAAAAAGACAGATAGGATGGATGTTACTGCTGAGAACAGCATTCTAGATGAAGAGCACACTCAGGGAGAGATAGAGGAGAATGACCGTAGTTAAAACTCTGCCAAAGAGCTTGTTTGCGTCCCAAAAATCATCCTATTCATAGGGGCCTTGATGAAAAGTAGTAGGGAATAGGGTACTATATAGGGAATAGGGTACACTATTTGGAACGCGGCCCTTTTCGTTAGCATAGCATCTCAGTATTACGGGGAATTAACGCCACTACCATAGTGTGTGTACAGTACATCCTGTTAAGTCCTGCTGGATATACTATTAAATATCAGCAGTGGTAGAAAAACAACTGTCATACTTGAGTACAAGACCCAGTGCATTCAGAAAAGTATTCAGATCCCCCCCCCCCCCCCCCCCCCCCCAACAATAGACAAACACAGTCTGCTTAAACTAATAACACACAAACAATGATACGTTTTCATGTCTTTATTGAAAACACTGTGTAAACATTCACAGTGCAGGGTGGGAAAAGTATGTGAACCCTTGGATTTAATAACTGGTTGACCCTCCATTTTGCAGCAATAACGTCAACCAACCGTTTTCTGTAGTTGCGGATCAAACCTGCACAACGGTCAGGAGGAATTTTGGACCATTCCTCTTTACAATACTGTTTCAGTTCAGCAATATTCTTGGGATGTCTGGTGTGAACCGCTCTCTTGAGGTCATGCCACAACATCTTAATCGGGTTGAGGTCAGGACTCTAACTGAGCCACTTCTTCTGTTGAAGCCCTTCTGTTGTTGATTTACTTCTGTGTTTTGGGTCGTTGTCCTGTTGCATCACCCAACTTCTGTTGAGCTTCGATTGCCGGACAGATAGCCTTACATTCTCCTGCAAAACGTCTTGATAAACTTGAGAATTCATTTTTCCGTCCATGATAACAAGCTGTCCAGGCCCTGAGGCAGCAAAGCAGCCCCAAACCATGATGTTCCCTCCACCATACTTTACAGTTGGGATGATGTTTTGATGTTGGTTTGCTGTGCCTTTTTTTACACACACATAGTGTTGTGTGTTCCTCCCAAACAACTCAACTTTAGTTTCATCTGTCCACAGAATATTTTGTCAGTAGCGCTGTGGAACATCCAAGTGCTCTTTTTCAAACTTCAGACGTGCAACAATGTTTCTTTTGGACAGCAGTGGCTTATTCCGTGGTGTCCTCCCATGAGCACCATTCTTGTTTAGTGTTTTACGAATCATAGACTCATCAACAGAGATGCTAGCATGTTCCAGAGATTTCTGTAAGTCTGACACTCTAGGATTCTTCTTAAACCTCATTGAGCCTTCTGCGCTGTGCTCTTTTGCAGTCATCTTTGCAGGATGGCCTCTCCTAGGGAGAGTAGCAACAGTGCTGAACTTTCTCCATTTAAAGACAATTTGTCTTTACTGTGGACTGATGAACATCAAGGCTTTTAGAGATACTTTTATAACCCTTTCCAGATTTATGCAAGTCAACAATTCTTAATCTTAGGTCTTCTGAGATCTCTTTTGTTGGAGGCATGGTTCATATCAGGCAATGCTTCTTGTGAATAGCAAACTCAAATGTTTGAGTGGTTTATATAGGGCAGGGCAGCTCTAACCAACATCTATAATCTCGTCTCATTGATTGGACTCCGGGTTAGCTGACTCCTGACTCCAATTAGCTTTAGGAGGTCATTAGCCTAGGGGTTCACATACTTTTTTCTACCTACACTGGGAAAGTTTAAGTGATGTATTCAATATAGAGAAGAAAATACAATAATTTGTGTGTTATTAGTTGAAGCACACCATGTTTATCTATTGTTGTGACTTAGACGAAGATCAGATCAAATTTTATGACCAATTCATGCAGAAATCCAGGTATTTCCAAGGCGTTCACATACTTTTTCTTGCCACTGTACACACAATACCCCACAATGATAAAGCAAAAACAGATTTTTAGAAATGTAGAAACCCTTTACTCAGTACTTTCTTGAAGCACTTTTGGCAACGATTACATCCTTGAGTCTTCTTGGGTATGACGCTACAAGTTTGGCACACCTGTATTTGGGGAGTTTCTCCCATTCTTCGGGTTCAAGTCCGGGCTCTGGCTGTGCCACTTAAGGGCATTCAGAGACTTGTCCCGAAGCCACTCCTATGTTGTCTTGGCTGTGTGCTTAGGGTCATTTTCCTGTTGGAAGGGGAACCTTCGCCCCAGTCTGAGGTCCTGAGCGCTCTGGAGCAGGTTTTCATCAAGGATCTCTCTGTACTTTGCTCCGTTCATCTTTCCTTCGATCCTGATTAGTCTCCCAGTCCCTGCCGCTGAAAAACAACCCCACATCATGATGCTGCCACCACCATGCTTCACTGTTTCCTCCAGACGTGGCGCTTGGCATTAAGGCCAAAGAGTTCAATCTTGGTTTCATCAGACCAGAGAATCTTGTTTCTCATGTTCTGAGAGTCCTTTAGGCGCTGTCATGTGCCTTTTACTGAGGAGTGGCTTCCGTCTGGTGGAGTGCTGCAGAGAAGGTTGCCCTCCTGGAAGGTTCTCCCATCTCCACAGAGGAACTCCAGAGCTCTGTTAGAGTGACCATCGGGTTCTTGGTCTCCCTGACCAAGGCCCTTCGTCCCCGATTGCTCAGTGCGGCCGGGCGGCCAGCTCTAGGAATAGTCTTGGTGGTTCCAAACTTCTTCCATTTAAGAATGATGGAGGACACCGTGTTCGTGTGGACCTTCAATGCTGCACACATTTTTTGGGTACCCTTCCCCAGATCTGTGCCTCGACACAATCCTGTCTCGAAACTTAGAGGAAACACTCTGGCGTTACGGGATCCCAAAGCCCTCGTGTGTGTTTTCACAGCAAACCAGTACAGTATAATAACAGAAGGGGGAGGGGGCTGGGGAACAGGTGAGAGAGTGAGGGATGGCGTTACGGGATCCCAAAGCCCTTGTGTGTGTTTTCACAGCAAACCAGTACAGTATAATAACAGAAGGGGGAGGGGGCTGGGGAACAGGTGAGAGAGTGAGGGATGGCGTTACGGGATCCCAAAGCCCTCGTGTGTGTTTTCACAGCAAACCAGTACAGTATAACAACAGAAGGGGGCTGGGGAACAGGTGAGAGAGTGAGGGATGGCGTTACGGGATCCCAAAGCCCTCGTGTGTGTTTTCACAGCAAACCAGTACAGTATAATAACAGAAGGGGGCTGGGGAACAGGTGAGAGAGTGAGGGACAGATAAAGACAGGTTGTCTAATATCTTTTTACTTTTGTTTTGAATGTTCTTAATTGGAAAATGCCAAAAAGACACACAAAAAAAGACAGGTAGGTGGGGTCAGAGGTCACACAGAGATGTTGTAAGAGATTACATAATGCAGCTGGGCAACATTGATATAGGCTAGAGGAGAGGAGGAGGAGGAGGAGGATGAGGGAGACAGAGAGAGAGAGAGAGAGAGAGAGAGAGAGAGAGAGAGAGAGAGAGAGAGAGAGAGAGAGAGAAATTAATATTATTCCACGGTGACTCAAAGATCTGCTTCCTCAAGGGGGAATCCTGGCATCTGGATCACGTTAGAGGAACTCTGTGTTGATCCTGCGTGGAGAACGAGGCTGAAAAACAGGCCAACTGACTGACCAGGGTCCAGGTTGGGACGCCAAGGGGGTGAGGGGGTGGTGGATTAGGGGGGGGGGGGGGGGGGGTGACCGGGTCGGGGGAATCCGGCTCTTCTCCGTCTCTTCTGCCAAGTGTTCATAAAAAGCTGGACATTGTTTCCAGGCTGGTGTGAGAAAGCACAGGGGCGAGAGGGGGTGAGAGGAGGGAGCGGAGCCAAGAGGAACGGGGTCATGCAGAGCTTTCCCGGTGATCAAAACAACTGTACCAGCAGCATCACTACCACCCAGTGAGGGGGAAGATAGGGAGGATTGGGCCTAATCCGGGTACAGTTGATCTCTCCCCGGTGTCACTGGAAACACTGACGATGTTGGCGAAGCTCCTCGCCGGCGCCGGCTAGCTCCCAGGAACACGAGAGCGCCTGATAGTGGGAGATGATGACAGTCAGCAACATTTATTAACCTCAATGTTTTGGTCAACTATTTCATAGCCAACAACAGAAGCTTTGTCAACAGTGTTTCCATTCATTATGTTCATAAATACATAAATTAAGTTCATAAGTTCACTGAAGTTCATAAAAACAAGGGAACAGGCAGTCCCCCTAGTTAATACACAATGTTTACGGCTAGAACGTCATACTTCATAGTTGGAGGAATATGTATTGATAGTGTATTGTATAAGATTTTGGACTTTCTAATATCTCAGCTGAAAGATGCAATGATAATTTATGTTCAAACAAATGGAGAATGCCAGACGGGAGGGAGATCAGAGGGAGACCAGAAGGGAGGGAGACCAGATGGGAGGAAGACCAAAGGGAGACCAGAGTAGAGGGAGACTAGAGGTGAAGAAGACCAGAGGGAGATCAGAAATACCATATTTACAAATATTCAGACCCTTTGCTATGAGACTCGAAATTGAGCTCAGGTGCATCCTGTTTCCATTGATAATCTTTGAGATGTTTCGGCAACTTGATTGGAGTCCCCCTGTGGTAAATTAAATTGATTGGACATGATTTGGAAAGGCACACACCTGTCTATATAAGGTCCCACAGTTGACAGTGCATGCCAGAGCGGAAACCAAGCCATGAGGTCAAAGGAATTGTCTGTAGAGCTCTGAGATAGGATTGTGTCGAAGCACAGATCTGGGGAAGGGTACAAAAACATGTATACAACATTGAAGGTCCTAAAAAACACAGTGGCCTCCATCATTCATAAATGGAAGAAGTTTGGAACCACCAAGACTCTTCTTAGAATTGGCTGCCTGGCCAAACTTAGCAATCATGGGAGAAGGGCCTTGATCAGGGAGGTGACCAAGAACCCGATGGTCACTCTGACAGAGCTCCAGAGTTCCTCTGTGGAGATGGGAGAAACTTCAAAAAAGGACAACCATCTCTGCAGCACCCAACCAATCAGGCATTTATGGTAGAGTAGCCAGACATAAGCCACTCCTCAGTAAAAGGCACATGACAGCCCGCATGGAGTTTGCCAAAAGGCACCTAAAGGACTCTCAGTCCATGAGAAACTAGATTCTCTGGTCTGATGAAATCAAACTTGAACACTTTGGCCTGAATGCCAAGCGCCACGTCTGGAGGAAACCAGGCACCATCCCTACGGTGAAGCATGGTGGTGGCAGCATCATGCTGTAGGGATGTTTTTCAGCGGCATTGACTGGGACACTAGTCAGGATCGAGAGAAAGATGAACGGAGCAAAGTACAGAGAGAGCACTCAGGACCTCAGACTGGGGAAAAGGTTCACCTTCCAACAGGACAACGACCATAAACACACTGCCAAGACAACGCAGGAGTGGCTTCGGGACAAGTCTCTGAATGACCTTGCGTGGCCCAGCCAGAGGCCGGACTTGAACCCGATGGAACATCTCTGGAGAGACCTGAAAATAGCTGTGCAACGAAGCTCCCCATCCAACCTGACAGAGCTCAAAGATCCAGGACTCAAAGATCTGCTTCCTCAAGAGGGAATCCTGGCATCTGGATGACGTTAAGAGGGAATCCTGGCATCTGGATGACGTTAAGAGGGAATCCTGGCATCTGGAGGACGTTAAGAGGGAATCCTGGCATCTGGATGACGTTAAGAGGGAATCCTGGCATCTGGATGACATTAAGAGGGAATCCTGCCATCTGGATGACGTTAAGAGGGAATCCTGGCATCTGGATGACGTTAAGAGGGAATCTGTGTGGAGAACGAGGCTGAAAAAAAAACAGGCCAACTGTTTGACTGCAACGCAAGCTGATGGACCAGGGTCCAGGTTGGTGGACCAGGGTCCAGGTTGATGGACCAGGGTCCAGGTTGGTGGACAAGGGTCCAGGTTGATGGACCAGGGCCCAGGTTGATGGACCAGGGTCCAGGTTGGTGGACCAGGGTCTAGGTTGATGGACCAGGGTCCAGGTTGATGGACCAGGGTCCAGGTTGGTGGACCAGGGTCCAGGTTGATGGACCAGGGTCCAGGTTGGTGGACCAGGGTCCAGGTTGATGGACCAGGGTCCAGGTTGATGGACCAGGGTCCAGGTTGGGACACCAAGGAGGGTGAAGAGGTGGAGGGGTTAGGCAGGGATGGCGGAGTGGCAGTGTATTGTAGAAGATTTATGGATTTGCTAATATCTCAGCTGAAAATACGCAATGACAGTCTATGTTCCAACAAATGGAGAATGCTAAAAAAAGCTGTGTCGAGTGTGATAAAGTGTTAAGTATTAGGACAGTAAAGGGAGTTGAGGGAAACAAATGGACCTGCATTTATATCAACCTCTCTGGTGAGCGTCCTCAATGACACACTAGAGCCCTATAAGGCTCTGGTCTAAAGTAGTGCACTATATAGGGAATAGGGCTCTGGTCTAAAGTAGTGCACTATATAGGGAATAGTGCTCTGGTCTAAAGTAGTGCACTATATAGGGAATAGGGCTCTGGTCTAAAGTAGTACACTATATAGGGAATAGGGCTCTGGTCTATAGTAGTGGACTATATAGGGAATAGGGCTCTGGTCTAAAGTAGTATACTATATAGGGAATAGTGCTCTGGTCTGAAGTAGTGCACTATATAGGGAATAGGGCTCTGGTCTATAGTAGTGTATATAGGGAATAGGGTTCTGGTCTAAAGTAGTGCACTATATAGGGAATAGGGCTCTGGACTAAAGTAGTGCACTTTATAGGGAATAGTGCTCTGGTCTAAAGTAGTGCACTATACAGGGAATAGTGCTCTGGTCTAAAGTAGTATACTATATAGGGAATAGTGCTCTGGTCTGAAGTAGTGCACTATATAGGGAATAGGGCTCTGGTCTATAGTAGTGTATATAGGGAATAGGGTTCTGGTCTAAAGTAGTGCACTATATAGGGAATAGGGCTCTGGACTAAAGTAGTGCACTTTATAGGGAATAGTGCTCTGGTCTAAAGTAGTGCACTATACAGGGAATAGTGCTCTGGTCTAAAGTAGTGTACTATATAGGGAATAGGGCTCTGGTCTATAGTAGTGGACTATATAGGGAATAGGGTTCTGGTTTATAGTAGTGGACTATATAGGGAATAGGGCTCTGGTCTAAAGTAGTGTACTATATAGGGAATAGGGCTCTGGTCTGAAGTAGTGCACTATATAGGGAATAGGGCTCTGGTCTAAAGTAGTGTACTATATAGGGAATAGGGTTCTGGTCTAAAGTAGTGCACTATATAGGGAATAGTGCTCTGGTCTGAAGTAGTGCACTATATAGGGAATAGGGCTCTGGTCTATAGTAATGGACTATATAGGGAATAGGGCTCTGGTCTAAAGTAGTGCACTATATAGGGAATAGGGCTCTGGTCTATAGTAGTGGACTATATAGGGAATAGGGTTCTGGTCTATAGTAGTAGACTATATAGGGAATAGGGCTCCTTTTGGGATGCGTCCTCTAAGTATATAGGGAATAGGGCTCTGGTCTAAAGTAGTGTACTATATAGGGAATAGGGCTCTGGTCTATAGTAGTGTACTATATAGGGAATAGGGTGCCATTTGGGATGCACTCGGGAGGCTGACATTCATCCCGCTCTGTTAAATTGCTCTTGAGGCCCTGAGTGGAACTGACAGAACTTGATTCAAACATTTCTCCCTTATTCCCCCCTGACTAAAAATAAATGCATACTGACTGTCATCTAGAAAGTAGCCAGAGAGACTGGAGACCTATAAAACCCTCCCTAGGGAAGGGCTTGAGTCTATGTGTAAGCAATGAAGTAAAGTGCGTTCAGTTCAGTTTAGGGGGGAATGTTGAGTTAAGATGGTTTTCTTCTTCCACAAGGCTTTGAGTTCCGAATGGAACGTTATTTCATGTCTGGTACACAGGGTGCCATTTGGGGTGTGTAGTACACAGGGTGCCATTTGGGATGTGTAGTACACAGGGTGCCATTTGGGTTGTGTAGTACACAGGGTGCCATTTGGGTTGTGTAGTACATAGGGTGCCATTTGGGGTGTGTAGTACACAGGGTGCCATTTGGGATGTGTAGTACACAGGGTGCCATTTGGGATGTGTAGTACATAGGGTGCCATTTGGGATGTGTAGTACATAGGGTGCCATTTGGGAAGTAGCCTCGATCTGAGGTTTCGGGCATCCCGTGACCGAGAGAGTGCAGAGCCAGATCGCAGTTAATTGGCGGAGCCAGGGCGTTGTCCTAGTTACCAGGGCGTTGTCCTAGTTACCAGGGCTACGGTGAGCTCCAAAAGTATTGGGACAGTTCCAGATGTTTTAGTTGTTTTTGCTCTGTACTGAAATGAGATTAAAGTGCAGACTGTCAGCTTTAATTTGAGGGTATTTTCATCCATACCGGGGTGAACTGTTTAGAAATTACACCACTTTTTGGACATAGTCCCCCTATTTTAGGGGACCAAAAGTATTGGGGCAAATCAAATGCTTACTTACATGCCCTTTAACCAAAAACGCACTTTGACGAAAATACAGTATAGGAAAAATATTTACAAAATAAACTAAAGTCCAAAATAAAAGAGGAACAATAAAGTAACAATAGCAAGGCTATATACAGGGTTACCGGTACCAATGTGCAGGGGTACAAGTTAGTCGAGGTCATTAGTACATGTAGGTAGAGGTAAAGTGCATAGATAATAAACAGATTGTAGCAGCAGTGTAAAAAGAAAGGAGGGGTGTCAATGCAAATAGTCCAGGTGACTATTTTATTCATTGTTCAGCAGTCTTATGGCTTGGGGGGTAGAAGCTGTTGAGCATTTTGGACCTAGACTTGGCGCTCTGGGACCGCTTGCCGTGTATTAAAGTAGTCAAAAGTTTCGTTTTTGGTCCCATATTCCTAACTCGCAATGACTATATTAAGCGTACAAACTCGTGCAAACTTGTATTCATTTGCTGTTTGTTTTGGTTGTGTTTTAAAATTATTTTGTGTCCAATAGAAATTAATGGTAAATAATGTAGTGTGTCATTTTGGAGTCACTTTTATTGTAAATAAGAATAGAATATGTTTCTAAACACTTCTACATTCATGGATTGGACCCTTTTAAAATTTTTGCCTAAAATTACATACCCAATTCTAACTGCCTTTGCTCAGGACCTGAAGCAAGGACATGCATATTCTTGATACCATTTGAAAGGAAACACTTTGACCAGCCACTGACTTGCCCAGTTAAATAAAGGTTAAAAAATAACCCCTGTGTTGTCTTAGGGTAAAAAATGACCAGCCACTATGTTTAACAGCAGAGAAAACCCCCAAAATGATCTTTTTTCAACTTGAAATTTGATGACTTTTCCTAGAGTGACACCAACATTAGAAAAAGTTTGTTCATATTTCCATGAAAGCTGTACACCCCATCAGGGTACAAAGATTGTCTTAAGGACCTTTTTAACCCGGCAGTTATAACATCATTTACACACCACATTTCATTCAGAGGTAAATTTGTATTTTCATATCTGTAATTTAAGTGATTTTCACAGTTCATTTTATTATGTATTGCTGTAATATCATTGATTTATGTGATTATTTCTGTGACACTGATACTAATTACTGATAGTAATCTCTTTTGTCAAGAGGTCACTGTCCTTTCCGGCAGCATATGCCCAGCAGGCCAGCAAAGTATGGCATCAAGAAATGGGTGGTCTGTGATGCACAATCCACTACGCTTGAAAGATGCAAGTCTACACAGGGAAGCCGACCAGTGGAGGCCCGGACAAGAACCAGGGGATGCGGGTTTTGCTTGAGGTGACAGATGAACTGAGGAGGTATAATGTCACGTGTGACATTTTCTTCACCTCTTATGAACTCAGCCAGCAGCTCCTGAAGAGAAAGATCACCATGGTTGGCACAGTTAGAAAGAACAAGCCTGAGCTCCCCCCTGCACTCCTCACAAGGGGGAGAGAGACCTTCTCATCAAAGTTTGCCTTCAACCCCACCACCACTCTAGTTTCTTACCTCCCAAAGAGGAACAAGAATGTGGTTCTCCTGAGCACACTGCACAAAACGGCTGAGATCAGTGATCGTGAGGACAGGAAGCCAGCCATCATCCTGGACTACAACCACAGCAAAGGAGGCGTGGACAACCTCGACAAGGTGATTGGAACTTACAGCTGCAGGTGGATGACTGTCCACTGGCCCCTGGTCATCTTCCATAACATCATTGATGTGTCCTCATACAATGCCTTCGTGATATGGAACAAGATCTACCCCAGCCTGAATGCCTGATAAGCGGAACAAGAGGAGGGTGTTCCTGGGAAAGGCACTTGTAACCCCACACATTCAATGAAGGGAGCGCCTCACCCGCACAGCAGCGCTTGTGAAAGCTGGTCAAGGGGCTGAATCTTGTCCTGATCCACCTGAGGCAGACAAGTGGAGATGCCAATTCTGCCCCACAAAGAAGGACTGTAATACTATCTGCTGCACATGTGAGAACTGCATACTGTCCTGCATACTGTCCTGCATACTGTCCTGCATACTGTCCTACATACTGTCCTGCATACTGTCCTGCATACTGTCCTGCATACTGTCCTGCATACTGTCCTGCATACTGTCCTGCATACTGTCCTACATACTGTCCTGCATACTGTCCTGCATACTGTCCTGCATACTGTCCTGCATACTGTCCTGCATACTGTCCTACATACTGTCCTGCATACTGTCCTGCATACTGTCCTGCATACTGTCCTGCATACTGTCCTACATACTGTCCTGCATACTGTCCTGCATACTGTCCTGCATACTGTCCTGCATACTGTCCTGCATACTGTCCTACATACTGTCCTGCATACTGTCCTGCATACTGTCCTGCATACTGTCCTGCATACTGTCCTACATACTGTCCTGCATACTGTCCTACATACTGTCCTGCATACTGTCCTGCATACTGTCCTGCATACTGTCCTGCATACTGTCCTGCATACTGTCCTACATGTGCTAATTAGAGTTGATTGATTTATGTTCTTCACATTTTTATGAATCTATTATCTTATTTTATTTGTATTTATTGTTGTTGTTTATACACCTTGTGGTTGGGGGCAATGGTTCAACAAATGGGAGAAGACTAGTATTTTGTAGTTGAATTCGTCATTCTACAATATATAAGAATATATCACTATGTTGCCAAAAAAAGTTTAAGACTGTTATTGTTTCCCTTCAATGAAATGCATTCAAAACTACTTTCTGCACATTTCTGCTACTTTCTTAGGCTATACAAGTGCTATTTATTGCATCAAAATTCATGTTTACACCTATACAGTACCTTTAGTAATAATAATAATAATAATAATAATAATAAATCTCTACTTTAGTAAAGAAAACAATTATAACAGGTGTGTTGTAATAAAAATGAGTGGTGTCCACTGATTAAATGCAGTCTTTCTGCATTGTGAAGAGGGAAAACCCAGATATTCACAAACGTTGTGATGAATGACAGGTTGTTTCTTCATGCAAAATAGATTTGGGGTTTAAAATTCAATTAAGCTAGCTTTATTTTAGGGGGTTTAGTCAAGGTGGATAATTTTTTACCCTTAGGACAAGGGGAGTATACAGAATGTTAAGACTACACAAGGGTTAAACATGCAATGAACTACACGGAGGGAAAAGTACACTGTGCATTCAGCACCACGGACAGAACTCTTGTTAATGGGTATGCATAAAAACACAAGAAAGAGAGAGAGCTCAACATTACATTTAAACTACTCAATCAGAGTGAGGATTGAAGTCTCTGATGGGCATTGACTAGAGCAGTGAAGTCAGGTATAGTTTCTGATGTCGCTATGCGCATGATTATTGAGAGGTGAGTCAGTAAGAGATGATCTGTGCCTTGACTTGTTATATTTCATATATTTAATCTCTGAAAATGTCCGTTCACATACATAGGTGGACCCAAACAGTACAAACATCTTCTGAGCATGACTCCTAATCTTTGGAAAGTTTTGTTCATCGGGAGATGCATAGAACCTCGTCGGTGACATTTTAATAGTTCTCCAATCACAGCATCAGACTGAAGATCGATAAACTCAAGTTGCAGGTCAGTGGGAGCGTTATCCACATTGAAGGTGAAGGGAGAGGAAACCAACAGCATGTCATTTCCCAACACTTTGAAATCCTCTAAACGAAGAGAAAAAACACAGCTCAAAGCACGCAGCAGCGATGTATACTTCTCCCTCTGGTCATCTGATAGGGAACAGACTAGTAGTGTCATCTGATAGGGAACAGACTAGTAGTGTCAGAAGGTCATCTGATAGGGAACAGACTAGTAGTGTCATCTGATAGGGAACAGACTAGTAGTGTCATCTGATAGGGAACAGACTAGTAGTGTCAGAAGGTAATCTGATAGGGAACAGACTAGTAGTGTCAGAAGGTCATCTGATAGGGAACAGACTAGTAGTGTCATCTGATAGGGAACAGACTAGTAGTGTCAGAAGGTCATCTGATAGGGAACAGACTAGTAGTGTCAGAAGGTCATCTGATAGGGAACAGACTAGTAGTGTCATCTGATAGGGAACAGACTAGTAGTGTCAGAAGGTCATCTGATAGGGAACAGACTAGTAGTGTCATCTGATAGGGAACAGACTAGTAGTGTCATCTGATAGGGAACAGACTAGTAGTGTCATCTGATAGGGAACAGACTAGTAGTGTCAGAAGGTCATCTGATAGGGAACAGACTAGTAGTGTCATCTGATAGGGAACAGACTAGTAGTGTCAGAAGGTCATCTGATAGGGAACAGACTAGTAGTGTCATCTGATAGGAAACAGACTAGTAGTGTCAGAAGGTCATCTGATAGGGAACAGACTAGTAGTGTCAGAAGGTCATCTGATAGGGAACAGACTAGTAGTGTCATCTGATAGGGAACAGACTAGTAGTGTCAGAAGGTAATCTGATAGGGAACAGACTAGTAGTGTCAGAAGGTCGTCTGATAGGGAACAGACTAGTAGTGTCATCTGATAGGGAACAGACTAGTAGTGTCAGAAGGTCATCTGATAGGGA
Organism: Oncorhynchus clarkii lewisi; assembly: GCF_045791955.1. NCBI lineage: Eukaryota > Metazoa > Chordata > Actinopteri > Salmoniformes > Salmonidae > Oncorhynchus > Oncorhynchus clarkii. The sequence continues at coordinate 8,326,629 of NC_092178.1, read as the reverse complement.
ACAGACTAGTAGTGTCAGAAGGTCGTCTGATAGGGAACAGACTAGTAGTGTCATCTGATAGGGAACAGACTAGTAGTGTCATCTGATAGGGAACAGACTGGTAGTGTCAGAAGGTAATCTGATAGGGAACAGACTAGTAGTGTTGGAAGGTCATCTGATAGGGAACAGACTAGTAGTGTCATCTGATAGGGAACAGACTAGTAGTGTCAGAAGGTCATCTGATAGGGAACAGACTAGTAGTGTCATCTGATAGGGAACAGACTAGTAGTGTCAGAAGGTCATCTGATAGGGAACAGACTAGTAGTGTCAGAAGGTCATCTGATAGGGAACAGACTAGTAGTGTCATCTGATAGGGAACAGACTAGTAGTGTCAGAAGGTCATCTGATAGGGAACAGACTAGTAGTGTCATCTGATAGGGAACAGACTAGTAGTGTCATCTGATAAGGAACAGACAAGTAGTGTCATCTGATAGGGAACAGACTAGTAGTGTCATCTGATAGGGAACAGACTAGTAGTGTCAGAAGGTCATCTGATAGGGAACAGACTAGTAGTGTCATCTGATAGGGAACAGACTAGTAGTGTCATCTGATAGGGAACAGACTAGTAGTGTCAGAAGGTCATCTGATAGGGAACAGACTAGTAGTGTCATCTGATAGGGAACAGACTAGTAGTGTCAGAAGGTCATCTGATAGGGAACAGACTAGTAGTGTCATCTGATAGGAAACAGACTAGTAGTGTCAGAAGGTCATCTGATAGGAAACAGACTAGTAGTGTCATCTGGTAGGGAACAGACTAGTAGTGTCATCTGATAGGGAACAGACTAGTAGTGTCATCTGATAGGGAACAGACTAGTAGTGTCAACTGATAGGGAACAGACTAGTAGTGTCATCTGGTAGGGAACAGACTAGTAGTGTCATCTGATAGGGAACAGACTAGTAGTGTCATCTGATAGGGAACAGACTAGAAGTGTCATCTGATAGGGAACAGACTAGTAGTGTCAGAAGGTCATCTGATAGGAAACAGACTAGTAGTGTCAGAAGGTCATCTGATAGGGAACAGACTAGTAGTGTCATCTGATAGGAAACAGACTAGTAGTGTCATCTGATAGGGAACAGACTGGTAGTGTCATCTGATAGGGAACAGACTAGTAGTGTCAGAAGGTCATCTGATAGGGAACAGACTAGTAGTGTCATCTGATAGGGAACAGACTGGTAGTGTCATCTGATAGGGAACAGACTAGTAGTGTCAGAAGGTCATCTGATAGGAAACAGACTAGTAGTGTCAGAAGGTCATCTGATAGGGAACAGACTAGTAGTGTCATCTGATAGGAAACAGAATAGTAGTGTCATCTGATAGGGAACAGACTAGTAGTGTCATCTGATAGGAAACAGACTAGTAGTGTCAGAAGGTCATCTGATAGGGAACAGACTAGTAATGTCATCTGATAGGGAACAGACTAGTAGTGTCATCTGATAGGGAACAGACTAGTAGTGTCAGAAGGTCATCTGATAGGGAACAGACTAGTAGTGTCATCTGATAGGGAACAGACTAGTAGTGTCATCTGATAGGGAACAGACTAGTAGTGTCAGAAGGTCATCTGATAGGGAACAGACTAGTAGTGTCAGAAGGTCATCTGATAGGGAACAGACTAGTAGTGTCATCTGATAGGGAACAGACTAGTAGTGTCATCTGATAGGGAACAGACTAGTAGTGTCATCTGGTAGGGAACAGACTAGTAGTGTCAGAAGGTCATCTGATAGGAAACAGACTAGTAGTGTCAGAAGGTCATCTGATAGGGAACAGACTAGTAGTGTCATCTGATAGGAAACAGACTAGTAGTGTCATCTGATAGGGAACAGACTAGTAGTGTCATCTGATAGGGAACAGACTAGTAGTGTCAGAAGGTAATCTGATAGGGAACAGACTAGTAGTGTCATCTGATAGGGAACAGACTAGTAGTGTCATCTGATAGGGAACAGACTAGTAGTGTCAGAAGGTCATCTGATAGGGAACAGACTAGTAGTGTCATCTGATAGGGAACAGACTAGTAGTGTCAGAAGGTCATCTGATAGGGAACAGACTAGTAGTGTCAGAAGGTCATCTGATAGGGAACAGACTAGTAGTGTCATCTGATAGGGAACAGACTAGTAGTGTCATCTGATAGGGAACAGACTAGTAGTGTCAGAAGGTCATCTGATAGGGAACAGACTAGTAGTGTCATCTGATAGGGAACAGACTAGTAGTGTCAGAAGGTCATCTGATAGGGAACAGACTAGTGATGTCAGAAGGTAATCTGATAGGGAACAGACTAGTAGTGTCATCTGACAGGGAACAGACTAGTAGTGTCAGAAGGTCATCTGATAGGGAACAGACTAGTAGTGTCATCTGATAGGGAACAGACTAGTAGTGTCATCTGATAGGGAACAGACTAGTAGTGTCATCTGATAGGGAACAGACTAGTAGTGTCAGAAGGTCGTCTGATAGGGAACAGACTAGTAGTGTCAGAAGGTAATCTGATAGGGAACAGACTAGTAGTGTCAGAAGGTAATCTGATAGGAAACAGACTAGTAGTGTCATCTGATAGGGAACAGACTAGTAGTGTCATCTGATAGGGAACAGACTAGTAGTGTCATCTGATAGGGAACAGACTAGTAGTGTCAGAAGGTAATCTGATAGGGAACAGACTAGTAGTGTCAGAAGGTAATCTGATAGGAAACAGACTAGTAGTGTCATCTGATAGGGAACAGACTAGTAGTGTCATCTGATAGGGAACAGACTAGTAGTGTCAGAAGGTCATCTGATAGGGAACAGACTAGTAGTGTCAGAAGGTCATCTGATAGGGAACAGACTAGTAGTGTCATCTGATAGGGAACAGACTAGTAGTGTCAGAAGGTCATCTGATAGGGAACAGACTAGTAGTGTCATCTGATAGGGAACAGACTAGTAGTGTCAGAAGGTCATCTGATAGGGAACAGACTAGTAGTGTCAGAAGGTCATCTGATAGGGAACAGACTAGTAGTGTCATCTGATAGGGAACAGACTAGTAGTGTCAGAAGGTCATCTGATAGGGAACAGACTAGTAGTGTCAGAAGGTCATCTGATAGGGAACAGACTAGTAGTGTCATCTGATAGGGAACAGACTAGTAGTGTCAGAAGGTCATCTGATAGGGAACAGACTAGTAGTGTCAGAAGGTCATCTGATAGGGAACAGACTAGTAGTGTCATCTGATAGGGAACAGACTAGTAGTGTCAGAAGGTCATCTGATAGGGAACAGACTAGTAGTGTCAGAAGGTCATCTGATAGGGAACAGACTAGTAGTGTCATCTGATAGGGAACAGACTAGTAGTGTCAGAAGGTCATCTGATAGGGAACAGACTAGTAGTGTCATCTGATAGGGAACAGACTAGTAGTGTCATCTGATAGGGAACAGACTAGTAGTGTCATCTGATAGGGAACAGACTAGTAGTGTCATCTGATAGGAAACAGACTAGTAGTGTCAGAAGGTCATCTGATAGGGAACAGACTAGTAGTGTCAGAAGGTCATCTGATAGGGAACAGACTAGTAGTGTCATCTGATAGGGAACAGACTAGTAGTGTCAGAAGGTAATCTGATAGGGAACAGACTAGTAGTGTCAGAAGGTCGTCTGATAGGGAACAGACTAGTAGTGTCATCTGATAGGGAACAGACTAGTAGTGTCAGAAGGTCATCTGATAGGGAACAGACTAGTAGTGTCAGAAGGTCGTCTGATAGGGAACAGACTAGTAGTGTCATCTGATAGGGAACAGACTAGTAGTGTCAGAAGGTAATCTGATAGGGAACAGACTAGTAGTGTTGGAAGGTCATCTGATAGGGAACAGACTAGTAGTGTCATCTGATAGGGAACAGACTAGTAGTGTCAGAAGGTCATCTGATAGGGAACAGACTAGTAGTGTCATCTGATAGGGAACAGACTAGTAGTGTCAGAAGGTCATCTGATAGGGAACAGACTAGTAGTGTCAGAAGGTCATCTGATAGGGAACAGACTAGTAGTGTCATCTGATAGGGAACAGACTAGTAGTGTCAGAAGGTCATCTGATAGGGAACAGACTAGTAGTGTCATCTGATAGGGAACAGACTAGTAGTGTCATCTGATAAGGAACAGACAAGTAGTGTCATCTGATAGGGAACAGACTAGTAGTGTCATCTGATAGGGAACAGACTAGTAGTGTCAGAAGGTCATCTGATAGGGAACAGACTAGTAGTGTCATCTGATAGGGAACAGACTAGTAGTGTCAGAAGGTCATCTGATAGGGAACAGACTAGTAGTGTCATCTGATAGGGAACAGACTAGTAGTGTCAGAAGGTCATCTGATAGGGAACAGACTAGTAGTGTCATCTGATAGGAAACAGACTAGTAGTGTCAGAAGGTCATCTGATAGGAAACAGACTAGTAGTGTCATCTGGTAGGGAACAGACTAGTAGTGTCATCTGATAGGGAACAGACTAGTAGTGTCATCTGATAGGGAACAGACTAGTAGTGTCAACTGATAGGGAACAGACTAGTAGTGTCAACTGATAGGGAACAGACTAGTAGTGTCATCTGGTAGGGAACAGACTAGTAGTGTCATCTGATAGGGAACAGACTAGTAGTGTCATCTGATAGGGAACAGACTAGAAGTGTCATCTGATAGGGAACAGACTAGTAGTGTCAGAAGGTCATCTGATAGGGAACAGACTAGTAGTGTCAGAAGGTCATCTGATAGGGAACAGACTAGTAGTGTCATCTGATAGGGAACAGACTGGTAGTGTCATCTGATAGGGAACAGACTAGTAGTGTCAGAAGGTCATCTGATAGGAAACAGACTAGTAGTGTCATCTGATAGGGAACAGACTGGTAGTGTCATCTGATAGGGAACAGACTAGTAGTGTCAGAAGGTCATCTGATAGGAAACAGACTAGTAGTGTCAGAAGGTCATCTGATAGGGAACAGACTAGTAGTGTCATCTGATAGGAAACAGAATAGTAGTGTCATCTGATAGGGAACAGACTAGTAGTGTCATCTGATAGGAAACAGACTAGTAGTGTCAGAAGGTCATCTGATAGGGAACAGACTAGTAATGTCATCTGATAGGGAACAGACTAGTAGTGTCATCTGATAGGGAACAGACTAGTAGTGTCAGAAGGTCATCTGATAGGGAACAGACTAGTAGTGTCATCTGATAGGGAACATACTAGTAGTGTCATCTGATAGGGAACAGACTAGTAGTGTCAGAAGGTCATCTGATAGGGAACAGACTAGTAGTGTCATCTGATAGGGAACAGACTAGTAGTGTCAGAAGGTCATCTGATAGGGAACAGACTAGTAGTGTCATCTGATAGGGAACAGACTAGTAGTGTCAGAAGGTCATCTGATAGGGAACAGACTAGTAGTGTCATCTGATAGGAAACAGACTAGTAGTGTCAGAAGGTCATCTGATAGGAAACAGACTAGTAGTGTCATCTGGTAGGGAACAGACTAGTAGTGTCATCTGATAGGGAACAGACTAGTAGTGTCATCTGATAGGGAACAGACTTGTAGTGTCAACTGATAGGGAACAGACTAGTAGTGTCATCTGGTAGGGAACAGACTAGTAGTGTCATCTGATAGGGAACAGACTAGTAGTGTCATCTGATAGGGAACAGACTAGAAGTGTCATCTGGTAGGGAACAGACTAGTAGTGTCAGAAGGTCATCTGATAGGAAACAGACTAGTAGTGTCAGAAGGTCATCTGATAGGGAACAGACTAGTAGTGTCATCTGATAGGGAACAGACTAGTAGTGTCATCTGATAGGAAACAGACTAGTAGTGTCATCTGATAGGGAACAGACTAGTAGTGTCATCTGATAGGGAACAGACTAGTAGTGTCATCTGATAGGGAACAGACTAGTAGTGTCATCTGATAGGGAACAGACTAGTAGTGTCATCTGATAGGGAACAGACTAGTAGTGTCATCTGATAGGGAACAGACTAGTAGTGTCATCTGATAGGGAACAGACTAGTAGTGTCATCTGATAGGAAACAGACTAGTAGTGTCAGAAGGTCATCTGATAGGGAACAGACTAGTAATGTCATCTGATAGGGAACAGACTAGTAGTGTCATCTGATAGGGAACAGACTAGTAGTGTCAGAAGGTCATCTGATAGGGAACAGACTAGTAGTGTCATCTGATAGGAAACAGACTAGTAGTGTCAGAAGCTCATCTGATAGGAAACAGACTAGTAGTGTCATCTGGTAGGGAACAGACTAGTAGTGTCATCTGATAGGGAACAGACTAGTAGTGTCATCTGATAGGGAACAGACTAGTAGTGTCAACTGATAGGGAACAGACTAGTAGTGTCATCTGGAGGGAACAGACTAGTAGTGTCATCTGATAGGGAACAGACTAGTAGTGTCATCTGATAGGGAACAGACTAGAAGTGTCATCTGGTAGGGAACAGACTAGTAGTGTCAGAAGGTCATCTGATAGGAAACAGACTAGTAGTGTCAGAAGGTCATCTGATAGGGAACAGACTAGTAGTGTCATCTGATAGGAAACAGACTAGTAGTGTCATCTGATAGGGAACAGACTAGTAGTGTCATCTGATAGGAAACAGACTAGTAGTGTCAGAAGGTCATCTGATAGGGAACAGACTAGTAATGTCATCTGATAGGGAACAGACTAGTAGTGTCATCTGATAGGGAACAGACTAGTAGTGTCAGAAGGTCATCTGATAGGGAACAGACTAGTAGTGTCATCTGATAGGGAACAGACTAGTAGTGTCATCTGATAGGGAACAGACTAGTAGTGTCAGAAGGTCATCTGATAGGGAACAGACTAGTAGTGTCATCTGATAGGGAACAGACTAGTAGTGTCAGAAGGTCATCTGATAGGGAACAGACTAGTAGTGTCAGAAGGTCATCTGATAGGGAACAGACTAGTAGTGTCATCTGATAGGGAACAGACTAGTAGTGTCATCTGATAGGGAACAGACTAGTAGTGTCAGAAGGTCATCTGATAGGGAACAGAGTAGTAGTGTCATCTGATAGGGAACAGACTGGTAGTGTCATCTGATAGGGAACAGACTAGTAGTGTCAGAAGGTCATCTGATAGGGAACAGACTAGTGATGTCAGAAGGTCATCTGATAGGGAACAGACTAGTAGTGTCATCTGATAGGGAACAGACTAGTAGTGTCAGAAGGTCATCTGATAGGGAACAGACTAGTAGTGTCATCTGATAGGGAACAGACTAGTAGTGTCATCTGATAGGGAACAGACTAGAAGTGTCATCTGGTAGGGAACAGACTAGTAGTGTCAGAAGGTCATCTGATAGGAAACAGACTAGTAGTGTCAGAAGGTCATCTGATAGGGAACAGACTAGTAGTGTCATCTGATAGGAAACAGACTAGTAGTGTCATCTGATAGGGAACAGACTAGTAGTGTCATCTGATAGGAAACAGACTAGTAGTGTCAGAAGGCCATCTTATAGGGAACAGACTAGTAATGTCATCTGATAGGGAACAGACTAGTAGTGTCATCTGATAGGGAACAGACTAGTAGTGTCAGAAGGTCATCTGATAGGGAACAGACTAGTAGTGTCAGAATGTCATCTGATAGGGAACAGACTAGTAGTGTCATCTGATAGGGAACAGACTAGTAGTGTCATCTGATAGGGAACAGACTAGTAGTGTCAGAAGGTCATCTGATAGGGAACAGACTAGTAGTGTCATCTGATAGGGAACAGACTGGTAGTGTCATCTGATAGGGAACAGACTAGTAGTGTCAGAAGGTCATCTGATATCATCTGATATCTAGTAGTGTCAGAAGGCCATCTTATAGGGAACAGACTAGTAATGTCATCTGATAGGGAACAGACTAGTAGTGTCATCTGATAGGGAACAGACTAGTAGTGTCAGAAGGTAATCTGATAGGGAACAGACTAGTAGTGTCATCTGATAGGGAACAGACTAGTAGTGTCATCTGATAGGGAACAGACTAGTAGTGTCAGAAGGTCATCTGATAGGGAACAGACTAGTAGTGTCATCTGATAGGGAACAGACTAGTAGTGTCAGAAGGTCGTCTGATAGGGAACAGACTAGTATTGTCAGAAGGTAATCTGATAGGGAACAGACTAGTAGTGTCAGAAGGTAATCTAAAAGGAAACAGACTAGTAGTGTCATCTGATAGGGAACAGGCTAGTAGTGTCATCTGATAGGGAACAGACTAGTAGTGTCATCTGATAGGGAACAGACTAGTAGTGTCATCTGATAGGAAACAGACTAGTAGTGTCATCTGATAGGGAACAGACTAGTAGTGTCATCTGATAGGAAACAGACTAGTAGTGTCAGAAGGCCATCTTATAGGGAACAGACTAGTAATGTCATCTGATAGGGAACAGACTAGTAGTGTCATCTGATAGGGAACAGACTAGTAGTGTCAGAAGGTAATCTGATAGGGAACAGACTAGTAGTGTCATCTGATAGGGAACAGACTAGTAGTGTCATCTGATAGGGAACAGACTAGTAGTGTCAGAAGGTCATCTGATAGGGAACAGACTAGTAGTGTCATCTGATAGGGAACAGACTAGTAGTGTCAGAAGGTCATCTGATAGGGAACAGACTAGTAGTGTCAGAATGTCATCTGATAGGGAACAGACTAGTAGTGTCATCTGATAGGGAACAGACTAGTAGTGTCATCTGATAGGGAACAGACTAGTAGTGTCAGAAGGTCATCTGATAGGGAACAGACTAGTAGTGTCATCTGATAGGGAACAGACTGGTAGTGTCATCTGATAGGGAACAGACTAGTAGTGTCAGAAGGTCATCTGATAGGAAACAGACTAGTAGTGTCAGAAGGTCATCTGATAGGGAACAGACTAGTAGTGTCATCTGATAGGAAACAGACTAGTAGTGTCATCTGATAGGGAACAGACTAGTAGTGTCATCTGATAGGAAACAGACTAGTAGTGTCAGAAGGCCATCTTATAGGGAACAGACTAGTAATGTCATCTGATAGGGAACAGACTAGTAGTGTCATCTGATAGGGAACAGACTAGTAGTGTCAGAAGGTAATCTGATAGGGAACAGACTAGTAGTGTCATCTGATAGGGAACAGACTAGTAGTGTCATCTGATAGGGAACAGACTAGTAGTGTCAGAAGGTCATCTGATAGGGAACAGACTAGTAGTGTCATCTGATAGGGAACAGACTAGTAGTGTCAGAAGGTCATCTGATAGGGAACAGACTAGTAGTGTCAGAATGTCATCTGATAGGGAACAGACTAGTAGTGTCATCTGATAGGGAACAGACTAGTAGTGTCATCTGATAGGGAACAGACTAGTAGTGTCAGAAGGTCATCTGATAGGGAACAGACTAGTAGTGTCATCTGATAGGGAACAGACTGGTAGTGTCATCTGATAGGGAACAGACTAGTAGTGTCAGAAGGTCATCTGATAGGGAACAGACTAGTGATGTCAGAAGGTCATCTGATAGGGAACAGACTAGTAGTGTCATCTGATAGGGAAAAGACTAGTAGTGTCATCTGATAGGGAACAGACTAGTAGTGTCATCTGATAGGGAACAGACTAGTAGTGTCAGAAGGTCATCTGATAGGGAACAGACTAGTAGTGTCATCTGATAGGGAACAGACTAGTAGTGTCATCTGATAGGGAACAGACTAGTAGTGTCATCTGATAGGGAACAGACTAGTAGTGTCAGAAGGTCGTCTGATAGGGAACAGACTAGTATTGTCAGAAGGTAATCTGATAGGGAACAGACTAGTAGTGTCAGAAGGTAATCTGATAGGAAACAGACTAGTAGTGTCATCTTATAGGGAACAGACTAGTAGTGTCATCTGATAGGGAACAGACTAGTAGTGTCAGAAGGTAATCTGATAGGGAACAGACTAGTAGTGTCAGAAGGTAATCTGATAGGAAACAGACTAGTAGTGTCATCTGATAGGGAACAGACTAGTAGTGTCATCTGATAGGGAACAGACTAGTAGTGTCAGAAGGTCAGCTGATAGGGAACAGACTAGTAGTGTCAGAAGGTCATCTGATAGGGAACAGACTAGTAGTGTCATCTGATAGGGAACAGACTAGTAGTGTCATCTGATAGGGAACAGACTAGTAGTGTCAGAAGGTCATCTGATAGGGAACAGACTAGTAGTGTCATCTGATAGGGAACAGACTAGTAGTGTCATCTGATAGGGAACAGACTAGTAGTGTCATCTGATAGGGAACAGACTAGTAGTGTCAGAAGGTCGTCTGATAGGGAACAGACTAGTATTGTCAGAAGGTAATCTGATAGGGAACAGACTAGTAGTGTCAGAAGGTAATCTGATAGGAAACAGACTAGTAGTGTCATCTGATAGGGAACAGACTAGTAGTGTCATCTGATAGGGAACAGACTAGTAGTGTCAGAAGGTAATCTGATAGGGAACAGACTAGTAGTGTCAGAAGGTAATCTGATAGGAAACAGACTAGTAGTGTCATCTGATAGGGAACAGACTAGTAGTGTCATCTGATAGGGAACAGACTAGTAGTGTCAGAAGGTCAGCTGATAGGGAACAGACTAGTAGTGTCAGAAGGTCATCTGATAGGGAACAGACTAGTAGTGTCATCTGATAGGGAACAGACTAGTAGTGTCATCTGATAGGGAACAGACTAGTAGTGTCAGAAGGTCATCTGATAGGGAACAGACTAGTAGTGTCATCTGATAGGGAACAGACTGGTAGTGTCATCTGATAGGGAACAGACTAGTAGTGTCAGAAGGTCATCTGATAGGGAACAGACTAGTAGTGTCATCTGATAGGGAACAGACTAGTAGTGTCATCTGATAGGGAACAGACTAGTAGTGTCAGAAGGTCATCTGATAGGGAACAGACTAGTAGTGTCATCTGATAGGGAACAGACTAGTAGTGTCATCTGATAGGGAACAGACTAGTAGTGTCAGAAGGTCATCTGATAGGGAACAGACTAGTAGTGTCAGAAGGTCATCTGATAGGGAACAGACTAGTAGTGCCAGAAGGTCATCTGATAGGGAACAGACTAGTAGTGTCATCACATAGGGAACAGACTAGTAGTGTCAGAAGGTCATCTGATAGGGAACAGACTAGTAGTGTCATCTGATAGGGAACAGACTAGTAGTGTCATCTGATAGGGAACAGACTAGTAGTGTCATCTGATATGGAACAGACTAGTAGTGTCATCTGATAGGAAACAGACTAGTAGTGTCAGAAGATCATCTGATAGGGAACAGACTAGTAGTGTCATCTGATAGGGGACAGACTAGTAGTGTCATCTGATAGGAAACAGACTAGTAGTGTCATCTGATAGGGAACAGACTAGTAGTGTCATCTGATAGGGAACAGACTAGTAGTGTCAGAAGGTCATCTGATAGGGAACAGACTAGTAGTGTCATCTGATAGGGAACAGACTAGTAGTGTCATCTGATAGGGAACAGACTAGTAGTGTCATCTGATAGGGAACAGACTAGTAGTGTCATCTGATAGGGAACAGACTAGTAGTGTCATCTGATAGGGAACAGACTAGTAGTGTCATCTGATAGGGAACAGACTAGTAGTGTCATCTGATAGGGAACAGACTAGTAGTGTCAGAAGGTCATCTGATAGGGAACAGACTAGTAGTGTCGGAAGGTCATCTGATAGGGAACAGACTAGTAGTGTCATCTGATAGGGAACAGACTAGTAGTGTCGGAAGGTGGGTGAGATTGTTGTCATCTGATAGGGTACAGACTAGTAGTGTCGGAAGGTCATCTGATAGGGAACAGACTAGTAGTGTCATCTGATAGGGAACAGACTAGTAGTGTCGGAAGGTGGGTGAGATTGTTGTCATCTGATAGGGTACAGACTAGTAGTGTCGGAAGGTGGGTGAGATTGTTGTCATCTGATAGGGTACAGACTAGTAGTGTCGGAAGGTGGGTGAGATTGTTGTCATCTGATAGGGTACAGACTAGTAGTGTCAGAAGGTGGGTGAGATTGTTGTCATCTGATAGGGTACAGACTAGTAGTGTCGGAAGGTGGGTGAAATTGTTGGCTTCTACTTGACGGGTCAGGAGGAGTCATTTTCCCTTGAATGCTTTGACAAGGCTGTTCATCTGATTGTAGTTTCCCTTGTAGTTTGGAATTCAGTTCATTCATGAGGGCCATGATGTCCACGGTGAAGGCAAAATCAGCCAACCATTCAAACATCTGCAGTTGAGGAAAATCCACATATTTTCCTTTCATTTGCAAAAACTTAATCTCCAACTTCAGGTCCCACACCCTTTTAAGCACCTTCCCCAAATTCAGCCTTCTCACGTTTGTGTGGTAGGGGAGATCAGCATGACATGACTCTGTCTCTTCCAACAGTGAGACAAACTGCCTGTGGTTTAAAGATTTTGCTCTTATGAAGTTTACCACTTTAGTGTCTGTATCCACAACATGGCTGATTTTCAGAACACATTTATAGAGCACCTCCTGATGAATAATGCAATGCAGGAAAATAATTTTCTGATCTGGGTTCAGCTCAGCTACTTCATCTTGTATCCTTTTCAAAAGGCCAATGTTATTTCCTGTCAAGTTTGGGCAGCCATCAGTGGTCACACTGGATAACTTCTCAAAACTGAGTCTCAGCTTTGCCACACACTTATTAACCTCCTCCAATAAATATTTCCCTGTGGTTGTGCTCTTCATTGACTGCACTGAAGCAAGCTCTTCTGTAATTTCAACGTCTGGGGTTATGACCTCGTAGGAATATCAACTACTGTGCCGTGTCACGTGCATCACTGCTCTCATCCAGGTCCAAGGAGAAATAGGTGAAATCCTTTCTATTGTCTTTCAACGGTTGTTCCATATTCTCTGCGATGTCCTCAATACGCCGTGTCACTGTTCGTTTTGAGAGGGAAACATTTTGAAACAGCTCTTTCTTGTCGGGGCAAAGTATTGCTGCAGAGTCAATTAAACATTAATTAATGAATTCGCCCTCAGCGAATGGCTTGCTATGTTTAGCAATTTTGTGGGACAGTACATAGCTAGCTCTCGCAATTCCGCCGTTTGTGAAAAGTCCTTGCAACTGAGAAAGAAACTTTTGATGCTCAGAAGACATATTCCTATATTTCTCTGCATGGGTCGTCTGGAAGTGTTGGGACAAGTTGCAGTCTTTCAAGACAGCTCTCTTTGCACACTAAGCACACAGCCTTCCCTGATACCTCAATAAAGAAATATTTACATGTCCACTCTTGCTGGAACACCCTACATTCATTGTTCGACTTTCCTTTTCTTAAAAAGCTTTTGGAAAACTATTTTTTTTGTGCAATTTCTAGCTAGCTACTATTTGTAACTGTGACGTGTGTGTCAGTGTGCCAGTCACTGTCTGTCCTCGTGCAGTTGTTATTAATTTTATTTTCACCTTTATTTAACTAGGCACGTCAGTTTAAGAAAAAAATCTTATTTTCAATGACGGCCTAGGAACAGTGGGTTAACTGCATGTTCAGGAGCAGAATGACAGATTTTTACCTTGTCGGCTCGGGGATTTGATCTTGCAACCTTCCGGTTACTAGTCCAACGCTCTAACCACTAGGCTACCTGCCGTAAACATATAAAATATATAGTTTCCTTTTATTATTTTCCCCTACACTTAGGTTTGTACTTCCAGCTTATACATACTATATATATTTTACGAGCACAGTATATTTTACTTTAGTTAACTTGTTATTTTTTGTCCCATCCTGCTCCATTCAATCCCTCCCATCTCTCTCTGAACACAATCCAGGTTTGACTTCTATTTGCCAAATATTTTTCAACTGTGATGTTTCACAAAGTTCTGAACCTTTCTATTCTCATAGGTTCTACCAATTGTAAATTAAAGATAAACATTTTAAATCACCCAGCAGTGCTATTTGCATCACCCAGCAGTGCTATTTGCCGCATGCTAACAAAAATAAATGTCCCTCAAGAGGTGGGAGTTAAATCCTTACAGAAAGTATTCATTGGGCTTTTAATTCAAATAACAAAAACGTTTTTCAAAACTTTACTATTGCAAATTCTTTGTGATCTGAGCAATGTTCCACGGGGCCGTATTGAATCAGATCGTGGGCAGCATACGGCCCCCCGGGCCGGCCTTTGCCCAGCCCTGCTGTATGTTTTGGTGGCAAAATTGAAACCTCTTATGCACATGCGCTGTATGAGCCTTAAACCCGTACATTTCTACTGTATGTTTTCTGTCATGAAGAAGCTAGTATTTTTCCTCTCTTGTCTTTATGTAACTTGGTCACGCGGCAAAAGACAAAGAGTCTCTTTGAGTCCATCCTGTTCTTTTTTTTGTACAGATGAAGAGTGTACTTCCGTGTAACTGTTTAATTGTTTAAATTATTCCCTTAAGAATGTTTAGCACCATGTGAAGGTAAAATACTCAGTGACACAACAGAAGCCATTTACAAAGACAATGTACTAGTGTAAGAAAGCCCTCTGCTACAATGTTTCATATTTTCATTGGTTGAAGTTTTGCTTAGATTATGACATAATTGTCTTATATTATGAATTATTGCTTACTTGTAATTTTGTATTAGGTTGAGATGAGTCTTAAAAGGGAGGAATACGGTGGCAATATTACAAATTCTGTTATACACGCTGTATGAGCCTTCAACCTGTACATTTCCACTGTCTGTTTCTGTCATGAAGAAGGTAGTATTTTTCCTCACTTGTCTTTATGTAACTTGGTCAAGCGGCCCAAGACAAAGAGCCTCTGAGAGTGACCACAGTTTTCGGGTCCATCCTGTTCTTTTCGTATATTTCAAGGGCACAGCTGTGTGTAGATATGACGAGAATAGAGGCTAGCGTGAGCAGCAGCAACAATTCTATCAGCAGAAAGGAGTAACAAAACTGGAAGCCCACTTGTTTGTATGCTATGTTCCCACCATGATCTCACACACCTGCTAAACTGCTACGTAGACAGAGGGTGTATTTTCCTATAAAGGCTGAGACCCAACTCTTGTTTGTTGAGCTCTTACCTCTACACTGTTGTTGAGTGAATTGTTGACCAGCTCCAGATTTGCAAATCTTATAATAAAAAGTTGCTGTTTGAAGAATCTACAGTCTCTTGCTTTCTGGTTAGAATTTCCACAACAATGTCCCAAATGGCACTCAATTCCCCACGTAGTGTACCAGTTTTGACCAGGGCTAAGCTTGTTAAGTGGTTTGAAGCCATGCCTGTAAAGAAACTAAGCTGGCCTCTTAGCGCTGACATGGGTTACACAGAGACTGAGCCAGGCTCTTAGCCCTGACATGGGTTACACAGAGACTGAGCCAGGCTCTTAGCCCTGACATGGGGCACACAGAGACTGAGCCAGGCTCTTAGCCCTGACATGGGGCACACAGAGACTGAGCCAGGCTCTTAGCCCTGACATGGGTTACTCAGAGACTGAGCCAGACTCTTAGCCCTGACATGGGGCACTCAGAGACTGAGCCAGACTCTTAGCCCTGACATGGGGCACCCAGAGACTGAGCCAGACTCTTAGCCCTGACATGGGGCACACAGAGACTGAGCCAGACTCTTAGCCCTGACATGGGGCACACAGAGACTGAGCCAGACTCTTAGCCCTGACATGGGGCACCCAGAGACTGAGCCAGACTCTTAGCCCTGACATGGGGCACCCAGAGACTGAGCCAGACTCTTAGCCCTGACATGGGTTACACAGAGACTGAGCCAGGCTCTTAGCCCTGACATGGGGCACACAGAGACTGAGCCAGACTCTTAGCCCTGACATGGGGCACTCAGAGACTGAGCCAGACTCTTAGCCCTGACATGGGGCACTCAGAGACTGAGCCAGGCTTTTAGCCCTGACATGGGTTACTCAGAGACTGAGCCAGACTCTTAGCCCTGACATGGGGCACTCAGAGACTGAGCCAGACTCTTAGCCCTGACATGGGGCAACCAGAGGCTGAGCCAGACTCTTAGCCCTGACATGGGGCACTCAGAGACTGAGCCAGACTCTTAGCCCTGACATGGGGCACTCAGAGACTGAGCCAGACTCTTAGCCCTGACATGGGGCACTCAGAGACTGAGCCAGGCTCTTAGCCCTGACATGGGGCACTCAGAGACTGAGCCAGGCTCTTAGCCCTGACATGGGGCACCCAGAGACTGAGCCAGACTCTTAGCCCTGACATGGGGCACTCAGAGACTGAGCCAGACTCTTAGCCCTGACATGGGGCACTCAGAGACTGAGCCAGACTCTTAGCCCTGACATGGGTTACACAGAGACTGAGCCAGACTCTTAGCCCTGACATGGGGCACTCAGAGACTGAGCCAGGCTCTTAGCCCTGACATGGGTTACTCAGAGACTGAGCCAGACTCTTAGCCCTGACATGGGGCACTCAGAGACTGAGCCAGACTCTTAGCCCTGACATGGGGCAACCAGAGGCTGAGCCAGACTCTTAGCCCTGACATGGGGCACTCAGAGACTGAGCCAGACTCTTAGCCCTGACATGGGGCACTCAGAGACTGAGCCAGACTCTTAGCCCTGACATGGGGCACTCAGAGGCTGAGCCAGACTCTTAGCCCTGACATGGGGCACTCAGAGACTGAGCCAGACTCTTAGCCCTGACATGGGGCACTCAGAGACTGAGCCAGACTCTTAGCCCTGACATGGGGCACTCAGAGACTGAGCCAGACTCTTAGCCCTGACATGGGGCACTCAGAGGCTGAGCCAGACTCTTAGCCCTGACATGGGGCACCCAGAGACTGAGCCAGACTCTTGGCCCTGACATGGGGCACTCAGAGACTGAGCCAGACTCTTAGCCCTGACATGGGGCACTCAGAGACTGAGCCAGACTCTTAGCCCTGACATGGGTTACTCAGAGACTGAGCCAGACTCTTAGCCCTGACATGGGGCACCCAGAGACTGAGCCAGACTCTTAGCCCTGACATGGGGCACCCAGAGACTGAGCCAGACTCTTAGCCCTGACATGGGGCACCCAGAGACTGAGCCAGACTCTTAGCCCTGACACGGGGCACTCAGAGACTGAGCCAGACTCTTAGCCCTGACATGGGGCACCCAGAGACTGAGCCAGACTCTTAGCCCTGACATGGGGCACCCAGAGACTGAGCCAGACTCTTAGCCCTGACATGGGGCACCCAGAGACTGAGCCAGACTCTTAGCCCTGACATGGGGCACCCAGAGACTGAGCCAGACTCTTAGCCCTGACATGGGGCACCCAGAGACTGAGCCAGACTCTTAGCCCTGACATGGGGCACCCAGAGACTGAGCCAGACTCTTAGCCCTGACATGGGGCACTCAGAGACTGAGCCAGACTCTTAGCCCTGACATGGGGCACTCAGAGACTGAGCCAGGCTCTTAGCCCTGACATGGGGCTCTCAGAGACTGAGCCAGGCTCTTAGCCCTGACATGGGTTACACAGAGGCTGAGCCAGACTCTTAGCCCTGACACTCAGAGACTGAGCCAGACTCTTAGCCCTGACATGGGGCACTCAGAGACTGAGCCAGGCTCTTAGCCCTGACATGGGGCACTCAGAGACTGAGCCAGGCTCTTAGCCCTGACATGGGTTACACAGAGGCTGAGCCAGACTCTTAGCCCTGACACTCAGAGACTGAGCCAGACTCTTAGCCCTGACATGGGGCACCCAGAGACTGAGCCAGACTCTTAGCCCTGACATGGGGCACTCAGAGACTGAGCCAGACTCTTAGCCCTGACATGGGGCACTCAGAGACTGAGCCAGACTCTTAGCCCTGACATGGGGCACACAGAGACTGAGCCAGACTCTTAGCCCTGACATGGGGCACCCAGAGACTGAGCCAGGCTCTTAGCCCTGACATGGGGCACTCAGAGACTGAGCCAGACTTTTAGCCCTGACATGGGGCACCCAGAGACTGAGCCAGACTCTTAGCCCTGACATGGGGAACCCAGAGACTGAGCCATACTCTTAGCCCTGACATGGGGCACCCAGAGACTGAGCCAGACTCTTAGCCCTGACATGGGGCACTCAGAGACTGAGCCAGACTCTTAGCCCTGACATGGGGCACCCAGAGACTGAGCCAGACTCTTAGCCCTGACATGGGGCACCCAGAGACTGAGCCAGACTCTTAGCCTTCTCCGCTCCACCATCACACACCGTGACCGACATCTGCAAATCATTGCACCCCTTTAATTATCCTCCGGTGAACCCCATGGAAAATGCGACACAAGCCATTGGAATGTAAACAACCCGTTGAAAACACCCATTGATGTTCTCTTTTGTTTTGTATTCAAAACCAAATACTTTTAGTACTATTTTAGCGGATGACTTTTACTTGAGTCAGGTATCTTTACTTTTACTCAAGTATGACAATTGGGTACTTTTTCCACCACTGTGTAGAATCTATACCAAGGTGCATTGAAGCTAGTCTGGTTCGTGATTGGACCAATGCCCTATAAAGACACTTTGATAGGGCAGTTTCTTTTCAGTTTGCATGTCTCTTTGTTATTAAACATGACTTTTTGTTGTTGTGATTTTTCAAGTGTCGTGTTTTGGTGTGTGTGTGTGTGTGGTTGCGGAAAGGGGAATTTTGTGTCTTCTGCATTTAACCCAACTCCTCTGAATCAGAGATGTACGGGGGGCTGCCTTAATCGACATCCACAGCGCCCGGGGAACAGTGGGTTAACTGCCTTGGTCAGGGGCAGAACGACAGATTTTTACCTTGTCAGCTCGGGGATTCGATCCAGCAACCTTTCGGTTACTGGCCCATCGCTCTAACCACTAGGCCACCTTCCGCCACGGCTGCCCTTGTGATGCTTGTACCGGCAGGCAATGGCTTGCCAATGCAAAAGACACATAAGAAGCATTTTCCACTCTGACTTGTGGCTGATTGTTCATGGTACACTGACTATGAAAGAATAAGGCAAACACAACACATGGTCACAATAGAACATTAGATCAAGGCTGCAGTACTGACTTGTGTCCCAAATGGCACCCTATTCCCTTGTCAAATAGCACCCTATTCCCTATGGCCTTGTCTGAAGTTGTGCACTATTAAGAGGAATGGGGTGCCATTTGGAAGCATGCCTGGTTATGTTGGCTATGTGCCTTCCCATCGCCAAAAAAGATACTGATTTCCAAATCACTGCCAGAATCTTCCCAACATCCAAAACAAGCCATTCTAGAGGAATGTGCACGGCACAACAATTCTAAATGCTGAAACAATTATGGTGAGTCAACAGGGATGTTGAAGCCGTCATCAGAGCCTGCCTGTATACCCAGGCCTGTGATAAAACCTGCTCATGCGTTCAGACAGACAGGGAGGAGAGTGTACAGTACAGTGGTGGGCCTCTGTTACACATGCCAGGCACACCAAACACAACATGTGCACAGAGACTGGTTAAAGACTGGAGTACAGAAGGTGAACAACTCCTAGTAAGGGCTTCCCATGATCATGGTGTAGGTCTGATGTGTGTAAGAGCAGTAGCCCAACCAGGTAGAGGCCTGTGTAAGAGCAGAAGTCCAACCAGGTAGCAACTTGTACATTTATTTACAAAAAGGCTTGCTTGGTAGTGCAAGACAAATGTGTCTTTGTCTTGATGCTTCTGAGAAGCGGTTTTAATTGAATTGAGGCTTGGGTTTCCACTCATCTTGGTTTGCATTAAACTGAATAAGGATCATTTACATTACCATTTTGGACCAGTTTTAATTAGTCAAACTAAGTTAATGGAATCCCTGGCTCCTGACAACAGGGCAAAACTAAAACACATAAAGAACCCCTGGCTCCTGACAACAGGGCAAAACTAAAACACATAAAGAACCCCAGGCTCCTGACAACAGGGCAAAACTAAAACACATAAAGAACCCCTGGCTCCTGACAACAGGGCAAAACTAAAACACATAAAGAACCCCAGGCTCCTGACAACAGGGCAAAACTAAAACACAGAAGGAATCCCTGGCTCCTGACAACAGGGCAAAACTAAAACACAGAAAGAATCCCTGGCTCCTGACAACAGGGCAAAACTAAAACACATAAAGAACCCCAGGCTCCTGACAACAGGGCAAAACTAAAACACAGAAAGAATCCCTGGCTCCTGACAGCAGGTCAAAATGAAAACACAGAAGGAATCCCTGGCTCCTGACAGCAGGGCAAAATGAAAACACAGAAGGAATCCCTGGCTCCTGACAGCAGAGCAAAATGAAAACACAGAAAGAATCCCTGGCTCCTGACAGCAGGTCAAAATGAAAACACAGAAAGAATCCCTGGCTCCTGACAGCAGAGCAAAATGAAAACACAGAAAGAATCCCTGGCTCCTGACAGCAGGGCAAAATGAAAACACAGAAAGAATCCCTGGCTCCTGACAACAGGGCAAAATGAAAACACAGAAATAATCCCTGGCTCCTGACAGCAGAGCAAAATGAAAACACAGAAAGAATCCCTGGCTCCTGACAGCAGGAATGACAGCTTGTGCCTTATGTTTTACATTTCTGTGTATATAATCTTTTAGTTCCAGAGTTTTGACGGGTGAGGAGGGAGTGGTGCTGCAGCTGGATCTAATTCAAGCCTGGATGTTTGAAGAGAGAGAGGGGGGCTTTAGATAGCATCCCAAATGGCACCATATTCCCTATTTAGTGCACTACTTTAAACCAGAGCCAATAGGGAACTAATTGGGACATAGCCTATTGTGTTCCACCACATTGGGGGAAACCTAGCTGTCTTTATCCAGTTTCCACTCTGTTCTGAATCCACTCGCTAGCCTGGTAAATTAACAAGACATCTACTGACAACGTAGGCACCAAAATATAACATGTGCAGGACACTGAGTCACAGCCAAGACATGTGAGCTCCCTCCAAGTAATGAAGGACTGGAGGGTTTCTTTATTTCCACTCTGCCTCTTTCATCTTCTTTCTCATGCATCCTGTTGGTGCAGGAAAAAGAAATGGATGATTAAAGCTGGCAGCAATAAGAGGCTGCCATTGGCTGTCCTGTGAGTTAGCCAAGAAGAGGGAAGTCAGACTTGAAAATAAGAAATTAAACATCAGATAAATCCATTGGGCTCAGCTCTTATATAACTGGTGGTGAGCTTGTAGGAAAACAGAGCTCGTGTGTACGGTCTACTGTTGACTGTGAAAACAGAGCGCGTGTGTACGGTCTACTTACTGTTGACTGTGAAAACAGAGCACGTGTGTACGGTCTACTGTTGACTGTGAAAACAGAGCACGTGTGTACGGGCTACTGTTGACATTGTTGCAATGTTGTTGAGACTGGAAATTAAGCCAGCTGGTTCTGTTGTTGAGACTGGGAATGAAGGCAGCTTGTCCTGCTGTTGAGACTGGGAATGAAGTCAGCTGGTTTTGTTGTTGAGACTGGGAATGAAGCCAGCTGGTTCTGTTGCTGAGACTGGGAATGAAGGCAGCTTGTTCTGTTGTTGAGACTGGGAATGAAGCCAGCTTGTTCTGTTGTTGAGACTGGGAATGAAGGCAGCTTGTTCTGTTGTTGAGACTGAGAATGAAGCCAGCTGGTTCTGTTGTTGAGACTGGGAATGAAGACAGCTTGTCCTGCTGTTGAGACTGGGAATGAAGTCAGCTGGTTTTGTTGTTGAGACTGGGAATGAAGCCAGCTGGTTCTGTTGTTGAGACTGGGAATGAAGGCAGCTTGTCCTGCTGTTGAGACTGGGAATGAAGTCAGCTGGTTCTGTTGTTGAGACTGGGAATGAAGGCAGCTTGTCCTGCTGTTGAGACTGGGAATGAAGGCAGCTTGTTCTGTTGTTGAGACTGGGAATGAAGCCAGCTTGTTCTGTTGTTGAGACTGAGAATGAAGTCAGCTGGTTCTGTTGTTGAGACTGGGAATGAAGGCAGCTTGTTCTGTTGTTGAGACTGGGAATGAAGCCAGCTGGTTCTGTTGTTGAGACTGGGAATGAAGCCAGCTTGTCCTGTTGTTGAGACTGGGAATGAAGCCAGCTGGTTCTGTTGTTGAGACTGGGAATGAACCCAGCTTGTTCTGTTGTTGAGACTGGGAATGAAGCCAGCTGGTTCTGTTCTTGAGACTGGGAATGAAGCCAGCTTGTTCTGTTGTTGAGACTGGGAATGAAGCCAGCTGGTTCTGTTGTTGAGACTGGGAATGAAGCCAGCTTGTTCTGTTGTTGAGACTGGGAATGAAGGCAGCTTGTTCTGTTGTTGAGACTGGGAATGAAGCCAGCTTGTTCTGTTGTTGAGACTGAGAATGAAGCCAGCTGGTTCTGTTGTTGAGACTGGGAATGAAGCCAGCCGAAGGAAACGGGGTTGGCCTGGGTGTAAAGAAACATGACGTGTGACACCTCTGAAGGAAACGGGGTTGGCTGGGTGTAAAGAAACATGACGTGTCAGAGTGACACCTCCAGAGGAAACGGGGTTGGCTGGGTGTAAAGAAAGATGACGTGTCAGAGTGACACCTCCAGAGGAAACGGGGTTGGCTGGGTGTAGAGAAACATGACGTGTCAGAGTGACACCTCCAGAGGAAACGGGGTTGTCTGGGTGTAAAGAAACATGACGTGTCAGAGTGACACCTCCAGAGGAAACGGGGTTCGCTGGGTGTAGAGAAACATGACGTGTCAGAGTGACACCTCCAGAGGAAACGGGGTTCGCTGGGTGTTGAGAAACATGACGTGTCAGAGTGACACCTCCAGAGGAAACGGGGTTGGCTGGGTGTAAAGAAACATGACGTGTCAGAGTGACACCTCCAGAGGAAACGGGGTTCGCTGGGTGTAGAGAAACATGATGTGAGACACCTCCAGAGGAAACGGGGTGGGCTGGGTGTAGAGAAACATGATGTGAGACACCGCCAGAGGAAACGGGGTTGGCTGGGTGTAAAGAAACATGATGTGAGACACCTCCAGAGGAAACGGGGTGGGCTGGGTGTAGAGAAACATGATGTGAGACACCGCCAGAGGAAACGGGGTTGGCTGGGTGTAAAGAAACATGATGTGAGACACCTCCAGAGGAAACGGGGTTGGCTGGGTGTAGAGAAACATGATGTGAGACACCTCCAGAGGAAACGGGGTGGGCTGGGTGTAGAGAAACATGATGTGAGACACCGCCAGAGGAAACGGGGTTGGCTGGGTGTAAAGAAACATGATGTGAGACACCTCCAGAGGAAACGGGGTTGGCTGGGTGTAGAGAAACATGATGTGAGACACCTCCAGAGGAAAAGGGGTGGGCTGGGTGTAGAGAAACATGATGTGAGACACCTCCAGAGGAAACGGGGTGGGCTGGGTGTAGAGAAACATGATGTGAGACACCTCCAGAGGAAACGGGGTGGGCTGGGTGTAGAGAAACATGATGTGAGACACCGCCAGAGGAAACGGGGTTGGCTGGGTGTAAAGAAACATGACGTGTCAGAGTGACACCTCTGAAGGAAACGGGGTTGGCTGGGTGTAAAGAAAGATGACGTGTCAGAGTGACACCTCCAGAGGAAACGGGGTTCGCTGGGTGTAGAGAAACATGACGTGTCAGAGTGACACCTCTGAAGGAAACGGGGTTGGCTGGGTGTAAAGAAACATGACGTGTCAGAGTGACACCGCCAGAGGAAACGGGGTTGGCTGGGTGTAAAGAAACATGACGTGTCAGAGTGACACCTCCAGAGGAAACGGGGTTGGCTGGGTGTAAAGAAACATGACGTGTCAGAGTGACACCTCCAGAGGAAACGGGGTTGGCTGGGTGTAAAGAAACATGACGTGTCAGAGTGACACCTCCAGAGGAAACGGGGTTGGCTGGGTGTAAAGAAACATGACGTGAGACACCTCCACACACAGGCTGAATGGTTACTAGACCATGGTAGCGTCCCAAATAGCCCCGTATTCCCTTTATAGTGCACTACTTTTGACATTGGCCTGTTCAACAGTAACACACTACATAGGAAATATTATGCCATTTGGGACACAGTCCAGGATGTGACATAATGCCTTAGTACCATTGAGCGCCGTGGCAACGCCCCGGCTGTTTCCCCTTAGCCAAAAGTGTCTCAAATGCCACCCTATTCCCTATGTAGTTCACTAGGGCTCCAAGGGCCTCACGGTTGGCGCATTAGTCTAGGGCACTGCATCGCTAGCTGTGCCACCAGAGACTCTGGGTTCACGCCCAGGCTCTGTCGCAGCTGGCCGCGACCGGGAGGTTCGTGGGGCCGACGCACAATTGGCCTAGCGTCGTCCGGGTTAGGGAGGGTTTGGCTGGTAGGGATATCTGTGGCGGGCCGGGCCGGGCGCAGTGCGCGCTAACCAAGGTAGCCAGGTGCACGGTGTTTCCTCCGACACATTGGTGCGGCTGGCTTCTGGGTTGGAGGCGCGCTGTGTTAAGAAGCAGTGCGGCTTGGGTTGTGTTTCGGAGGACGCATGGCTTTCGACCTTCGTCTCTCCCGAGCCCGTACGGGTGTTGTAGCGATGAGACAAGATAGTAATTACTAACAATTGGAAACCCTGAAATTGGGGAGAAAAAGGGGTAAAAAAAAGAAGGAACAGGGGAAACAGGCTTACACCCCCCACCCGCAGAAATAGAGGGCGTAATGTGATAGAAACCAAACGGTGTTCGCTCACGTTGCTGGGCATGGGATGGTTGCGGTAGCGGGCCTCTCGTTGGCACAGAGGAAAGGTTCCTGTGAACCAGGAATGCCACGTTCTTTAATAAAAGGTAGGCCTAAGGCATACCCGCTCATATTTGAGTTTTAACTTGACAGACTTTTACTGTCAAAGAGGTAAACTATTTAAAGAGTGCATGGTTGGGGAGGAATTGACCTACAAATCTATGGCTATAGCAGCCTATAGTAGGCCTACCTGTTATTTCTTAAATAGGAAGATATAGGCTCCAACACAAAGCCCTCGTTGTTAGTAGAGTCTAATTAAAATGAAGACGGTTGAAAGGAATTATTCTTACTCAAATTGTCTCCTTTCAGCACCTTGAGCTGTCCATTTCTGATTGATTGTGCCGAGGCTGCTGCTTCAAGTTTCAGGACCATGATGTAAGTTATTCAAATCTGGCTTATATTGAGGTCAATAAGTCTGATAAGTACATCATGGGCAAAGAAACATCGTTTTTAATAAAAAATGTATTATAGTAGTAGCAAGATGAACTCCGGCTCTCCTCAAACTGAACAGAACATAGGCTAGTCCGTGAGCAAGACGGTGAATATTTCTGGACTAGGCCTAAACAAAACAAAAAAAGAAAGCTTTGACTCTCTGCCTGAACTGCCACCGAAGCCCTACACAGCACAGCCCCTGGTTATGCAGGACACAAGAACGTTTTTGATCAGCAAGAGCAGAGCAGGCCGGGGCTCAGGGTTGGAATATCCACTGTAGTATGTAATGCAGCCTAGTTTTAATTACACCATCCCCAGCCGCTATTTTAGGAATAAAACGTCTTTCTCCAAGCAGACATTTAGTAGCCTATAGGATTGAGACCACACTAAATAGCCCATAGGATGGAGACCACACTAAATAGCCTATAGGTGCAATTGATATTGCTCGCCTAGCGGAGAATCAGGGAAAAGGGGCAGCATTGGGCAAACATCAATATATAAAGCCTAATAAGCTAAGCAACTCATTAAAAGGAGAAATATTGAAATTTCATCAACTACAAATTACATGACGCTCCACTGGACTAGATTTCAAAAACACTAAACCCTCAACTTGACTGATATTGAAAAAGCATGACCCTCCCCATTGTCTTTCAGGTAACCATTCTGTACATTTTTATCTATCCCTAATCTAAATGACAGTGGGAAAATAACTAAGCCTGTACAGAACAAAAATATATTTTTAAATGCAGCCTGTTTGCAATAAGGCACCAAAGTAAAAACAAATTGTGGCATAGAAATTTACTTTATGGCCTGAATACAAAGCGTTATGTTTGGGGCAAAACCAACAAAACACATCACTGAGAACCACTCCTCATATTTTCAAGCATGGTAATGGCTACATCCTGTTATGGGTATGCTTGTCATCGGCAAGGACTGGGAGTTTTTTTTTAAATATAAAAATAAACAAAATAGAGCTAAACACACAGACAAAATCCCAGAGGAAAACCTAGTTCAGTCAGCTTTCCAACAGACACTGGGAGATAAATTCACCTTTTAGAAGGACAATAACTGAAAACACAAGGCCAAAATATACACTGGAGTTGCCTATCAAGATTACCTTGAATGTTCCTGAGTGGCTTAGTTACAGGTTTGACTTAAATCGGCTTGAAAATCAAGACATGAAAATGGCGGTCAAGTGATGATGAACAAAAAACTTGAATAATGTGCAAATATTGTACAATCCAGGTGTGCGAAGCTCTTAGAGAGGTATCTAGGAAGAGTCATCGATGCCAAATGTAATTCTAACATGTATTGTGAACACTACATGAACAAAAGTATGTGGACACCTGCAGGTCGAACATCTCATTCCAAAAACATGGGCATTGATATGGATTTGGTCCCCTCTTTGCTGCTATAACAGCCTCCAGTCTTCTGGGAAGGCTTTCCACTAGATGTTGGAACATTGCTGCTATAACAGCCTCCAATCTTCTGGGAAGGCTTTCCACTAGATGTTGGAACGTTGCTGCTATAACAGCCTCCACTCTTCAGGAAAGGCTTTCCACTAGATGTTGGAACGTTGCTGCTATAACAGCCTCCACTCTTCTGGGAAGGCTTTCCACTAGATGTTTGAACGTTGATGCGGGGACTTGCTTCCATTCAGCCACAAGAGTATTAGTGAGGTCGGGCACTGATATTAGCCGATTAGGCTTGGCTCACAGTCGGCATTCCAATTCATCCCAAAGTTGAACGATGGGGTTGAGATCAGAGCTCTATGCAGGCCAGTCAAGTTCTTCCACACCGATCTCGACAAACCTTCTGTATGGACCTTGCTTTGTGCACGGGGGCATTGTCATGCTGAAACAGGAAAGGGCCACAAAGTTGGAAGCTCAGAATGGTCTAGAATGTCATAGTGTTAAGATTTACCTTCACTGGATCTGGGGCCTGGCCCGAACTATGAAAAACAGGCCCCAGACCATTATTCCTCCTACACTAAACTTTATAGTTAGCACTATGCATTCGGGCAGATAGCGTTCTCCTGGCATCCGCCAAACCCAGATTTGTCAGTCGGACTGCCAGATGGTGAAGCGTGATTCATCACTCCAGTGAGCACATTTCCACTGCTCCAGAGTCCAATGCTTTTACACCCCTCCAGCTGGCACTATACACATTAGGTTTGTGTGCGTGCGGCTGCTCGGCCAGATAAATCCATTTCACAAAGCTCTTGAAGAACAGTTATTGTGCTGACGCTGCTTCCAGAAGCAGTTTGGAACTCGGTAGTGAGTGTTGCAACAGAGGACAGACGAACGGTCCCGTTCTGTGAGCTTGCGTGGCCTACCACTTCACGGCTGAGCTGTTGTTGCTCCAATACATTTCCGCTTCACAATAACAGCACTTACAGTTGACCGGGGCAGCTCTAACAGGGCAGAAATTTGATGAGCTGACTTGTTGGAAAGGAGGCATCCTATGAAGGTGCCACATTGAAAGTCACTGATCACTTCAGAAAGGCCGTTCTACATCCAATGTTTGTCTATGGAGATTGCAAGGCGGTGGGCTCGATTTTACACACCTGTGGCTGAAATTGCCGAATCCACTAATTTGAAGGAGTGTCCACATACTTTGGCATATATTGTTAATTTCTGTATTTCCAATACAATTGCAAAAAAAATTAAAACATGCTTTCCCTTTGTCATTATAGGGTATTGTGTGTAGATGGGTTAGAACATATATTTCATCCCTTTTCAATTCAGGCTGTGACAACAAAATGTGGAATAAGTCAAGGGGTATGAATACTTTCTGAAGGCACTCTAGAGTATGTCTCAACAGATGGTTAGTAGTTTGCAGCTCCTCTTTTAGAACTAAAGTTCTGTAGACACTTACATGTTCTCCCCAGCCTGTAGTCAGAGCTCCACTGACCCCTGCTGGCTGAGGTCACAACTGTTTTACTCAGTCTGTAGTCAGAGCTCCACTGACCCCTGCTGGCTGAGGTCACAACTGTTTTCCTCAGCCTGTAGTCAGAGCTCCACTGACCCCTGCTGACTGAGGTCATAACTGTTTTCCTCAGCCTGTAGTCAGAGCTCCACTGACCCCTGCTGGCTGAGGTCATAACTGTTTTCCTCAGCCTGTAGTCAGAGCTCCACTGACCCCTGCTGGCTGAGGTCATAACTGTTTTCCTCAGCCTGTAGTCAGAGCTCCACTGACCCCTGCTGGCTGAGGTCACAACTGTTTTCCTCAGCCTGTAGTCAGAGCTCCACTGACCCCTGCTGGTTGAGGTCATAACTGTTTTCCTCAGCCTGTAGTCAGAGCTCCACTGACCCCTGCTGGCTGAGGTCATAACTGTTTTCCTCAGCCTGTAGTCAGAGCTCCACTGACCCCTGCTGGTTGAGGTCATAACAGTTTTCCTCAGACTGTAGTCAGAGCTCCACTGACCCCTGCTGGCTGAGGTCATAACTGTTTTCCTCAGCCTGTAGTCAGAGCTCCACTGACCCCTGCTGGCTGAGGTCACAACTGTTTTCCTCAGCCTGTAGTCAGAGCTCCACTGACCCCTGCTGGTTGAGGTCACAACTGTTTTCCTCAGCCTGTAGTCAGAGCTCCACTGACCCCTGCTGGTTGAGGTCACAACTGTTTTCCTCAGCCTGTAGTCAGAGCTCCACTGACCCCTGCTGGCTGAGGTCATAACTTCTACTTCACATATAAGATTGTATGTTTTGCATTTCACCTTATATAACAGAGAACGGCTTTAACTTTCATTTCAGTTGTGAGAAGATGGATAAGAATGGTATACCAAACCTTTTTTTTATGTACTCAGTGGACCGTTACTAGCATGTCTTAACCACTCCATTATAACGCCATTATAACTCCATTATAACTCCATTATAACACCATTATAACGATCCAGTACATTGACAAATTGGAGGCCCCTTACACTTCAACATGGTGAAGCAAAAAAAATTGAGCAAAATGCAATTCACATAGAATTCAAAAGGTATTGTCGGATATCATTCATCCTAATCAGACAGGTTTTTTATTTTTTACATGGACAATACATTAGAGATAATATAAGACAAGTACTGGAAACAATATAACACTATGAAATATCTGGGAAACCAGGCCTGGTATTCATAGCTGACGTTGAAAAGGCTTTTGATAAAGTATGACTGGAGTTTATATATAAATGCCTGGAATATTTTCAATTTTAGGAGGATCTCTTATACAATATTATGTATAGTAACCCTAGGTGTAAAATAGTAAACAATGGCTACATCTCATAAAGTTTCAAACTGTCAAGAGGAGTAAAACATGGTTGTCCACTATCGGCATATCTATTTATTATGGCCATCAAAATGTTAACTATTAAAATCAGATCCAACAACAATATAAAATCCACAATGTTGACCCCTCCACGACCTCATAGATGAAATAGATACTTGTTCCAACCTCTATGGATTACAACCAAATTATGATGTGTACTATATTACGTATTGGATCACTAAAAAATACAATACACACAAGTCCGGGCTCTGACTGGGTCACTCAACATTCAGAGACTTGGCCTGAAGTCACTCCTGTGTTGTCTTGGCTGTGTGATTAGGGTTGTTGTCCTGTTGGAAGGTGAAGCGCTCTGGAGCAGGTTTTCATCAAGGATCTCTCTGTACTTTGCTCCGTTCATCTTTCCCTCGATCCTGATTAGTCTCCCAGTCCCTGCCGGTGAAAAACAACCCCACAGCATGATGCTGCCACCACCATGCTTCACTGTTTCCTCCAGACGTGACGCTTGGCATTCAGGCCAAAGAGTTCAATCTTGGTTTAATCAGACCAGAGAATCTTGTTTCTCATGTTCTGAGAGTCCTTTAGGTGCTGTCATGTGCCTTTTACTGAGTAGTGGCTTCCGTCTGGCCACTCTACCATAAAGGCCTGATTTTTGAAGTGCTGCAGAGATGGTTGTCCTTCTGGAAGGTTCTCCCATCTCCACAGAGGAACTCTGGAGCTCTGTTAGAGTGACCATAACATGCTTGGTCACCTCCCTGACCAAGGCACTTCTCCCCAGCTTGCTCAGTTTAGCCAGGCGGCCAGCTCTAGGAAGAGTCTTGGTAGTTCCACACTTCTTCAATTTAAGAATGATGGAGGCCACTGTGTTCTTGGGGACCTTCAATGCTGCACACATTTTTTGGTACCCTTCCCCAGATCTGTGCCTAAACACAATCCTGTCTCAGAGCTCTACCGACAATACCTTCGACCTCCTGGCTTGGTTTTTGCTCTGACATGCACTGTCAACTGTGGGACCTTTATATAGACAGGTGTGTACCTTTCCAAATCATTGGGGCGGCAGGGTAGCCTAGTGGTTAGAGCATTGGACTAGTAACCGAAAGGATGCAAGTTCGTATCCCCGAGCTGACAAGGTACAAATCTGTCGTTCTACCCTTGAACAGGCAGCTAACCCACTGTACCTAGGCTGTCATTGAAAATAAGAATTTGTTCGTAACTTAAGATCCATCCTTCGAAACGAGCACACAGTGCCATTTACCAAATTGAAGTAGATCAACTGCCAAATGCCTTTCCATCACCCTCACCTCGATTTATATTATATATAGCTGTATCCTCATGTATCCTCTATTGACCCTAACATCTTTTACTCCTTCGCAACAGTTGTGGGATACACCCACACATACACCCACACACACTAAATCCTTTACCCCCACACAACCATAAACTCACATTCTCAACAGTTGCACCATCCCAGAGCCCAACTCAAGAAAGGTCCTGATTTACAAATGCACTTACTGTTGCAGCTGCAAGACTGCGCAAAAAAATGGGCAGAAATGTATTTAACATTGTCACGTCCTAGATGATGGAGGTCAAATGTACACCTTTTCCCTGAAACACCCACAACACGGTCCCCCGTATTGACCATATTCCCAAGCATCTCCATGCAGTCAGACTTTTGATTTTGTGCCACCAGGGTCACAATATACCCCCTCTCTGAATGTCTGAGTGTGACCCCCTCCCCATGGGTTACTGCAGCTAGTGTTGCCAGCACTGCCACTGCCTGGGTGGGGGCACCCTACCGGAATCCCCACCGGCTAGGTACAAGGTCGTTGATGGCAGCTTTGCACACTTGTTAATTGAAATGCAATCCAGGTGACTACCTCATGAAGCTGGTTGAGAGAATACCAAGAGTGTGCAAAGCTGCCATCAAGGCAAAAGGTGGCTACTTTGAAGAATCTAAAATATATTTTGATGTGTTTAACACTTCTTGGGTTACTACATGATTCCATGTGTGTTATTTCATAGTTTTGATGTCTTCACTATTATTCTACAATGTAAAAAAAAAACAGTAAAATAAATGAAAATCCTTGAATGATTAGATGTGTCTAAACTTTTGACTAGCACTGTATATGGGGGATAGAACCATCCCAGCTCTGCAGCTTTTTCTGCGAAGAGACAGAATCATTAGATCATCAGCCTCCCGGGTGGCGCAGTGGTTAAGGGCGCTGTACTGCAGCGCCAGCTGTGCCATCAGAGTCCTGGGTTCGCGCCCAGGCTCTGT
Source organism: Oncorhynchus clarkii lewisi (assembly GCF_045791955.1). Taxonomy (NCBI): domain Eukaryota; kingdom Metazoa; phylum Chordata; class Actinopteri; order Salmoniformes; family Salmonidae; genus Oncorhynchus; species Oncorhynchus clarkii. The sequence goes on along the minus strand of NC_092178.1, from coordinate 8,295,070 downwards.
CGTAACCGGCCGCGACCGGGAGGTCCGTGGGGCGACGCACAATTGGCCTAGCATCGCCCGGGTTAGGGAGGGCTTGGTCGGTAGGGGTGTCCTTGTCTCATCGCGCACCAGCGACTCCTGTGGCGGGCTGGGCGCAGTGTACGCTAGCCAAGGTGGCCAGGTGCACGGTGTTTCCTCCGGCGCATTGGTGCGGCTGGCTTCCGGGTTGGATGTGCGCTGTGTTAAAGAAGCAGCGGCTTGGTTGGTTGTGTATCGGAGGACGCAAGACTTTCAACCTTCGTTTCTCCCGAGCCCGTACGGGAGTTGTAGCGATGAGACAAGATAGTAGCTACTACAGCAATTGGATACTACGAAATTGGGGCGAAAAAGGGGTAAAATTAAAAATAAATAAATAAATAAAAAAAATTAAAAAATCATTAGATCATTTGTTTTGGTACGGTCTCCATATGTAACTTGTTTTTGGTGGCAGGTTCGGGAATGGCTGAAGAATTACAACATTTACCTGGAGCTAGTGCCTCTCAATATGTGCAAATAGCACTGCTGGGTGATTTAAAATGTTTATCTTTAATTTACAATTGGTGGAACCTATGAGAATAGAAAGGTTCAGAACTTTGTGAAACATCACAGTTGAAAAATATTTGGCAAATAGAAGTCAAACCTGGATTGTGTTCAGAGAGAGATGGGAGGGATTGAATGGAGCAGGTTGGGACAAAAAATAACAAGTTAACTAAAGTAAAATATACTGTGCTCGTAAAATATATATAGTATGTATAAGCTGGAAGTACAAACCTAAGGGTAGGGGAAAATAATAAAAGGAAACTATATATTTTATATGTTTACGGCAGGGTAGCCTAGTGGTTAGAGCGTTGGACTAGTAACCAGAAGGTTGCAAGATCGAATCCCCGAGCTGACAAGGTACAAATCTGTCGTTCTGCCCTTGAACAGGCAGTTAACCCACTGTTCCTCGGCCGTCATTGAAAATAAGAATTTGTTCTTAACTGACTTACCTAGTTAAATAAATAAAATATTTACGAAAAAAATATATGGGGGATTAGAAATTTTGCAGATAACTACATTGGATGGAATCTACAATATTCAAGCTGATCCACCCCCTAAAATATGAAACAAATTATAAAAATTATAAATTGGATAATAAAAAGATATACAAAAAATATAAAACAGCTTTACAAGGTAAAACAGTGATTATATTTACACTATTGTCTATTTGGAAGGAAAAGTTATGACAAAAAAGTCTCACAAAAAGGAACTTGTATTTAAGAGTTTTTATTTAAGCATATTGATAGAAGCCATAGATATCAATAAAACAGGTTGACAATTACTTTTGTTTTGTTTTTAAAACTATGGTTGCAATTAACAGATATAATATTGTCATTATAATGGGTTTGTAGTCCAAGATTGTAATATATTACAAAAAAATTGCATCATAACGAGAACATCAGTCATAAATGAAGTTTTACAGCACATAAACAACTATGATCATCATATCCAGTCAACACCATCTACGACAGGGATTATAAACTAGATTTGAACCGCGGAATGATTTAAAAAATAATTATTATTGAGCGGATGGATGGTCAAGGTGCCGGAAACGTAATTACAAATCATTTGAAGCTTAATCTGTGTTTTGGAAACTGGTTTTCTCTTCAACAGTGTTAATAAATGTGTTTATTACGACCAGAGAGTTTGTTATTATCATGTAGACAGTTGGATTTAAAAAAAAGTTTTTAAAAAAAGGTTCACTATCAGAACCTGATCTCACCTGAGCAATATAAGGACCATGGGGTGGTTTTCCTGGACACAGATTAAGACTAGTCCTGGACTAAAATGCAAGCTCAATGCAGAATCGCCATCGAGGCTCAATCTGTGTTCAGGAAACCTCTCCTATAACTTGAATGGAGTGTGGCACTCTAAACTGTTTTACATACCAGAAAGGTGCAGGAAATGTACAGGTTACCAAAATCATTTATCTCCATACAAAACCCAGAGATGAATTTACAAAAACAACAGTTTTATTTTTTTCCCATATCGGTGTCCGTCCACCATTTGATATATAATAGTTCATCAACAATGATATAACAACAATTATGTATTATGTGTTTGGAAATACAATGAATGTTAGTGTAGTAAATATCACAAGTAGAATTAAACAGAATATCTTTATATTAAACTACACTCTCCAGCCCCATTTTACTCCAATACTCACCTTCATTTGAATAGAAATACTACCTCCTTGTCTCAGGGTAAATGAGACAGGAGGTTAGCTGGAGGCCTTGAGCTCAGGTAGGGAGTGTCAGGTTACATATCCCAGACCCATCCCTTTGCCCTGATGCCACTCCCCTGACCCTGGCAACAGTGAGCTAGCTGGGCATCCATCCCGGGCTGGTGTTTCAGGTTGGAGGGGATCCATCCCGGGCTGGTGTTTCAGGTTGGAGGGGATCCATCCCGGGCTGGTGTTTCAGGTTGGAGGGGATCCATCCCGGGCTGGTGTTTCAGGTTGGAGGGGATCCATCCCGGGCTGGTGTTTCAGGTTGGAGGGGATCCATCCCGGGCTGGTGTTTCAGGTTGGAGGGGATCCATCCCGGGCTGGTGTTTCAGGTTGGAGGGGATCCATCCCGGGCTGGTGTGTCAGGTTGGAGGGGATCCATCCCGGGCTGGTGTGTCAGGTTGGAGGGGATCCATCCCGGGCTGGTGTTTCAGGTTGGAGGGGATAAATCCCGGGCTGGTGTTTCAGGTTGGAGGGGATCCATCCCGGGCTGGTGTTTCAGGTTGGAGGGGATCCATCCCGGGCTGGTGTTTCAGGTTGGAGGGGATCCATCCCGGGCTGGTGTTTCAGGTTGGAGGGGATCCATCCCAGGCTAGTGTTTCAGGTTGGAGGGGATCCATCCCGGGCTGGTGTGTCAGGTTGGAGGGGATCCATCCCGGGCTGGTGTGTCAGGTTGGAGGGGATCCATCCCGGGCTGGTGTTTCAGGTTGGAGGGGATCCATCCCAGGCTAGTGTTTCAGGTTGGAGGGGATCCATCCCAGGCTAGTGTTTCATGTTGGAGGGGATCCATCCCGGGCTGGTGTTTCATGTTGGAGGGGATCCATCCCGGGCTGGTGTGTCAGGTTGGAGGGGATCCATCCCGGGCTGATGTTTCAGGTTGGAGGGGATCCATCCCGGGCTGGTGTTTCAGGTTGGAGGGGATCCATCCCGGGCTAGTGTTTCAGGTTGGAGGGGATCCATCCCGGGCTGGTGTTTCAGGTTGGAGGGGATCCATCCCGGGCTGATGTTTCAGGTTGGAGGGGATCCATCCCGGGCTGGTGTTTCAGGTTGGAGGGGATCCATCCCGGGCTGATGTTTCAGGTTGGGTGGGGGAATGAAATAAATAAAGATGTGAAAGAGAGGAGGGTTGTCTGTCTCTCTTCTCATTTGGTGGCTTGCCAGATGATGATGCCTAGTATGGTCAGTACTATGGACATGACCATAGCCAGAATGCACATCTTCTTACGGGACTTTTGCTAAGGGGAGAAACAGAGCAAAGGGATGGTAGGTTGGTGACAGTCGATGTGCAGAAAACATCATGGCACCGATTCATTTCATGGTACCTGTTACTTACTGGTGACGAAACGCTCGATTCGACGGCTCAACGCTATGCGGGCCGATCTTTTTTTTTTTCCAAAGCAGCAAACCGACAGCATGCTAGGTCGTGCTCAGTGGTGTAGCGGAGGGTATTACGTTGTATATTTTCAGTGGGCTTTGTGTACACTCACTCCTCAATCCCCACTGACGTGTATCAAAGTAGTGGCGAAACAATCATGAACAACGTAGCCTACACAAATGCAAGTCAGTCAAATATTTGGCAATATATATATATGGGTGTGAAAAGTGCGAGTGTGAAAACATAGAAGAAATCTATATTATTCTGCACCCAGGGTAGATAATGTGGCCCGGCGCTTGTTGAACCCGGCGAAAGTCGGCTCAAAGGTTTCAGCAACCGACCGGAAGAGTTTAAGGGACAGGTTATGAGGTTTAGGCCCCGACTTGAACAGGTAGCCACCATTCCCACTGTAGATTAAATAGGCTGGGTTTCTGTACAGCACTTTGAGATATCAGCTGATATACGAAGGGCTATATAAATCAAATTTGATTTGTCTCATCGCGCACTAGCGACTCCTGTGGCAGGCCGGGCGCAGTGCACGCTAACCAGGTCGCCAGGTGCACAGTGTTTCCTCCGACACATTGGTGCGGCTTGGTTGGGTTGTGTTTCGGAGGACGCATGGCTCTCGACCTTCGTCTCTCCCGAGCCTGTACGGGAGTTGTAGCGATGAGACAAGACAGTAACTACTAACAATTGGATACCACAAAATTGGAGGAGAAAAAGGGGGTCTTTTTTTGTTGTTGAAAAAATAAAGAAGAAAGGTTATACAAGAACAGTAATATTAGCATAGAAATGTAGCCTAGGCCTTGTTTTGTTACCCATAACTCTCCTCCAGCAAAGCGCTTGTTGCTGATCTCAGCAGCGAGTAGCATCCAAGCCTTTAGCTGAGGTGAAGTGCAGGAACTATCCCGTTCTCATGTAACGCTGTGCCACCAGAGACTCTGGATTCGAGCCCAGGCTCTGTCGGTAAGCTTGTCCTATTCTGAACTCTGTGCTTATCGGGTCCCTTAGCCTAACGTATCAGCCATAAGGCTATTGTTTCATTCTAGATATCATGGTCATTGCCATGATTTAGGTCATTCAGAGCACACGCCACCATTTCTCCGAATTTTTTACGCCCCTTTCCTACACCGGGAAGGCCATTTTGAAAATTAGAGTATAGCCACTTCTCCATGGCATCAACAGCCAATCAAGCACGGGCTGGAAGCTATAACGATCCTCGATTGGTCAGTTGCACCATTATATATCGTGCTGTGATATCGCCTGTAATTTGCATAATGTTCAGCTTTTATCAACTTAATGTTCTGTTCACACTTTGTTCAAACTCAGTTCGCCGTGAGACGCTTTCCTTCTATTGAAATGTAATGGGTTCCCTCATTTTGTTGGCAGTCATCGCTAGCTAGCTAGCAGCGGACACACACTTACTCTGCCGCAGTGATATTCAGCCTTACCTGGTAGTAGGAGGCTCTCTGGAGCTGTTCTGTCCCCCGGTCTACGTGGACCTCCGCACTCTCCACGTTGGCCTCTATGCTGTCTGTGGTGTAAACACAGAGGGTCAGACATACTGGCTCAGCTTGTTACCTCCTTAAGGTACGGCATATTTATTTTTTTACACATATGTATCGTGCCTTCAGAACGTAGTCACACTCCTTGACTTTTTCCACATTTTGTTGTGTTAGAGCCTGAATTTAAAATGGATTTAATTGAGATTGTGTGTCACGGACCTACACACAATACCTCATCATGTGAAAGTGGTATTATGTTTTTTGACATTTTTTACAAATGTCTTCAGTCAACAAGTATTCAACTCCTTTGTTATGGCAAGCCTAAATAAGTTCAGGAGTAAAAAATTGCTTAACAAGTCACACAAGTTGCATGGACTCACTCTGTGTGCAATAATAGTGCTTAACATGATTTATGAATGACTACATCATCTCTGTAAGGTCCCTCAGTCGAGAAGTAAATTTCAAACACAGATTCAACCACAAACACCAGGGAGGCTTGCCAATGCCACGCCAAGAAGGGCACCTATTGGTAGATGGGTACAAATAAATTAAAAAGTAGACATTGGATATCCCTTTGAACATGGTGAAGTTATTAATTAGACTTTAGATGGTGTATCGATACACCCAGTCACTACAGACATATAGGCGTCCTTCATAACTCAGTTGCCGGAGAGGAAGGAAACCACTCAGCGAATTCACCATGAGGCCAATGGTGACTTTAAAACAGTTTAATGGCTGTGATAGGCGAAAACTCTGGATGGATCAACAATACTGTAGTTACTCCACAATACTAACCTAATTGACAAGAGTGAAAAGAAGGAAGCCTGTACAGAACACAAATATTCCAAAACACACATCCTGTTTGCAACAAGGCACTAAAGTAATATCGCAAAGAATGTGGCAAACCAATTCACGTTTTGTCCAAAATACAAAGTGTTATGTTTGGGACAAATCCAACACAACACATTACTGAGTACCACTCTTCATATTTTCAAGCACAGTGGTGGCTGCATCATGTTATGGGAATGCTTGTCATCGTTAAGGACTGAGGAATTTATCAGGATAAAAAAAAAAAAAAACAGAGCGGAGCTAAGCACAGACAAAATCCTAGAGGAAAGCCTGGTTCAGTCTGCTTTCCACCAGACACTGGGAGATGAATTCACCTTTCAGCAGCAGGTTGAATAATTCTTTATTTTTAAAGAATAATGGGCAAATGTTTTACCCAGAAAAACAAAATAATACTTATGTATTAATGTAAATTAGATACTTATGTAAATTAGATATTTCTGTATTTCATTTTTAATACATTTTCTACCATTTCTAAAAACATGTTTTAATTTTGCCATTATGGGGTATTGTGTGTAGATGGGTGAGAAAATATTTATATTTAATAATTTTGAATTCAGGCCGCAACAACAAAATGTGGAATAAGTCAAGGGGTATGAATATTATAATACAGATGTTTTGGGGTCAGTTATTATTTTTTTTAGAGAGTTCAAATCATGTTTCAGAGGCGTGGTTTTTATGAATGAAGTAACTGATTGGGCACTGTACTCCAGTACTACAACAGTGATGGGACTCACCAATCATCTCTCCCTGATCATGGATCATCACTGCTAGATCCTTGAAGATCTGGTTCACATCCAAGATGTCCGACTGAAATGACACAATATAACTCAATAAAAAAGGCAACGCTGAAATAACACATAACTCAATTCCTTGTGCTCCCGAGTGGCGCAGCGGTCTAAGGCACTGCATCTCAGTGCTAGAGGCGTCACTACAGACACCCTGGTTCGAATCCAGGCTGTATTACAACCGGACGTGTTTGGGAGCGCCATAGGGCGGCGCACAATTGGCCCAACGTCGCCCGTGTTAGGGTTTGGCCGGGGAGGCAGTCATTGTAAAATAAGAATTTGTTCTTAACTGACTTGCCTAGTTAAATAAAAAATAAATATGATGAGCAGAGAGAAACAGACTGACCTCCAGCTGTCTGATGTTGGTCTCTCTCTCCTTGATAAGCTCCAAGTCCTCTTCTGTTATGGCCTCCTCTGTTGTCTGTGTGGTTGTCTGACCCCAATCTTCTTGGCTACAAAAAAAGAAAGAGCGAAGAAACACTTGTATGGAGAGAAGGAGATACAAACAATATTTAAGAAACCAGGCACCATATCCTGGAGTAGAGAAGTATCAAAACATCCTCCTCAGAGAGAGAAGCTTGAACCTACTTATCAAAAGACACGAGCTGTTCCTCAGAGGCACCATCTTCAGCCTGACAGAGAGGAACCAGACATTACTTGAAGTTTGATCATAGAAAACCTGCCAATGGTATGATACTCAGCATTCCAGCCATTGTTCTATCTGTATTTTCAAAGCCTTACAGAGAGACGGGAACCAGCTCTGGCTCTGGCCACAGACTCCTTCTCCTTCTGTGCTGCCTGGCGCTGTACGGCCTGGAAGTTGTTGAGGGCAGCGGAGAAATCATTCATCAGCCGGTCCTTCTGGATCTTCTGTTGCCTCTGTGGGTTGAGAAGAAGAAGAAATGGGTCATTCAAACACATTGTCCCTGTCAAGCGGTTGTCACTGTCACCGAGCCCCCCCCCCCCAGGCACCGAGTTCGCCCCCTCCCCCCAGGCACCGAGTTCGCCCCCTCCCCCCAGGCACCGAGTTCGCCCCCTCCCCCCAGGCACCGAGTTCGCCCCCTCCCCCCAGGCACAGAGTTCCCCCCTCCCCCCAGGTACTGAGTTCCCCCCTCCCCCCAGGTACTGAGTTCCCCCCTCCCCCCAGGCACCGAGTTCCCTCCCCTAGGCACAGAGTTCCCACCCTAGGCACAGAGTTCCCCCCTAGATCTTGGGTCAGTTTTGCATTTCCTTCACTAACGGTTAAGGTTAGGACCGGGGAAGAGGGGATGCTAGATCTGTACCTATGGGAAACTTCAACCTGGAGCCATTCAAACACACAAAAGGTTACTCAAGGAACTCCCATTGTCATTGTTGGGATGTCCGTCCCACACACAAACCTGCTCTGAAGGTGCTGAAGATAGTGAGACGGAGCCCAGGTCTTTCAGGTGCTTGTTGGTCTCCTTGGCCAGCTGGTTTGTAAAGTGCTGTATGTGCTGCCTGAGAGAACATGAACAGTAAAGGGAGATACTAAACTCTCAGGGAGAAACATAGAACACACACACACACACACACTGTTCTGTATACAGCACACAACAAGTTAGTCAGTGTATGTACTGTAAGTAAATTACCAGTCAAAAGTTTGCACTCACCTACTCAGTCAAGGGTTTTTCTTTATTTTACTATTATAGTGAAGACAACAAATACGAAATAACACATATGGAATTATGTAGTAACCAAAAAAAAGAAACAAATCAAAATATATTTTAGATTCTTCAAAGTAGCCACCCTTTGCCTTGATGACAGCTTTGCACACACTTGGCATTCTCTCAACCAGCATCACCTGGAATGCTTTTTTTTGTTCAACAGTCGTGAAGGAGCTCCCACATATGCTGAGCACTTGTTGGCTGCTTTTCCTTCACTCTGTGGTCCAACTCATCCCAAACCATCTCAATTGGGTTGAGGCCAGGTGATTGTGGACGCCAGGTCAACTGATGCAGCACTCCATCATTCTCATTCTTGGTCAAATAGCCCTTACACAGCCTGGAGGTGTGTTTGGGGTTATTGTCCTGCAGATTGTCTTTGAATTTATTTGGGCTACAAGTTCTGAGGCTGGTAACTCCTCTGGTATCCTCTGCAGTAGAGGTAACTCTGGGTCTTCCTTTCCTGTGGCGGTCCTCATGAGAGCCAGTTTCATCATAGCCCTTGATGATTTTTGCAACTGCAAAGCTGTCATCAAGGCAAAAGGGTGGCTACTTTTAATCATCTCAAACGTAACATATTTTGATTTGTTTAACACTTTTTTGGTTACTACATGATTCCATATGTGCTATTTCATAGTTTTGATGTCTTCACTATTATTCTACAATGTAGAAAATAGTAAAAATAAAGAAAAAAACCTGGAATGAGTAGGTGTGTCCAAACTTGACTAGTACTGTATGTACATTAATACGTTTATCAGCGTATGTACAAGCAAAACATTTTGAGAATACTTACAGACGGTCCTGCAGTTCGCTTGTGTCTTGCCTCGTCCCCAGCTGAGTCACCATGCTCTTTATCTGAGCAGCTGGGAAGAGAGAAGACGTACATTCTCTAAACTGTAGGCCAGGGCTGCCTAACCCTCTTCCTGGTGATCTATAGTCTTGTGGGTTTTCAGTCCAACCCTCTTCCTGGTGATCTATAGTCTTGTAGGTTTTCAGTCCAACCCTCTTCCTGGTGATCTATAGTCTTGTAGGTTTTCAGTCCAACCCTCTTCCTGGTGATCTATAGTCTTGTGGGTTTTCAGTCCAACCCTCTTCCTGGTGTTCTATCGTCTTGTGGGTTTTCAGTCCAACCCTCTTCCTGGTGATCTATAGTCTTGTGGGTTTTCAGTCCAACCATAATTTAACACACCTGATTCTACTAATTACCTGCTCAACAAGACCTTAACTAGCTGAATCAGATATGCTAAATTAGGGTTGGACTGAAAACCTACAGGACAGTAGATCTCCAGGAAGAGGGTTGGACTGAACCTACAGGACAGTAGATGTCCAGGAAGAGGGTTAGACTGAAAACCTACAGGACAGTAGATCTCCAGGAAGAGGGTTGGACTGAAAACCTACAGGACAGTAGATCTCCAGGAAAAGGGTTGGACTGAAAATCTACAGGACAGTAGATCTCCAGGAAGAGGGTTGGACTGAACCTACAGGACAGTAGATCTCCAGGAAGAGGGTTGGACTGAACCTACAGGACAGTAGATCTCCAGGAAGAGGGTTGGACTGAACCTACAGGACAGTAGATCTCCAGGAAGAGGGTTGGACTGAACCTACAGGACAGTAGATCTCCAGGAAGAGGGTTGGACTGAACCTACAGGACAGTAGATCTCCAGGAAGAGGGTTGGACTGAAAACCTACAGGACAGTAGATCTCCAGGAAGATTGTTGGACTGAAAACCTACAGGACAGTAGATCTCCAGGAAGAGGGTTGGACTGAAAACCTACAGGACAGTAGATCTCCAGGAAGAGGGTTAGACTGAAAACCTACAGGGACAGTAGATCTCCAGGAAGAGGGTTAAGACTGAAAACCTACAGGGACAGTAGATCTCCAGGAAGAGGGTCGGGCAGCCCTGATGTAGGCTATAGGATACATCATGTATAGATCATTAAAGTACTGACTGAATTATCTTCATCAACTCTTCTCTTTCTGCAGCAATTACTTACTGTTCTGTGTGATCTTCTGGATGTTTGAGCTGCATGTCTGGATGAGGCTATTGGAGTCCCGTGGCTGGGTGCGATAGCTGTCTGCTTTACTGTAAGACATTGCTGCCAGTGTGGCGTCCTCTTAGGTCTCACGGTGAAGACTGTTGGGTGGTTGCGTGGCAGGTGTATTGGGAAAACTCTGGGAGAGGAGAAAGTCGTTTAAAAGTTTTGTTATCAAGACAGAGATATACAGAGGGTGCAATTTGGGACACGACCCAAAAAAATCCTATCCAGCTGTTAATAATGGAGAATAGAGCATGATGTCCACTATATAGTGTATTCGGAAAGTATTCAGACCCCTTCCCCAACTTTGTTACTTTACAGCCTTATTCTAAAATGGATGAAATAACTTATTTTCCTCATCAATTTACACACAATACCCCATAATGACAAAGCAAAAAAAACGTCATTTTTTAAATTTATTTTTAGTTTTACATATATATATATATAAAAAAGAAAAGAAATGCATTTACACAAGTATTCAGACCCTTTCATATGAGACTCGAAATTGAGCTCAGGTGCATCCTGTTTCCATTGATAATCCTTGAGATGTTTCTACAACTTGATCGGAGTCCAACTGTGGTAAATTCAATTGATTGGACATGATTTGGAAAGGCACACAACCTGTCTATATAAAAGGTCCCACAGTTGACAGTGCATGTCAGAACAAAAACCAAGACATGAGGTCGAAGGAATTGTCGGTTGAGCTCCGTAACAGGATTGTGTCGAGGCACAGATCTGTGGAAGGGTGCCAAAACATTTCTGCAGCATTGAAGTTCTCCAAGAACACAGTGGCCTCCATCATACTTAAATGGAAGAAGTTTGGAACCACCAAGACTCTTCCTAGTGCTGGCCGCCCGGCTAAACTGAGCAGTCGGGGGAGAAGGGCCTTGGTCAGGGAGTTGACCAATAACTCGATGGTCACTCTGACAGAGCCCCAGAGTTCCTCTGTGGAGATGGGAGAACCTTCCAGAAGGACAACCATCTCTGCAGCACTCCACCAATCAGGCCTTTATGGTAGAGTGTCCAGACAGAAGCCACTCCTCAGTAAAAGGCACATGAGAGCGCGCTTGGAGTTTGCCAAAAGGCACCTAAAGGACTCTGACAATGAGAAACAAGATTCTCTGGTCTGATGAAACCAAGATTGAACTCTTTGTCCTGAATGACAAGCGTCACATCTGGAGGAAACCTGGCACCATCCCTACGGTGAAGAAGTTTTGTTGTGTCAGGAATTGACGGAAAGATGAACGGAGCAATGTACAATGAAATCCTTGATGAAAACCTGCTGCTTAGCCCCCAGGGCCTCAGACTGGGGCGAAGGTTCACCTTCCAACAGGACAATGACCCTAAGCACACAGCCAAGACAACGCAGGAGAGTCTCTGAATGTCCTTGAGTGGCCCAGCCAGAAGTCAGACTTGAACCTAATCGAACATATTTGAAGAGACCTGAAAAAGCCATGTAGTGACGCTCCCCATCCAACCAGCCAGAGCTTGAGAGGATCTTCAGAGAAAACCCCCACAAATACAGGTGTGACAAACTGGTAGCGTCATACCCAAGACGACTCGAGGCTGTAATCACTGCCAAAGGTGCTTCAACAAAGTACTGAGTAAAGTGTTTTAATACTTATGTCAATGTGATAGTTTTTTTTTTTTTTACAAAATTAGCAAAACATTTTTTTTAAACAATTTTTGCTTTGTCATTATCAAAATGTGGAAAAAGGAATACTTTCCAAATGCACTATATATACACAAAGGTATATGGACACCCCTTCAAATTAGTGGATTTGGCTATTTCAGCAACACCCTTTGCTGACAGATGTATAAAATCGAGCACACCGCCATGCAATCTCCATAAACAAACATTGGCTGTAGAATGGCCTTACTGTAGAGCTCAGTGATTTTCAACATGGCACCGTCCAACAAGTCAGTTCGTCAAATTTCTGCCCTGCTATAGCTGCCCCGGTCAACTGTAAGTTGGAGCAACAACAGCTTAGCTGCGAAGTGGTAGGCCACTCAAGCTCACACAACAGGACCGCTGAGTGCTGAAGCATGTACAAACCGTCTGTCTTCGGTTGCAACACTTACTACCGAGTTCCAAACTGACTCTGGAAGCAGAGTCAGCCCACATAGGGAGCTTCATGAAATTAGTTTCAATAGCCGAGCATCTGCACACAGACCAAAGTTCACCAAGCATCGGCTGGAGTGGTGTAAAGCTCGCCGCCATTGGACTCTGGAGCAGTGGAAAGGCGTTCTCTGGAGTGATGAATCACGCTTCACTATCTGGCAGTCCGAAGGACAAATCTGGGTTTGGCGGATGCCAGGAGAACGCTACCTGCACCAATGCATAGTACCAACTGTAAAGTTTGGTGGAGGGATAATGGTCTGGAGCTGTTTTTCATGGTTCGGGCTAGGCTCCTTAGTTCATGTGAAAGGAAATCTACAGCAAACAATGACATTCTAGATGATTCTGGGCTTCCAACTTTGTGGCAACAGTTTGGGGAAGTCCCTTTCATGTTTTAGCATGACAGTGCCCCCTTGCATAGAAATTGTTACAGATCGGTATGGAAGAATTTTACTGGACTGCACAGAGCCCTGACCTCAAGACCATCAGGACATATTGGAACGCCAACTGCGAGCCAGGTCTAATCGCCCATCAGTACCCGACCTCTCTAATGCTCGTGGCTGAATGGAAGCAAGTCCCTGCAGCAATGTTCCAACATCCAGTGGAAAGCCTTCCCTGAAAAGTGGAGTCTGTTATAGCAGCAAAGAGGAGACCAACTCCATATTAATGCCCATGTTTTTTAAATGAGATGTTCGACAAGCAGGTGTCCACACACTTTTGTCCAAGTAGTGTAAGAACTATTATCAAACGTATCAGTCAGGTTTGTCCTAAGATAGGCCTATTACAAAGTGTCACAAGTTACATATTAACAGCTAAATGCCTAGTCATAACTGGAGAGAAGTGCTGTCACAAATGTATGTAAAAGGGGCTTTATAAATATATTTTATTTTAGTGTTAAGTATGATTTAAAAGGTAATGACTCCACACACTTATTTCACGATCCATCCGGAGCAGCTCAAATACACATAGTAGCAAACACTATCTAGCCATTTAGGACAATCGATTTTCTCTTCCACAAGCTTTGACAGGAGAGTTCCAGGGAACAAAGTGGTCACACAGTAGCAAATCAGACAGTGTATTGAGTGACACACTATTTTGAAATAGCAGTTTCTCACTCGCAAAACATCAGACTGCCACATAACTACCTAGCCAGATATTGAGTAGGTAAGCTATTAAATAGACCACAAGCGAGATTTAGCCCTTGTTGCAGTCGGGTTTTTCTTCCGAATTTAACTAGTTATGTTATGGCTGCTAGCTAGTTGGCTTGCTAGATGATTTACAGCTAAAGTTATGTAGCTTGCTTGCAAGCTAACTGGCTTTCCACAAAACGGCTGTTTAATACAAAGTTAATGAATGTTTCCAAATTGTATAATTTAATTGGGAGTTGTATTGCTTACACAGGCCTGCTCTGATGACGTTGAAAATAGCCGCGCTAGCTAGCTAGCTTCAATGCTAATCGTTAGCACAAAGACGTCAGATGCGTTACTCGGCTCCCAGCAAATTGTAGACGCTGGTCAACAAAATGTGACTTTTTTTTATTTCAAACAGCGAGTTAAACATTAACGCAGGTTTAAACTGAAAAAAATAACCCAATCTTACTTGTTTAGTAGGCTGTTGCACATAAAACATCCGCTATGCTTTCACTTTGTTCCTCCGTCAAGAAGCTAGCCTCCCAAAACTGTCAAATGACGTCATTGCGTACATTAAAAAAACAACCTTTGGGTGGCGCCAACAGTAATAAATAAGAGTAATTGAAATAAAATAAAAACATTAACGTACATATTGTTAAAAACAATTGACGCGTTTTACAACTTTCAATCGGGGGCAGAAGACGATTCCCTACAAAATGGTATTCAGAAACTAAACAAACTCAGAGTAGGCTTAGTCATGCATTATATGATCTCAAATCCTGTCCAGCGTGGGATTCATTCAATGGGCATCCCGTCCCTCCCTTTCAGTCACTGGGAAACCTTGTGACTCGTGGTTTTCTGCTGATCAGCGCTCTCACTTTGCTCAACAGAGACTGGGGCACATTTAGCAGTACACAACGTTAGAGAACACGCAGATAGAAAAATAAAACAACCATGCCTGACATGTAGAATAAGGAATCATGTCCACTCTATTCATGCCATTTCTATCCGCAGCGTTCCATAACGTTGTACCTGGCTAAACTCTCCCCAGTCTATGAGACTTTAAATGTTTAATTTATTTGACCTTTATTTAACTAGGCAAGTCAGTTAAGAACAAATTCTTATTTTCAATGACGGCCTTGGAACAGTGGGTTAACTGCCAGTTCAGGGGCAAAACGACAGATTTGTACCTTGTCAGCTCGGGGATTTGAACATGAAACCTTTCGGTTACTGCTGCCCCAGGGTAGCCTAGCGGCTACTCCTCCTGTAATTTTGGTTGGGTCATTTTATAAGACATCTCTACCTGGCAACATGATACATACACGTTTACTCCATCTTTACAAACGCATATGGAAACAGACAGAAGGCAGTTTAACATAGCAGATTACACAATCACTCAATTGAGAAAAATGATGTCCCAAATGGCACTCTATTCCTTATATAGTGCAATACTTTTGACCTAAGCACTTTTAGGCCCTAGCTAAAAGTAGTGCTGCACTAAATAGAATTTGGAATACATTCTTCTGTGCAGTTTAGCGAAGCATAACAAATGGAAACAGGAAGCTTATTCTTAGGCACAGCATGACTTTTAATAAAGATACACAAAATAAAACACTTGTCAATTAAAAAAAAAAAAAAAAAGTATTGTAAAGCAAATGGCAGTTATGGCCAAGGACTGGGGATATGTCTTTAACCTTTCCATGATCAAACATTTACAGAATATAATATGAAAGACCAAAGAACATGGCAAAAGAGGATATTGCCATTCCATTGTACGCCTCAACAGTAGACAGGTTCTGGAAGGCTACTTGTGGTTCCAAATGCTTGTTCCGAGGATTCCAAGGGTTGCCAGTGGCACTGGATAAGGGCATCATACAGTTCCTCACTGTGTTCCATAAACTTCCTGTTGGCTTCCAACACATCCAGCTCTGGGTTAGGATCTACAATGGAGGAAAAGGCTGGCTGTGATTATTTGTTGACTGATGTCAACAACCCCAGTCTCCTGCTCGTGAAACGAACGCCTTAACCATTAGACCAAGAGGAGCACAAGTCTGACTCCGCTACATTCCATATACACTGGTAAACCCTCGGAACATGCAGGATATTATGTTCATTATGAAACACCTCAATGTCAGCAAGTCAATGTCATCAAGAGACTTTTAGATAATAGGCCACAAAAGTCTGGAGAAAAACAAGTAGGAACAACAAAAAAATAACACCTACCTTCCAGACCATCCTCTTCAACAGCTTCATTTTCCTGAAAATGTTAAATGAATTGGTTAATAAAATAGAGTATATTGAAAACACGAAGGAAATGACAATGCATTCAGGTGTCAATATTGTCTAAGAAGTTGTAGTGACGTTGAGCTACGTAACAAACCAAATCAAATTGTATTGGTCACATACACATATTTTGCAGATGTTATTGCGGGTGTAGCAAAACGCTTGTGCTCCAACAGTGCAGTAATATCTAAAAATTCACAACAATACACAAATCTAAAGTAAAATAATGGAAAATTAATATATATATAAGAACGAGCAATGTCGGAGTGACATTGACTAAAATACAGTAGACTACATATGAAATGAGTAAAGCAGTATGTAAACATTAAAGTGACTAGTGTTTCATTATTAAAGTGAACAGTGATTCCATGTGTACGTACAGTTGAAGTCGGAAGATTACATACACAGTAGCCAAATACATTTAAACTCAGTTTCACAATTTCTGACAATCAATCCTAGTAGAAATTCCTTGTCTTAGGTCAGTTAGAATCACCACTTAACTTAAAATGTGAAATGTCAGAATAATAGGAGAAAATGATTTATTTCAGCTTTTATTTCTTTCATCACACTCCCAGTGGGTCAGAAGTTTACATACACTCAATTAGTATTTGGTAGCATTGCCTTTAAAATTGTTTAACTTGGGTCAAACGTTTAGGGTAGCCTTCCACAAGCTTCCCACAATAAGTTGGGGGAATTTTGGGCCATTCCTCCTGACAGAGCTTGTGTAACCGAGTCAGGTTTGTCGGCCTCCTTGCCCACACACGCTTTTTCAGTTCTGCCCACACATTTTGTATGGGATTGAGGTCAGGGCTTTGTGATGGCCACTCCAGTACCTTGACTTTATTGTCCTTAAGCCATTTTGCCACAACTTCAGAAGTATGCTTGGGGTCATTGTCCATTTGGAAGGCCCATTTGCGTCCAAGCTTTATCTTCCTGACTGATGTCTTGAGATGTTGCTTCAATGTCTCCACGTAATTTTCCAACCACATGATGCTATCTATTTTGTGAAGTGCACCAGTCCTACCTGCAGCAAAGCATCCCCACAACATGATGCTGCCACCCCTGTGCTTCACAGTTGGAATGGTGTTCTTCAGCTTGCAAGCCCCCCCCTTTTTCCTCCAAACACAACGATGGTCATTATTGCCAAACAATTTTATTTTTGTTTCATCAGACCAGAGGACATTTCTCCAAAAAGTACAATCTTTGTCCCCATGTGTAGTTGCAAACTGTAGTCTGGCTTTTTAAAAATGGCGGTTTTGGAGCAGTGGTTTCTTCGTTGCTGAGCGGTCTTTCAGGTTATGTCGATAAAGGACTCGTTTTACTGTGGATATAGATACTTTTGTACCCGTTTCCTCCAGCATCTTCATAAGGTCCTTCACTGTTATTCTGGGATTGATATGCACTTTTCACACCAAAGTACATTCATCTCTAGGACACAGAACGCGTCTCCTTCCTGAGCGGTATGACGGCTGTGTGGTCCCATGGTGTTTATACTTGCGTACTATTGTTTGTAAAGATGAACGTAGTACCTTCAGGTGTTTGGAAATTGCTCCCAAGGATGAACCAGACTTGTGGAGGTCTACAGTCTTTTTTCTGAGGTCTTGGCTGATTTCTTTTGATTTTCCCATGATATCAGGCAAAGAGGCACTGAGTTTGAAGGTAGGCCTTGAAATACATCCACAGGTAAACCTCCAATAGGCTAATTGACGTCATTTGAGTCTAAAGCCATGACATCATTTTCTGTAATTTTCCAAGCTGTTTACAGACAGTCAACATAGTGTATGTAAACTTCTGACCCACTGGAATTGGGATACAGTGAATTATAAGTGAAATAATCTTGTCTGTAAACAATTGTTGGAAATATTACTTGTGTCATGCACAAAGTAGATGTCCTAACTGACTTGCCAAAACTATAGTGGTCTGGTCTGTGCATGCTCTTAGGACGTGGCTAGGGATGTTGTCTGGGCCGGGAGCCTTGCAAGGGTTAACATGTTTAAATATCTTACTCACTTCGGCCACAGAGAACGAGAGCCCACAGTCCTCTGGAGCACGCCACGTCGGTGGCACTGTGTTATCCTCAAAGCGAGAGAAGGTGTTTAGCTAGTCCGGAAGCAAGACGCCAGTGTCCGCGACGTGGCCGGGTTTCCCTTTGTAATCCGTGATCGTCTGTAGACCCATATACGTCTCGTGTCTGAGCCGTTGAATTGCGACTCCACTTTGTTTCTATACTGACGTTTTGCTTGTTTGATTGCCTTACGGAGGGAATAACTACACTGCTTGTATTCAAACATATTCCCAGTCACCTTGCCATGGTTAAATGCAGTGGTTCACGCGAATGCCTCCATCTATCCACGGTTTCTGATTTGGGTGAACCCAGTCAGTGTATATGTCAATGTTCTTCTCAGAGGCTCCCAGGAACATATCCCAGTCCGCGTGATCAAAACAATCGTGAAGCATGGATTCCGATTGGCCAGACCAGCGTTGAACAGACCTTAGCACAGGTACTTCCTGTTTGAGTTTCTGCCTATAGGAAGGGATGAGCAAAATCGAGTCATGATCTGATTTGCCGAAGGGAGAGCAGGGGAGGGCCTTGTAGGCATCCCGGAAGTTGGAGTAGCAGTGGTCAAGTGTTTTAGCAGCGCGAGTACTACAGTCAATGTGTTGATAAATCTTTGGTTGTGTTTTCTTCTAATGTGCTTTGCTAAAATCCCCAGCTACAATAAATGTGGCCTCAGGATATGTGGTTTCCAGTTTGCACAAAGTCCAGTGTAGTTCCATGAGGGCCGCCATGGAATCGGCACAAGGGGGAATATACACGACTGTGACTATAACCAAAGATAATTATCTTGGGAGGTAATACAGTCGGCATTTGAGTAGTTAATCATGAAACATACACCCCTGCCCTCCTTCATCCCGGAGAGTTCTTTATTCCTTTCTGCGCAATGTACCGAGAACCCAGCTGGCTGTATGGACAGGGACAGTATATCCAGAGAGCCATGATTCCGTAAAATTTGTTACAGACCCTGATGTCTCTCTGAAAGGATATCCTCGCCCTGAGCTCATCAACTTGTCCAGAGAGTGAACATTAGCGGTGGATGGTGTGCAGAAGTCCACTCCGAATACCGCTTCTTCGCCAGGTATGTTTTGGAGCAGCCTCTGTAATAAGTTCAATAGCCCCGGGGGTTACGAACAAAGGATTCAATTCCGTAATGTCGTATTCCAGGCCGTAATGCTGGTGAGTTACCCCCGCTCTGATATCAAAAAGTATTTCCAGCTGTATGTACTAACACAAAAAACTTTCTGGGCTAATAATGTAAGAAATGACACACCAAAAAACAAAATACTGCAAAGTTGCTAAGGAGCTAGAAGCAGAGCTGCCATGTCTGTCAGAGTAATCTTGCCATCACCAGTAAAGGTGAAGTTGAGCTACGTAAACATATCACCAGTAAAGGTGACGTTGAGCTACGTAAACATATCACCAGTAAAGGTGACGTTGAGCTACGTAAACATATCACCAGTAAAGGTGACGTTGAGCTATGTAAACATATCACCAGTGAAGGGAAAGCAGGGCAGCAATCTTACCTGTGCAAAATTCTGTGTGTAATCATACTGGTTGTAGTTGTAGCCGCCATAGTTGCCTCCATTCTGGTCGTAGCCCCAAGAGCCCCATCCACCACCATATGACTGTTGATTGTATTGTTGCTGGTTGTGTCTGTAGCCTCCTCCATGTGACCCCCACCCCCTGTTGTCTGATTGATTATGCCTAGTTCTGTGAGTGAGAGAGAATTATTGGTAACCGAGGCATCTGACAGTGATTATTAAAAACCCATATCTTCATGAGTTGAAAACTATTATTTTGGGGAAAGATACTCTCTGCTCAGGTCTTCAAGAGCGCGTTGCAAAATCTGACTAACAAGGGGAATAGTCAAATATTATGTTGGAAATATAGCTACAGTTTTAAAGGCTATAAAAAAGGTGGTTTGGAAACTGAATGGGTTATGCTACAACCCTGGTTTTTCGAATGGCATATACACACCATGTCTGGAGATGGCTTATAACACAGTAACAGTAAGAACTGAAGTAAAACTGACTTGTTAGCAGCTAGGCTCAGTCGTAGGGGCTTGCTCCCAAGCCCCACCGCTCCCTGACACTCCTCCAGGGCCAGCTTTTGAAGCCTCTGGTCTGGGAACTGGACAAACCCACAACCCCTGGAAACAAGAGAAACGTTCAGACAAGTATACAAGTAAATAACTAGCTTCGTCTGTGAAT
Organism: Oncorhynchus clarkii lewisi; assembly: GCF_045791955.1. NCBI lineage: Eukaryota > Metazoa > Chordata > Actinopteri > Salmoniformes > Salmonidae > Oncorhynchus > Oncorhynchus clarkii. The sequence continues at coordinate 8,274,753 of NC_092178.1, read as the reverse complement.
ATTTTTTTTGGGGTAGTGGAAGAAGTTAAGACATTTAAAATTGTTAGTGTAGAAGTAGTGACTCTTATAAATAGTCGTGGAAGAGTAACAGTTGATGTTTTGGAAATGGCCGTATAAATTGTATTCACATCCTATTAGATCACATCAACCTTGATATATTGAAACCCTTCTATTAGGGATTATAACATCCTACTGGACTCACTTGGAGTTCCCCGTGCCATCCAGCACCACCTTCCCCCCACGACAGGATGGATAGCGGTTGTAGAAGAACTCGTACAGCATCCCGTCATCCACTTCAGGTGTGAGATCCCCAACAAACAGAGAATAGAGTGGACTGTAGCAAAGAGAAGGGGGGGGGGGGGGGGGGGAGTTGTGTGTTCATTTCCAATGTTTCTATATGGCATCTCATGACATTTAGTTTGACTTTACAATCAAGCTGGTTGATATACCTGCTTTCTCCTTGCTTCCCAAAAGTGGCCCGGTTTAATTTAAATCTTCTGGGCTGTGAAGTACAAAAAGGCTTCCTTAGAAATGCTAATTTACAATTTCATGACAATATGCATTCATTTATACAACAAGCGCTAATGAGGAAAATCGCATAAATATCTTGTTTTGTCTCAGGCTACCAAAAAGCATTATGTATAAACTGATACAATCTAGGTCTGCATTTCCACTGGGGCCCGGGTCAAAAGTAGTGTACTATATTATGGGGATAAATAGGGTGCCATTTGGGATGCAAAATGGAATCCATAACATCCAAGCAGCCTTGTTAAAACGGTATATTTACCGGTGTGGCTCCTGGCAGTGCTTTTCCATTGACTTTACGAAGACACCTCTCAGCTGTGGCTTCATCCGTCAGCTCCACGAAGCAGTAGCCTGCTGCACCCCTACTGAAGAGCAACACAGAGAAGGGATATCAGTCCAATGTTGCATTCAAAGGATGGATTTTTAAACTGTGTATGGTGTGTAGCTATAATACAATGGTGCTAGCCTGGGTACCAGCCTGTTTGTGCCCTCGTGCCACTCCTTGTCATGTCAAAGGCACAAAAGCTCACTAAGCTCAGGACTCTCTCTGCAACCGGGTCGCCCCCAGGTGGTGAGGGTAGGCAACAACACGTACGCCACACAGACCTTCAACATGGGGCCCCACAGGGGTGTGAGCTAAGTCCCCCGGGGCGTTTACTCAAACATCATTATTCATTATTAAGTTTGCCGACAACACAGCAGTGGTAGGCCTGAACACCGACGACGTGACAGCCTATAGGGAGGAAATGGTGGTGGTGCCAGGACAACAACCTCTCCCTCCAGGTCAGCAAGAGAAAAGGTGCTGATCGTGGACTAAAGGAAACTGAGGGCCGAGCACCCTAGGACTTCAACTTGTAGGCAATCACTTTGGGCACTGGTGTCTTGCAGAATAATTTTATAACTGATTTTATTATAAGGCTCCCCTTAATTTTTTTTACTTAACCTTTATTTAACTAGGCAAGTCAGTCTCATTTCCTCTACCCTCACCACCCTCCTCCTCTCTTCCACCCGCATCACCATCCTCCTCTCCACCATACTCCTCCTCTCCTCTACCCTCACCATCCTCCTCCCTCACCATCCTCCTCCCTCACCATCCTCCTCCTCCTCTCCTCTACCCTCACCATCCTCCTCCTCTCCACCATCCTGCTCCTCTCCTCACTTCCACCCTCACCCTCATTCCACCCTCCTGTCCTCTCTTCCACCCTCATTACCTCATTGTGACAGCCTTGGAACAGTGGGTTAACTGCCTTGTTCAAGGGCAGAATGACAGATTTTTACCTTGTCAGCTCAGGGATTCAATCTAGGAACCTTACGGTTACTGGCCCAATGCTCTAACCCAGGTCTGGGCAATTCCAGTCCTCTAGGGCCTGATTGGTGTCACAGTTTTTCCCCAGCCAACACATCTGACTCCAATAATCACCTAAATTTGATTAATCAGGTGTGTTTGCTAGGGATTGGAGAAAGAGTGTGACACCAATCAGACCCTCGAGAACTGGAGTTCCCCACCCCTGCTCTAACCAGAAGGCTACCCGCAGACCCCCCCCCAAAAAAGAGACCCTTGATCACACTCTAAATAAATTAGAAACAATTGTTGCAGCAGCACATGCAGTGGCTGATAGGGAAAACATATCTGCCAATAAAAATTTGTTTAGGTAGTCTTGAACATTTGTGACCCCGTAACGATTTCACCTAAGACATGTTTTGTTTTGTCTCATTTATCAATATGGATATAACCTCTGTGTGATGAAGTTGTACAACGCAAATGGCTATAACAAGCCTACATACAGAGTGGAATTCACTAATACAACAGTCAAAATGCCTATTATAAAAGGTCTACAGACCATGCTCCCAAATACATTTCCCAAAAATAAGAACGCTAATTACTACACAGTACACACTTTTATAGGATTAGGGTTCCCCGAAGGCCATATCTCATTGCTTGTTTACGGATGCCAGACAGAAGACATAGGTAGCTAGCTACCTGTGCTAATTAGCTATCTAGCATGCTCCGACCACCTGTGTGTAAGTGGGGAGTAAGTGTGGTTGTCAACTGGAGGCACACACAGCTTGTGGATATGTGCAAAACTGCTACAGTAAGTATCTTTATTTGAAATAGTTATTTCTGATGTGAAAGATACAGGTTATATCATAATGTTTCGCAAACCGGTTTGAAAGCTATGGTTAACTTTCCCAAATGTTTATAACAACGTTGGACTTGTAGTTCATATGGAGCCAAATGTGGGCGAATATAATCGCCGAAAACCCCTAATGGAGAAAGAGGATAGAGAGCTAGTGTAGTTAACTCGGGTCAAACATCATGGATAAAATACTCACCCGGTCATCTTGTTGCGTATAATCCGTACACTCACCACCAACTCCCCCATAGTGCCGAAGGCTCGGGTTATGAAGTTTTCGTCCATGTAGGGCTCCAACTAACAAACAGACTTCATTATCATAACATGGTAAGGTTAGCTAACGTTAATTTAGCTAAGAGTTAGCTACCACATGTCCCTTGCAAATATTATAGAATGCTACGTTTAGCTAGTAATGTGTCAAAATGTTCCATCTGCAGCAAGTTATCCGATTTAGCACTACACTAAGTTAACGTGGCTAGTTATGTTACTACTAGCTAGCATGCTAGCAAACAACTTAAGTTGAAGCTAGCTACTTAGCTTCAACTAGCTAATTTACCTGCAACCTGAAGCGTTAAAAATATCGACTGAACTGGTTTGAGATACTCACGTTTCCCATCCATAGCGTGCTCATGTTTTAAGACCTGTAGTTATTTAATTGTTTTTACATTTACAGTTGTTAATCCCCGAAATAACACATGCAGCCCCTTGTAAGTGTCGTGTCGGAAGAGGCAACAGGGACGTTTCTGCGCAGGCGCCTTGAAAACAAGTCCAACTGACTGCTCTCTAGCCTGGTCCCAGATCTGTTTGTGCCATCATACCACTCACGCCCAAAATGTTTTTTAAAAATATATAAATTGAACACGAAACGTTTTTTTAAATAGTCGTTTATTGATAAATCATCCACAAACCTCACATGGAATTACAAAGTGGGGAATAATGTGTCAATTGACAGTTTACATAATTGCATTCACAGCAAGGTCATCGCCTAGTTCTCGGACAAGAGGATAGGCTATCCTATCTTCAGGTATTTGACCATTCATTATGAAAATAGGACATCTACGACTACCCTCTAAATTACATTGCGAGTTAAATATCTAACTTTGTTTAGGTTATAGCCAATCAGATTGCAAAAGTATAACCATGTGATGTTAAGTTTTTTAAACTGTAGTAAGCTACTGATCCTGTCATATCGCTGAACCACTCAGTAACAATTTTTGAAGGATGTCATTTTCTTTTTACATTCTGACGTTACACGGCACCAACTGGGAATATGGTCTTTCTAGCAAACCAATGTCACAGCACGTGACGATAAATCACTAGTTTCATAGTAACAGCCTGCCACTTACATTTGCAAAATGAAAAATAAAAAAAATAAAAAAAATAATGAGAATTGACCATATTTAGGTATGTGTACAACTGACCTCAATTGATTTACTAGCCAGAATCTTCAAAGCTAGCCTGGGTTCCAGTCTGTTTGTGCTATCATGCAAATTCCATGGTCACCCATTGTCATGACAAGGACTGGCATTATGGCAAAAACAGATCTGGGACCAGGCTACATCACAGTCCAGTTAAAATGTATTATGGTCATAGGAAATGAATGTTCAGGGTTTTGAATAAACAACCAAGGAATGGTGATGAGGAAAGAGGATAATTTAAAAAATATATATTATCCACTACCACATCATGAATACAACAACCATATTCCAAAATAAAGACATTCAAAACATAAGCCCAAGATAGTTTCCAATCCCCATATAAAAACAGAAATATTCACCAGGCAAAATCATACACCTTCAAATAAATGCTCTTGTTGACTCACACGAAACACTTCTTCTAAAGACTCATCCAGAAAGAAGAAAAACAAAGAATCACTGCTTGATCTTTACATTTAGTATCTGCAACTAAGTGCTCAGCATACAATCTTAATGTAAAATATACAGTATATATAATTACAAGGATATGTTCATGGAAACACATAACGGTAGCACAGTAGACAAGCTTCAGTTGGTCCTCCCCTCTGGTGTTACCACTGCCCAGCTTGAATAAAACAGTTCTAGCATATAAACATGATTCTAACTTAGCTAAAGATCTAAAACTGCTTATTGTAATCTGCCAGTGATTTACTACAAACACATTCTAAATGAGCAATGGAATTGCAATTCTGTTCTAGAATATTTACACCATGACAACTACTTCTGTATTATGAATGCAAGATCGAAATCCAAGCTGGAAAGCAGGCACAGAAAGGCATAGCAACATAAACAGTCTACAATACAATCTCTAATGAATACAGTATATCTGGAAACACCCTGAAAACCATTAATCATACGCAATCATATTCATGAGAACAAGGAACGATTCTCTGAAGTCCACCCCGTCATCCATTGTGGGGCGAGCTTGTTAAGGCAGTATCTAAATCAGTGTTTTCCAACCCTGGTCCACCAACAGTACAGTTTGTCAAGGGCTACAAACACACCTCGTTCAACTCATTGATGGGCTTGACGATTAGTTGAATCAAGTGTGCTTGTAAAGGGTTTCAATAGTGTTTACTGTTGGGGGTACTGGAGGACCAGGTTTGGAAAACACCGATCTAGAGCAGGAGTGTGAAACTCAATCCACTGAGGGTTTTAGTAGTGCTAGGGGAAACCCTCAGCAAGACCATAACACTTCAAAAACGTGCGAGACGTCAACTAGAACACACGGACAAGACAAGGTTATTATAAACAGCTGGAAAATGGCCACCACATGACAACTACGGTATTAGCGCTGGGCTCTCCAACCCTGTTCCCGGAGAGCTACCCTCCTGCAGGTTTTTGCGCCAACCCCAGTTGTAACGAACCTGATTCAGCTGATCAGCCAGCTAATTATTAGAATCAGGTGAGTTAGGTAAGGGTCGGAATGAACTTACAGGACTGTAGCTCTCCGGGAACAGGGTTGGAGAACACTGGTATAATGACCACTACAACCAACAATGAATGAACATTGAAAGATTTCACACCTCTCAGATCAAATACTATGTTAACCCAAAGTGTAAAAATAAGATGGTAAGACAAGCACAAAACCCTTAGTTATAAATAGAATCATAAATACTATACATGATTATGTTCATAGTAGTCATTCTTCTCTAGGATAACTAGCTAGTTTAGTTGTATAGCGCTTTTTAAAATGAGTTTAGTAAGGCTTATCACGTTCAATAGGACAACCAAAACATGTTATCTTTCTGAACAATGTACCCCAGTCATTCTAGTGCCTGTGAAAATGCCAACCGTTTCTCTGTGGATTTCTAGTTTAAAATACATAATTGCATTTTATTAAATTACAGTAAACAAAAGTTAAACCAAAGAAACCATTCATTAATGTATTACATGAATATTCTTGTTTTTAAGTTGCCTTCGTGGAAAATGAAGAATTCTCCTGCAATTCACTGAAGTTATGACGTGTTTTCAGAGAACTCTAATAACCCTGTGTGCCTTAAGTTGGTTAAACCGTCACCACGGTTGGCCGACTACACCAACCCTCTCCAACACCAGACAACAAAATAAATTAAACTCCATGATCTAAGGAATGTGGAATAGGATGATCGCCTGGAAAGTGAAGGAGGTGAGAGAATCTGATAGGAGACTACAGTTCAGCTCAACGGGTTTGCTGCCTGATAAACAGGAGTTCAGGGTTAGAATAGAAGCCCCAATAGAAACTATAAGGCTACCTCCCAAATGGCACCCCATTAAAGTGCACTATATAGGGAATAGGGTGCCATTTGGGATGCCGCCCCCTAGGACGACAGCGTAGAGAGCAGTTATGTGCAGAGTCCGAGCCTCGAGCAGCCGGGAGGAAGAGGAAGAAGAGTTGAATGAAGAGGTATAGGAGTCTGATGAGCCGAGCTGCTTTCCACATACACACAGGTTCAGTCCATCTTCTCTTTCTGCACCAGTTTGGGGGCGTCCACAAAGTCGCGGCCGTTGAAGACGATGACAGCAGCGGTGACGGCGGCAGCAGCGCCCCAGAACAACACATAGGCCAGGGTCTCAGTCCACGTGTCACCTGGGAAAGAGGGGGGACATGAGAACAACCAATAAAGTACACAAAAGATATACAGAAAGAAACAGTGATTTTTTTGTGACCAGATATGAACACATTTGATGGATATAGACATAACCAGAACAAGCTAGCATGCCCTAGCGTCCTGAGGTTAGTAGAGCTAGCGTTAAAAGGCTAAAATTGACTTGTCAGATGAACAGTGGTTTTCTTACCAGCCATGAGGAGACAGATGATACACATGGAGAACGCGACCACCATGATGATGGGCAGCTGCAAGCAAAGATAAAATACAGAACTCCATATTAGAATGGGAGGAGAGGACCAGAGATGTAGTTATGTTTTGTCATTCACTTTACACGACTGATCAGTCTGGGCATCTCCTGACTCCTATGATGATACCGGTCTCCATCTCTCAGCCGTAATGGGGATGCAACTGACCGTGAGGAACTTCCAGTCCTTCTGGATACGGAGTGGAGTGGGGCCGTCCGTTTCGTCAACAGCATAGTTTCCAAGGAACAAATCAATGGAATCCTGGAGACAAGAAACACACGTACCCTTTTGAGCAACAAACGAGCCGACAACTAACAAAGCAAAAACAGAAACGAAGAAAGCAATATTGGTCTATGGAAAGACTTCTCAACTATACAGTAGATATCTGATATAATAATTTATTACCGACTACCTTATGTAGTAGTAGTTCACTAAATTATTTAATGTCCTTTTTCTAGACCTTAAAAACCAGACGTACTTGTCTGAAACCGTCAGAGAAGTTATTCTTGTAGTAACGGATGGCAGAGTTCACGCCGTCCATCACCAGACCCATCTGGGTCCTCTTCCCTGTCCTGATGAAGGACAAGAAACAGACACCGTCAACACATATCAAACTCTCCACAACAAGGACGAGTGACACACGTCACAAATAACCAGAAAGACAGAGATAGTCTGCCATTTTGTCCACATAGCAATACTAATTGAATGGCATCAATCTGGTGTTGGAGAAATAACAACCATCAACACACTACATCTCATGGTCAACTTGTACTACTTGTACACGCCAACTAGCTAGTACCTAGAAAGTCCACATATAAATTAAAGCACAAGGGACCTCAAATTGAAGCCGCGCAACGAAACAGTTGACCTTCAACAGTCGCAAGCATAGTGTCTGAAGACATGTAGGTCAGCAGCACACGGACGTTCAGTACCTTGTGAAGTCAGTCTTCAGGGCTCCCGTACCGGCGTACTGCTTGGCGCATGCGTTGGCATTGTCAGCCCAAGCTAGCGCAGAGAAACAAGAATATAAACAACACGGACAGACATTATTAGTGAGCAGAGAAATACCCAAACATGCGGGACAAGAGAATGCTTTTGCGGGACTGTGTAGCCTGCACGAATACAAAGTGTTGGCAGCACCCCCATCCCCCTGTAAATGACGTCATCATTTCCTCAAAGTTTGTACCGACAGAGTAGTCCCATTAAATATCATTACAGAATACACATCAAATGCATCCTCCATTTGCAACGTCTGCCTATGCCCACACACACATTGTATCAAGAAAAGTGTACATTTAACCAACTCAAACACCAAGTTGGGTATAATTCGTAACGAGCTAATTGTTGCGCGTGTAGCCTACTCTTTTTGCCTCGCGCAAAATGTGGCGATGCAGAAACGAGACCACGTGGAGCTGGGAATATTTGGCCAAGGAAACATTTCTGGTTTTTCTCTGGGAATGGAAAACAGTTAGGGAGGCTTTTAAAAAACAGCAGTGAAGTAGCAGAAAATCTGTTGAATGAGAAACTAATGAACATGGAGAACATACGTTTGAGGAAATTACCAGATATATGAAGCTCTTCCTCAGAAGCACACTTTTTGTAGTTATTCTGGACATTATTGTTTGGTTACAGGACAAAATGCAGGACTGTCCCACACAATTCGGGACATGTGGTCACCTGAGAATAGTGTGAGGGACCACACAGATCAACTTCATATTTTATTTAACTCGGCAAGTCAGTCAAGAACAAATTCTTATTTACAATGACGGCCTAGGAACAGTGGGTTAACGAACGACAGATTTTTACCTTGTCAGCTCAGGGATTCGATCTTGCAACCGTTCGGTGACTAACCAACGCTCAAACCACTAGGCTACCTGCTGCCTCATGACACTCAAAAGCTGCGTTCACACACACCACTTATCCCAGGGCTGACAGCCTCTCCTTAGCCCAGGGCTGACAGCCTCTCCTTAGCCCAGGGCTGACAGCCTCTCCTTAGCCCAGGGCTGACAGCCTCTCCTTAGCCCAGGGCTGACAGCCTCTCCTTAGCCCAGGGCTGACAGCCTCTCCTTAGCCCAGGGCTGACAGCCTCTCCTTAGCCCAGGGCTGACAGCCTCTCCTTAGCCCAGGGCTGACAGCCTCTCCTTAGCCCAGGGCTGATTTTAACGAAGGGTTAGGAGAAGTCCTGGGCTAAGAGAATGCAGTGTGAAAAGGCCTAAAGAAGCTGCCATTCATAGGTTGTAGAGGGGCGGGGCCCACTTACCATTCTTGTAGATCTTCTCAAAATCGGCCTGTTCCTCAATCCGCTGGGCCACATGCAGGACACCCATCCTCTGTGGACAACCACCAAACAAGCATACATAAGTCCATTTAGAAGGTGATAGGTTTGGGAACTGGGGACAGGTCTCAGTAAATTCAGCTTGTTCTCGAAAATAAACTGGCAATGATACTGTGGGAAACAGTAGCCACTGGTTGTCTTTGTTCAAACCTTTGCCTCTCATCTCTAACTCTCTCATCTAACGGTCAGAAGGATCACGCCCCAGTGTGTGAAACAAAGGGGGTTTCAAGTAATAACGAGTGCAACCCTCCTAGCTCCTACCTGAAGCTGGGACTGTATGGAAGGCCGGCTCGGGAGGACTTCCTACCTGAAGCTGGGACTGTATGGAACGGCGGGCCAGCATGCTCTGGATGACATTGGTACGGTCCAGACAGTCCATGCAGTTACTGCGGAACGTCCCCTTCTGCTGGGACAACACCTTCCCCGCCGCGTCGACCATGAAGTAGCTGCAGACAGACAACAGAGGAGTCAGGAGACAAGGCTAGGAGAACACAAATCCACGGAGCCAGTGACAGCACTGTAAAGTTGGAACACCTACCGCTCCCTCTGCAGGGAGACAACAGACGGGCTACAGAAGGCTAGAGGAGTCCCAAATGGCACCCTATTCCCTATATAGTGAACCATCTACTTGAGCCCCAATGGAAGGGAATAGGCTGCCACTTGGGATGCAGCCTGGGAAAACTCATATGCCCAGAGGAATTTCAGAAGTCACTGACTAATGTAATCACTGGCATTGTTCCCTGAAGACAGACCAGAGATAAAGGGCAGAGGAGAAGACAATTAGCCTCGTCTGTGTTCATATGCCCATCGTCTTGCTAAAGAACATTAACCCGAGTCTTGTATGGTTGTGGGTGTAGACTAGCAGCTTATTGTCAATATAGGAGAGTAATACCTGTATTCATCTTGTGTCTCAGCCACATTGTCCACCAGGATATTCAGACGATCCCATCTCATCCCACTGCACTCCTTGTGGAAGTCAAATGCTACGTACCTGCAGTCATAAGAAACAACGAGTGGATGTGTTAGATCCGTCCATCAATGAACCCATTCACCTAAAAAAAATTGTATAAAAAAATCATAGAAATGATAAGACGATGGGTGAGAGGGTGTTCAGGAGTGCGGTGTTTGGGTCTTACTTAATCATGCCGTTCTCCATGCCAGACACCATCTTGGCAAAGGCTTGCTCCAGTGGCTTCTCTGAACCCTTCTGGTTGATCTGGAGGAAGGAGGGGGAAAAAACACCTTCTTTCTCTGAACAAAAATGGTAAAAAAAAATATATATATATATTTTAAAAAAGCAACATGTTAATTGTTTGTCCCATGTTTCATGAGCTGAAATAAATGATCCCAGAACTGTTCCATACTGCACAAAAAGCTTATTTCTCTCAAATGTTACCAAAATGGTTTATACATCCCTGTCAGTGAACATTTCTCCTTTGCCAAGATAACCCCATCCACCTGACAGGTGTGGCATATCAAGATGCTGATTAAACAGCATGATCATTACAGGTGCACCTGTAATGCACCTTGTTGCATGTTGGGTTTATACTTTTGTTTAGTGTATATAAATCTTTCTAATGCTTCTCTTTCACAATGCTTTGACAGGGATTTGTTTTAGCCATCGTGAGGCTTAAAAAAAATAAAAAGAGGGTCCTACCAGGTTCAGAATGGTTTGCTTTCCATAGATGAGGACCTGGGAGTCAAAATGCCTCTGGAAACCATCCATCTAGGAAGACAGTTGGGGGAGAATTAGTTAATTGAGGATTTGGTCGACAGGAGATCCACAGAGTGGGTTTACCTAACCTTTGACCTGTTATACTGACAAGACAAATAGTGCAATAGATAAGAGGGGAAAGCTGCCAGAACATATGAAAGCCCTTACGTGATTGGTGTTCTTGCTGATCAGTGGTTTGGGCTTGTATTTCAGGTTGGGTCTCTGAGACCAGAAGAAGGGCATGGAGCCTCGTGTCTGTGGACAGAAAACATATTAAAAAATAAAATAAAAAAAACTCTTATTTCTCTGTATTGGTTCAGAGTAGGGTTGTGGAGGTCTTTCAATTTTGCCAGCCGGTTACTGTCATGCAAAAGACTGCCGGTCTCACAGTAATTAACATAAACACGTTGAGCATCTCCAGGCCTCCATGCATTTAAGGCCTCCATGCATTTAAGGCCTCCATGCATTTAAGGCCTCCATGCATATAAGCTGAATGAATACAAGCAGCTGATGCACACTTTTGGAAAATATACATAAAAAAAGAAAGTCTAATAGATCCATTTAATATACACCATCAAAATAAATCCATTATTTACTTTAGTCCGGTCTAAAGAAGCATAAAAAGCAGCACAAAAAAAAAAAAAAAGTATTTACTTAAAACAGAACATGAATTGGTCTGCTGTATGTTATATGGCCATAGGCTGTAGGCTGGTTCATTTAGCAGACTAGATATCCTTATAAGTCCAGCACCATTATTTTATAGCAAGAAGAATAGATTTGAACTGAATAAAATATAATGGCTATTTTTCCCCCATTCCGGGACCAGTACACAAAGTGGCTACGATGAGCGTAAAAGTGATCATTTGAAAACAGGTCCTGTAAATAATAAACCTTCACGTCTTACATATCAAAACATATTTATGGGCTGCATGATGCTACTATAGGCTGTTGATGATTTGAGAAAGTTACAAAAGCTTGTGATCTTCTCTTTGCCTCAGGCTGCACAGATGATCATATTGTCACCCATCAGACTATTCTCAATTTAATCTAGTCTTTACTAATACATACAACTGGTTTTGATTTAGAATGCCCCGTTATTAAGTGGGCAGCAACGAACAGGAACAGGAACAAGAGATGAAATACATGTTATCTGAATACACTCCAATAGCCGAATGAGGTAGCACGTTTTCCCGCGTATCTGTTTACCATGACGCCGGGTAGGCTACCTCGGTTTTATAGCGGAGCTGTACGGAATATGAGCAGTTGAGAAATAAATCTAACGCCACTTCGTTCACTCTGTGTGTAAACCACTGTTTGAGGTTCATGCTCTCGCTGCGTGACAGGTGATATTCTGTGTGCCATGATCTCTCCAACCATGCTCTCCAACCAGCTACCCAGTGCTTACATTTTGGGAAACCAAGTGAAATCTGTTCGGGAACATTGAGAGTAACATGTTGTTTTCACAACAAAACATATTTCATTAAACTGTTGATAGCCCCACTGCATACTGCAGAAATGAATAAAGGAGAGAGGAGGAGATGGGAACACATGGTGAGATATTCTATATAGCTGAAAGGTAATGGGTCACCCAATTAATTATTAAAATGTAAAAAAATTCCCTATAGTAAGTAGGCTTTTCAAAATAAAATACAAATTCACTATAATTGTAGGCTTAGTGTTTTTTATTTTATCTTTATTTAACTAGGCAAGTCAGTTAAGAACAAATTCTTATTTTCAATGACAGCCTAGGAACAGTGGGTTAACTGCCTGTTCAGGGGCAGAACGACAGATTTGCACCTTGTCAGCTCAGGGATTTGAACTTGCAACCTTCCGGTTACTAGTCCAACGCTCTAACCACTAGGCTACCCTGCCGCCCTGCACAATCAATGAACCAACAGCATCGCCTAGGGCTATACGTTCTCTCCCAGACTATTCCTAAACCGCCATCTAACACTACCACCTCTTCCCCTGCTACTGCCGGCGCTGCTACTGCCGGCGCTGCTACTGCCGGCGCTGCTACTGCCGGCGCTGCTACTGCTAACACTACCATTGCTGCGAGCACCACAACTACTCACCTGTACGAATGAAGCCCTTCCTCCATTGTACAGGACTATTTGCTCAGTCTCCACAAAGTTAGCAGCGTGGCCCTCAGAATCGATACCTGCGGGGGGAAAAAAAATAAAAATAATGAGATAATGATTATTACCTATTCAACATGCCAGTAGTGCTGCTCAGTACCATGGTTCCATCCCAATTGGCACCCTATTCCCTATATAGTGCACTACTTTTGACCAGAGCCCAATGAACCCTGGTCAAAAGTAGTGCGCTACATAGGGAACAAGGTGCCAATCGGGACGTGACCCCGTGTCTTACCTCTGACGTAGTACCTGACCCCAGCCCTGAAGCAGCTCCTCCTGGAGATGAGGATCCATTCAAAGATCTTCCCGTTGACACGACACGGTTTCATCACGATGACTGGATCAGGGTCAAGGACCTCACAGAACACACTGCTACATCATCAGGCCAAATTGTACCAAGATCACGTCCAAAATGGCACACTATTCCCTATATAGTGCACCACTACTGATCAGGGCAAAAGAAGTGCCCTATATAGGGAATAGGGTGCCATTTGAGACTTATCCCAAGTGGAGGACGCCATTGTACTTGGTACGCTAAGTGGAGGATGCCATGGTACTTGGTACGCTAAGTGGAGGATGCCATGGTACTTGGTAAGCTAAGTGGGGGATGGTATTGTACTTGGTACGCTAAGTGGAGGACGCCATGGTACTTGGTACGCTAAGTGGAGGACGCCATGGTACTGGGTACGCTAAGTGGAGGACGCCATGGTACTTGGTACGCTAAGTGGAGGATGCCATTGTACTTGGTACGCTAAGTGGGGGATGCTATTGTACTTGGTAAGCTAAGTGGGGGATGCTATTGTACTTGGTAAGCTAAGTGGGGGATGCTATTGTACTTGGTACGCCAAGTGGAGGCCGCCATGGTACTGGGTACGCCAAGTGGAGGCCGCCATGGTACTGGGTACGCCAAGTGGAGGACGCCATGGTACTGGGTACGCTAAGTGGAGGACGCCATGGTACTGGGTACGCTAAGTGGAGGACGCCATGGTACTGGGTACGCTAAGTGGAGGACGCCATGGTACTGGGTACGCTAAGTGGAGGACGCCATGGTACTGGGTACGCTAAGTGGAGGACGCCATGGTACTGGGTACGCTAAGTGGAGGACGCCATGGTACTGGGTACGCTAAGTGGAGGACGCCATGGTACTGGGTACGCTAAGTGGAGGACGCCATGGTACTGGGTACGCTAAGTGGAGGACGCCATGGTACTGGGTACGCTAAGTGGAGGACGCCATGGTACTGGGTACGCTAAGTGGAGGACGCCATGGTACTGGGTACGCTAAGTGGAGGACGCCATGGTACTGGGTACGCTAAGTGGAGGACGCCATGGTACTGGGTACGCTAAGTGGAGGACGCCATGGTACTGGGTACGCTAAGTGGAGGACGCCATGGTACTGGGTACGCTAAGTGGAGGACGCCATTGTACTTGGTACGCTAAGTGGAGGACGCCATTGTACTTGGTACGCTAAGTGGAGGACGCCATTGTACTTGGTACGCTAAGTGGAGGACGCTATTATTTGTGACCTTGCAATGGATTTCTAAAGTTCCCGATGGGAATGATTTAAGTTCCACTGAGTTGAAATTGGTTCTTGAAAACACTCAAGAGACCCATTCAAAGTCTTATGTTCGGATGTGGTTCCACTGATTATTACTACAAGAAAGATCAGTGGGAGCAAAGCAAGACTGTGAAAAGGATACAGCCATGGACAACAGGGATCGCAAACTTGTGCAGCTGAAAAGGGAAACAAAGATAATATATATTTTTTAACTTTGTCACTAGATACATTAGAACAAAGAATAAAATACTGGTCATCTATAGTGTGTTCTTGTTAAAACATACCATTTCAGAGGGGTAAGGTTGATGTTATCTTGTCCATATTCTAATACTATTACCTCTGGTACGTCAGAATAAGAAAACAACCGAATGAAGACTGTGGACATGTGTAATGTATTATAATGCGAACAGGTGGAGGTGTTGTGATGTCCTCTTCATATCACTCACCTCCGGCTGGGTAAGGAACTCTCTCAGGAGGCTTCCATTCCACACAAACCTCTGATCTGCCTAGAAACACGAGAACCAATCAGTCAGTCAGAGTCAATCAATTCCTTCAATCTGTCCAATCTGCAGTAAATTATTTCCACTCGCTGAGTTTTAGCAGACAACGGCCAGGTTTCCATTGACTGAGAGTTCCATTTATTAAAGAAAATAAATAAATCACTGCGACGTCTAATGGAAAAGGCAGATATAGGAAACCTTTTCTGAAGATCGTACAACATCTGTTTGACGGGTGGATTTTTACATTTTGTCGAGCTTTCCTTATGACGACAAATGATGGAAACTGTTCCCCCCCCCCCCCCCCCCAAAAAAAAAATTCTGATTGACAAATAATTCAGGGCACGTGATTTCTCCGTAACTACAAAACTCCACATCTAATTCTAAATGCCCACTGCTCGCTAAAATCATTTTTTTTAACTATATAATTTTTTATTTTTTTATTGACTTTCAATTATGCCTGAATTGCTTCGCTTTTCTAATTGGCTGACAAGTTTCACCATCCAATTATTAAAGTTTGCTGTGGCGATACGCTGGCACAAGAGAATTGTTAAAATATGGCAAATATTAGTTAATTATTGCATTCTATACATGCTAACTTTCGCAGGCTATTATCCTGAGACATGTGGGAAGGGAATACAGGCTTTCTCCAATGTATTAGTGCACAATTCTCCTAAGAGCTTCAACCACTACTTTGATTAGACGAGGGCGAGGTGAAGCTACCACCCTATTGCTTATAACTAACCTATTCTTTCAAATCTAGATTAAGTGCTTATTTTAGGAGCATAAGAGTATTTTTTTTGGGGGGGGGGGAGGGGCACGGCCAGAGTTCTCCTACTGCGTACAAAGCTAGTCAATCACGAAGGCTGAGGTCAGAGTGTATCATCAAAAGATGTTTGTCTAAAATAGATATTTCACAGGATGTGGTCTGTCATTTATCTGTGGTATTGTCCCATTAGATGATATCCATGGCTCATCCATATTGGAGGAGTGTCACTGCCACTGCAAACTGCGGTGTTTGGGCTCCTGCCATGCATGTAAACCACACTAGTCACCTTGCCCTCATGTGTACACACAGATTGACTTTTTCAACCCCCCCCCTCAGTCTCAGCTGAGGCATTACTCTCATGTGCAGAATGTGTACATTGTGTACAGGATTTTCACTTTCTTCTCCAATGAAACCTTGTTCAACTGGTTTGATGGCGAGTAGAACGTGTGCCCCTAGTTTAGACATGGAACAGGAGTCACTATCTATCCCCCTCCGCCCCCATACCGTACCCCGTCTGCCCCCATACCGTACCCCGTCTGCCCCCATACCGTACCCCGTCTGCCCCCATACCGTACCCCGTCTGCCCCCATACCGTACCCCGTCTGCCCCCATACCGTACCCCGTCTGCCCCCATACTGTCACCCTATGGACCATGTTTCAAAGTAAGGCACTATATATAGAGAAGACTGCAGCCTCTAGCTGTGTTCTGTTAGTTTGTCCTGTGATTTATAAAACATTTTTTTGCATATTAAATAGATGACACAATTTCCTGCTAGGATGCATTTCCATTTAACTATCTTGTGTTGAGTAAAAATAGCTGGACGCAATGTCACACACAAAAAAAAAAAAAATGTCTGCCCTCTGATAGAGGTAGATAGTTTGCCATATTGCTAATATCCAATCTTTCCAGGTCTACAAAAGAGCCTCGAAGATTATATAAGGTCTCCCCTCCTCTCCTACCCTCTCCAGCAGGCTCATCTCCTGGAAGTCGTGGCTGACGTCAGCCAGTCTCTGGAGGGTGTGGGTCAGGTCATAGTCAGTGCAGAAGTAGAATCCATCTGTAGTCAGCGCGTTGTTAATCATGGACAGGAATGTCTTGTTGTCTTGCGTCTGGAGAGAGAGAGAGAGAGAGAGGAAGAGAGGAGGGGAGAAAATAGATTAGCTGGCTGGGCACAACTCATGACAGTGCAGTTTGTAGGAGTGTGACGTGTGAGAAGAGAGGCTGTTAAGCTAGGGATGTTTTCATTAATGAAATGAAACAGCATGCTTTAGAAACATGGAAATAAAATCTTACTTGGTGACCAATTTTTTTTTTAAATACATTTGAATCAGATTGACAATATTAGCAGTATCACAGCCTCAATTGACTCCAGTGGGTAAAAAAAAAAAAAGGGGCCTTATTGCATGGATGATGACATCATTGACATATTACAATAGCCCCTCCGTTGATAGATTTCCATCTAAACCTTGTCCACTTCACCTCCCTCCCAGGGCTTTACTGCACGTGGAGGTTAGGATGCATAACCGCTAATGATCTCTGCATCCCAAATGACAGCAGCCTATTCCCTATATGGTGCAGGTGTCTTACTTCAGCTACCGAGCAACCCCAGGCATTAAGGCCCCTCCCTCCACATGTCTAATAGGATCTGTATTCTGAATGCTAAGCCAGTTAGCCCAGGGAGAGAAGACGGACATGAATGACTCTACGACTACGCCCACAAGGATTTCTCCCCAAGTGTCTTTACGCGATCCCTCACATCCCATCTGCTTGTGTCCTTCTCAACAGTATTGGAGAAGAGGTTCCTCCTCAGGTCTTCTCCAATGCGGTCTGAAGAGAAGCGGCAAGGAGAGAGGATGCAAGGAAATACAAACGAGAATCGTCCTATTACCTCCTCACCCACTACAAGGCTGCTTCCCTGCATTATATGTCAACACTTTAATATCCTGTTTTTGCCAGTGAGTGCAGTCTGTCTCCTCTCCCCGCGCCCCGGGTGCTCTGGTCAAATGTAGGGCACTGCATGGGGAAATAGGGTGACATTTGGAATCATACATGTTTCTTAACACCTCCAAACTAATCTCCAGCCCCAGTTTCCACTACGGCACTCATGGAAATATGAAAAGTATTAAAACGCTTGAAGCATTTTAGGTCCAAACTTAACTTTCACTGACCTTTCTAATAAGATATAGGTCTTTCTTTACATGGCAAGTAAACAGTGTGACAACCATGTACTAGTAGTATGTGGACACACCCGTTGCTGACAGGTGTATAAAAATAGAACAAGACAAACATTGGCAGTAGGCTGGGCCCGTATTGAAGAGCTCAGTGAATTTCAACGTGGCACCATCATAGGATGCCACCTTTCCAACAAGTCAGTTCGTCAAATTTCTACCCTGCTAGAGCTGCCCCCGGTCAACTGTAAGTGCTATTATTGTAAAGTGGAAACGTCTAGGAGAAACAACGGCTCAGCCACAAAGTGGTAGGCCACACAAGCTCACAGAACGGGACCGCTGAAGCGCGTAAAAAAAACACGTATATCCTCTGTCGCAACACTCACGACCGAGTTCCAAACTGCCTCTGGAAGCAACATCAGCACAATAACTGTTCTTCTGGAGCTTCATTAAAATGGTTTTCCAAGGCCGAGCAGCCGGATTACAAGCCTAAAATCACCATGCGCAATGCCAAAGCACAGTGCCAACTGTAAAGTTTGGTGGATGAGGAATAATGGTTCGGGCCCCTTAGTTCCAGTGAAGGGAAACCTACAGCATACAAGGACATTCTAGATGATTATTTGACTTTCAACTTTGTGGCAACAGTTTGGGGAAGGCCCATTCCTGTTTCAGCATGACAATGCCCCCGTGCACAAAGCGAGGTCCATACATAAAATGGCTACAGAGCGGTATGGAAGAACTTGACTGGCATGCACAGAGCCCTGACCTCAACCCCATCTAACACCTTTGGTATGAATTGGAACGCCGACTGCGAGCCAGGCCTAATCGCTCAACATCAGAGTCTGACCTCACTAATGCTCTTGTGGCTGAATGGAAGCAAGTCCCTGCATCAATGTTCCAACATCTAGTGGAACGCCTTCCCAGAAGAGTGGAGGTTGTTGTAGCAGCAAAGTGGGGGGGGGGGGGGGCCAACACAATATTAATGTCCATGATTTTGGAATGAGATGTTCGACGAGGAGGTGTCCACATACATGTAGTGCATATCAAATCCGTGTAGTTTACGTGTAACAACAAAAGAAAAAAAAAAGTGTAAATTGTATTTTATTTATTTCTGTCCTCTGAAGGGCTGTGG
Organism: Oncorhynchus clarkii lewisi; assembly: GCF_045791955.1. Classification (NCBI taxonomy): domain Eukaryota; kingdom Metazoa; phylum Chordata; class Actinopteri; order Salmoniformes; family Salmonidae; genus Oncorhynchus; species Oncorhynchus clarkii. The sequence goes on along the minus strand of NC_092178.1, from coordinate 8,255,473 downwards.
TGTATGGGCCAAAAACGTGTATATAAATATATAGATATATATTTTAAACAGTGACACAACTTCCATTTTCCATAATAAAGGCAATACAGTGTAAACTTAGTCAGCCGTGCCGTTAGCCAGCGTTGTTTTGACTGTGCTGTGGTGCGTCTATAAACATCCCCAGTGGCAGTTACAGTGACTTAAGTTGTCCCAAACGGCACCCTAGTCCCTTTGATGGGACTCTAGTGCACTACAAAAGTAGTATAGGGATAAGGATACCATTTGGGATGTAACCTTACAGTCTCAAGCCAAGGCTGCTCTTTCAATTAGCAGTACAGGAATAGCCAGCCTTGATGAATAATGTACATGGCCTGCGTCACTGAAATGACATACTAACTTTGTCATTGTGTGATTCCAACAGTAGGGAATAAAGGCAAATGAGCTTGTTGTTGAAACAGGAGGTCCCCTCTAGTTCAAAAGCTACTGTCTGTTAGCCGTCCTAACGCTACTGTAGCTCGGTCCCCTCTAGTTCAAAAGCTACTGTCTATTAGCCGTGCTAACGCTACTGTAGCTAGGTCCCCTCTAGTTCAAAAGCTACTGTCTGTTAGCCGTCCTAACGCTACTGTAGCTCGGTCCCCTCTAGTTCAAAAGCTACTGTCTGTTAGCCGTCCTAACGCTACTGTAGCTAGGTCCCCTCTAGTTCAAAAGCTACTGTCTGTTAGCCGTCCTAACGCTACTGTAGCTAGGTCCCCTCTAGTTCAAAAGCTACTGTCTGTTAGCCGTCCTAACGCTACTGTAGCTAGGTCCCCTCTAGTTCAAAAGCTACTGTCTATTAGCCGTCCTAACGCTACTCTAGCTCGGTCCCCTCTAGTTCAAAAGCTACTGTCTGTTAGCCGTCCTAACGCTACTGTAGCTAGGTGCCCTCTAGTTCAAAAGCTACTGTCTGTTAGGCGTCCTAACGCTACTCTAGCTAGGTACCCTCTAGTTCAAAAGCTACTGCCTGTTAGCCATGCTAACGCTACTGTAGCTAGGTCCCCTCTAGTTCAAAGACACGGTATATAGGCCATTTCCTCAGGGCTGTGGACTGTTTCCATGAGAATGTGCTTTCCCTACTGCTTGGCAAACACTAGCATCAATTCTAACCAAATTCTCCCTGTGTACTGATTGAGTGATAACATGCACCAACTATCAATGAATACACACACATACAGTATCTAGAAAGAGGCTGAAACAGAATCAGCTGACAGTGGTGCATATTGGAATTGGTAACAACCCTGGCTAGTCACATATACATTATTTACCACCAGAGACTGGTGTTGAATAAACACGACCACTCTTCCTGTTCTCTCACTTGCCTGTCTCCCCCTTTGTTTCTAAATATAGTCTAAAATTAAACAAATTTAAATAACAAAAAAATAATATCCCCAAAAATGTGCCAGAGCGTGTTTGTCACCTGGTTTTCAGTGAGGTGAAGCACAGTCTTTTTGTAGGAAATTATGTCAAAATCCACTGCCTTCCACACAGCGTGACCCAAGAGGCTGCCCACATTCCTCTTCTTGGTGATGACAATCAGGTACATCCCTGTGAGAGGGGAAATCCATGGGTTAACCTGGCAGCCTGGTCAGCCCCATATCTAAACAGTAGCAGTGTTACAGGGGTACATCTTGTGGGACAAGATGGAAGTTACGTACAAATGATCTCGCCGTTCTTCCAAAGTGTGCACTTGGTTCACTTCCAACTCATTTGAAAGTAAATTACTGCTCTAAGGAATATGGTGGAAACACTCGCTAGTGGCTAGGCCACGCCTCCACCAATCCAATGTTTTTAGATTTGTGGCAAGTAGTGAACGAGTACACACTTCAGAATGAAGGAGATATTGTTGGGGCGCACCAAGTGGTAGTCCTACATCTTGTGTGACAACATATACAGGACCAGCCCAGTGTTGTCAGGCTGTGGACCTACCTGCCACCAGGCGGACAGTTCCCATGATGCCACAGATGGGCCTGGTGTTGGCTGACGACGGAACATCCTTCTTCCCTAAAGAAACGAGACTAAAATCAGTGGTTCACCTTTAATCATTTAGTTTTCGAGATGGTAAAACCTTTCAGTATAAAAACATGAAACAACTCAAACCAGACATACCGTAACATACGAAGAAAAGATAATGGATCTATACATCTTGAAATATAATCTTTGAGAACTAACAAATCACCAAAATAAAAAAAAACAGACAGACCGGGAGAATCAACATATCCCAAAAAGGTAATGGAATTGATTTTGAAATAAATGTTTGAGTCACTCAGATAGCATAAGAACACAGCGTAAGCCACGGACACACGCGCAGAACTGCAGAAAACTAGCTTTAAAAACAGCTAAATGTCTCTGTGGCCCAGAGGACGGTCTATAAAACGTCGGTCAGAAACAGCACCGTTGGTCACTATTCATAACTTCCTCACTTCAGGAACTCCATTGGATACCTAGAAAAACCCTCTCGGCAATGAGGCAAGGCACTTGTACAGAGCCATTAAAGGGTCAAGGCATGGTTAGAACCATGAGCAGGGGCCCACTATTTACATAGCAACTCAGAGCATCTTCATGTCCATATCAACTGACAGGAATTCTAATGGTATTGACCCTGAACTCTGTTGACTCACGCCAATCAATGGCAACGTAGTTCTGTTTTGTGTTGACAATCTTCCCATTGAAGCCACCAGCGTCGTATTCACTAGAATCCAAATGGAAGCCGAAACTGGGAGGAACCAAACTGATTTCAACCAATAAGAAAAGCTTATTTTTGTTTTCTGTTGCAAAGCGTTTTGCTACAGTGGGCACTATGTCTTACCAGTCAGGGTCATCTCATTGGACACCCTGTCGATGGCCAGAACTGCATCCACCCCGTCATCACAGGCCTCAATGTAGAACTTCTCTGGGCTGGTGTGCCTGTGGGAAGGGAGGGGGAATAATGAGGTTCAAGTATGTTGCGGACTAGGCTGAAGTACCTAGGGAATACTTCACCCCGGAGAAGGTTTACAGAGAACATCCAGTGACATGTTGGGTCAAGAGAGCATGGCATGTAATGATGTGAGCTTAACATCACAACAGATCTGCATCGTCAGATCATTTAAACAGGTTCGCTCAAGAGGACTGAGCATTGCAACTGTCTGTCTGCATTAAAGGCAACTCTCTTCTACACCACTGCCTGTCAGTGAGTATTGTAGTGCATGAATCTCTTCAATGATTAGGCTTAAAATGGTGCATTCAGCGAGAGACTGAAAGAAAGATTGCACAACACTTGTCTTAGCCGAGGCCTTGTATGACACAAAGCCAAGTAAGCCTAGCCTACAACAGCTCATCCACGCCTGTGCAAACAAAGAACATTTTGGCCTAAAAGGAACAGCAAAGAACAATGTACCGTGTAACAAAGGTGTTTCTCTCTCTCTCTCTCTCTCTCTGGCTATGAGTGATTTCCTATAGCAGCATAAACAGGCGGTACAACTTAACCTGCTTGCAGGTTTTTTAAGAGCTTGAAAATCAAGCACCAGAAACATGTGACCTCATTTCTGGGCGACAATAAAGTCTGTAGAATGGAGTGCCATCATGCACTACCCTGAGCTATAAGTGAGGACTGAGGAGAAGTGGCTGCCAGACAAAAGCCTTATTGTTAGGGGTTTTTCAACACATTCTCATGCCACAGGAAAGCCTGGGACAACCAGATATACTGCTGGCATAACAACCACTCCATATTTCAATTAGCTGCTCGCATGACTTAACATGAAAAAGTAGGCTAGAACCTGTTCATGGCCATTGTATGGGCAGATACCTATACTCAACGAGCTAACGGTGCCAACTCTGATACAGCATCAATACTTCATGAGCACCATTGTTGTGGTAATACATCTACTACTGACTTGGCCCATTTACTTGTCGTTTTGAGCCACTCAGTCAGCTATTCAGCACCCCACCCCAATGTTGCCCAATATGTCCTGCAAACTGTCACACCCACTACAAAGACGGCACATAAAAATAAACAAATTATGCAAAACTTGGACTGATATACGATTGGTCTGATTGCCCACCCTGTAGGCTACTCCATGTATTGTATATCATATAGCTGAAAGGTCAGATCTCTGGTCAGTGTTATCCCCTGCTGCTTATCCACATCTACTAGCAAACAATAAGACAATTATGTTATTATTCTTTATATTTTTTGCAACTACACAAGCTAATAAGCTGACCTGAAATGACAGGCAACTGCTTATACAACATTAATGGCATTTCGTCGTTTCCATTAATCTAGACAAATAGATAGTTAGCTTGTTAACTAGGTATTTAAGCGAGTTCTAGACGGGATTGCCATTGATTGTTAGCTTAGCTAGCACACAGCAGGCAATCAAGCTAACTAGCTGATGTCAACCCGAATTTTGAAATTCATGACAAGATATTGACACATGTCCACTGTACGTCTCTTTGGGTGAAACCGTGAACCTGATATTGAGTATACTTGATCGGTGTCGTTTAACTACATTTAAAAGTGAAGCACAATACTTACAAATTGAACCTCTCGTAGGCAGTCGGCATCTTCACTTCTTGTATCAATCTGACCTTAATAATCTTCTTCGGTGGTGGTGTTTTACGGCGGACAACACCGGAAATGGTGTATTGCCACCCACTACTGGTTGCGGGAAATGACTAAAAAACGTTAAAAAAAAGTGTTTTTAACTCAGTGCACTGAGGTATTAGAGAGGAAGAGGAAGAGAGAAGCCCAACTCCGAGGAAAATCAGTCTCCCTCCAGCGGGTGGCGGTTTTTCGTTGTTAAGCCCTCCAAGCATAGGAGTTTTTGTTTTGTCGGTCAATGAGTGTCGAATTTGGTAAACAAAAAAAATGACTTATTTGCTACTTGAGGTTTATTTGATCGAATATAAGTTTCGTAAGGCTTAAGTTGGTACGATGTAAGTAGGACACGTGACATCCCGGAAAATTTGAGAAAAAAACAGTTCATATCAAAGTTGTCTCGAGATATTTATGCATATTCATGACATGAGGCTAGTTGAATACAGGCGATTGACGTCAATAACCCTCATCGAATATTCAGAAAAGGATTACAATAATGCAGTGGCGACCCGTCATTCGGGGCAGGGCCTGTTTTGAGAACCACATTTTTTTTTTTAATAAAATGGAGGCTTTCCTGTTTTGCATGTCATTTTGGCATTAATAGGTGTCACATATCAGTTTGAAAACGATGTATATATATATATATATATCATTGAGTTAATAAAGCCACATACAAACATGGTCTCTTTTTTGTTTTCTTGAGTAAGGCAGCTCCAAAATGCAGGTGTTTCAGCCTAGCTCAATGAAACCTGTGCCGGTGGAAAAATATTTTGATGTGGGCCCCAGCTGTAATAGCTACTGTATATCGGACAGTGCAGTTAGATTAACAAGAATTTAAGTTTTTAACCAATATAAGACACTTGTATGTACCTAAATGTTTAATATCCATCATTTTTATGATTATTTATTTGAATTTGTCCCTCTAGTAGGACGCCTATCCCAGAGAGTTTTAAGACAATTCTTATTCACAATGACGGCCTAGGAACAGTGGGTTAACTGCCTTGTTCAGGGACAGAACGACAGATTTATACCTTGGGGATTCGAGCCTTTCGGTTACTGGCCCAACACTCTAACCACTAGGCTACCTGCCGCCTCTTTCTAGAGCTACTATCTGAAGATCACTGATGACATCATGATTCCATGATGAGTGCCGCTTTGTGGACAAAGACTTCCATTGGATGCAGTCTATCACAGTGCCATCCGTTTTGTCATCAAAGCCCCATACGCCACCCACCACTGCGACCTGTACGCCCTCGTTGGTTGGCCCTCACTTCATACTCGTCGCCAAACCCACTGGCTCCAGGTCATCGACAAGTCTCTGCTAGGTAAAGCTCCGCCTTATCTCAGCTCACTGGTCACCATAGCAGCACCTACCTGTAGCACACGCTCCAGCAGGTATGTCTCTGGTCACACCCAAAGCAAATTCTTCCTTTGGCTGCCTTTCCTTCCAGTTCTCTGCTGCCAATGACTGGAACGAACTGCAAAAATCACTAAAGCTGGAGACTCTTACCTTCCTCAGCTTTAAGCACCAGCTGTCAGAGCAGCTCACAGATCACTGCACCTGTACATAGCTCATCTGTAAATATCCCATCCAATCTACCTTTTAATATATATATATATGTATATATATTTCACCTTTAAATAAAGATAAATAAATAAATACTGCATGGGGATGAGGTAGGTAGATACCATAATGTATTTATTTATCTTGCTCCTTTGCACCCCAGTATCTCTACTTGCACATTCACCTGCTGCACATCTACCATTCCAGTGTTTAATTGCTATATTGTAATTATTTCACCACCATGGCCTATTTATTTATAGATTTATAGATTTTTTTATTGTATTATTGATTGCATGTTTGTTTATTCCATGTGTAATTCTGTGTTGTTGTATGTGTCTACCTGCTTTGCTTTATCTCGGCCAGTTCGCAGTTGCAAATGGGAACTTTAACCAGCCTAGCCTAGCTGGTTAAATAAAGGTGAAATAAAATAAAAAATTGTCATGGCGGAGAGAAGTGTATTTTGTCAGGATATCTATAAAAGTGGGCGTGCCAGAGGGTGTGGTTTGTAGGGCTGTCATGGATATTTAGTGTGAAATACGCCACCTATTGCGCATAATAAGTATTTGTCGAAGGTTTCGAAATCTCAGAAATTGTCGATATTTTCCAGTTTATTACCTTGTAAATATTTACCTGAAAACAAACGTGGAAATATAGATGTTACAATATTGTATCTAAACATCATTATGGGATATGTATGAATGACAATATAAAAACAGGCAGTATATGTGCTAGCCGTATAGCTGTAAGGACCCAGCCGTATAAATAGAACGCACCCCCGTTCATTAGGCCTCTCTCCAGTCAAGACGCTTGAATGAGTGGTGTAGGCAGATGAGAAAAAGATGAACACACGCGTTACATTTATGTCGGGAAAAATGCATCCCAAATGGGTTGGTAATGCTTGTTATAAAGACGGCGAGTGTGGCTGAGAGGTTGCCCAAGTCACCAGAAGTTTGCAAGGTAAATCTAACTAGTTTATATACCTACTTTAGCTAGCCAGTAACACCATGTGCGCATGCACGAAAGACGTGCACCGCTGACCCTAATAATGAAATTTGTCTTGCGTTTGGAGTGTTTATGATGATTTACTAGACTAGAGTCTCTGATTTACAGTGATGTTCTTTCACAGTGCACTGAGACACTTCCCTCAATTATGTATCATTCACTAACGTCACCTATATAGTTGAAATAATTTAATTAATGCAACATGTTTGGTTGTCTCAGGGAAGTGGACGGGCGTCTCAAGCAGTGTATCATTTGATGGTGAGTTTCTGGGGCACCTGGAGGTTGACAAATAATTCAAGTTATTGAAGTAAGATCCATTGTTTGCTTTCCGCCCGTAAATGTTGTATATTTTATTCTGCAATTAATTTCGAACTCTACATTTTGCGTGCTAAAACACGTGTTTTTTTGTATTATGGATCCCCTTCCTGTCCAGCAAAATTACGCCAGTTATTACAATTTAATAAAACAGTAATCTAGGTTCAGATTTCACAAGTGTGCCCTCAAGCCACTACCAGATCTACAATACAAAATCCATGTGCATTACATATGTGCCTGTGTTGTATAAGTTAAATTTTACTGCTTGCATCAGTTACTTGATGTGGAATAGAGATCGTTGTAGTACTGTGCGCCTCCCCTAGTCTGTTCTCGTCTTGGGGCCTGAAGTTTTTATGTGCAGCACGATGTTCCAAGCTTGCCCAACAAACCTTTAGTTAACCTTGTCATTTTGTCGGGACAGTACTGATGACTGACTCCTGAGTGGTGCAGCTTTTTACGGCACTGCATCTGGGTCGGTATAATTTGGTGAACGTTCCAAAAACGTCGTAAATAACAAGGTTGGCAACGAACGCATACGACGTATCGTGGCAGAATAAGATACCGGGCAGGGAGTGGGCAATTATGTAACGTTTTTCACACGCCATGTTTATTCCCAAAAATGTCTGTCATATTAGGAATAAGTTACGTTGTGAGTTGATACCTTTTCGTTAGCTAGGTTATTTGCAAATGCTACTTTTGTTGGCGTTGTTTTTTGGAACGTAACAAATTGTACCTACCCCTGCATCTCAGTCCTAGAGGAGTCACTACAGATCCTGGTTCGATCCTTGGCTGTTTAACCGGTCGTGATTGGGAGTCCCATGGGGCGGTGCACAATTGGCCCAGTATCGTTAGGGTTTGGCAGGGGTAGGCTATCATTGTAAATAAGAATTTGTTCTTAACTGACTTGCCTAGATAAAAAATATAATTTACATCCTAGGTGGCCATCAGAATGGCTTACTATCAACTGAGTTATTGGTTAACTATAATGAATCATTGATTGGTTTTGCAAACTGCTGAAATTTGACATGCTTTTGGTTCTGATTAACCAATATTCACACTAGTTACATAATGTCATGTGTTTTAACTCTTTCTCCTTTCTCTAACGCTGCATTCTCAGATTCCATGACGTTTGTCTCCAGTATTCTGTTCTGTGTGAGGAAATAGCTGGATCACAATGAATGCCAACTCCTGCAAGTGTTCAGCCAATCGGTGAGATTAATGCACAGAAGCCCTGTTGGCTCCATCAGTGTATGCCTTAATGATTTCCTAGACTAGCCTCTGAGTACATCATGAAGGTCAGGTCACTGTGCTCTGGAAATGCATACCGGGTATCATGCCATCAAGTACCTTTGGATTCTAATGTATTTCATTACCTTCTAGACCGATTGAGAATACTTTCATGCAAGGCTCTTACCCTTAGTGAGATTTGTTATGCATTAAAGTAGTTTTCATTGAGGTCTCTTCGTGGCTCAGAGTACATATTTTTGCTTGTCAGTGATGTTTACCACAGTAATGTATTTGAGTTTAACGACCATGAGAATACTTTACATGCACTACCATCTGAGACATAAAAGCAACCTTGTTGAATCATTTGAACCTCATGTTGTAGCAAAAAAGCTTAAGTCTTGCTGTGTTACTTTCCCAGGTTCTGCTGCTCGATGGCAGGGGCCATTTTAATTTGTCTACTTGTTGCCATTGTGGCAACATAAGTTCTGCTGAGTGAGTTGTGAAATCAGTTATTTTGATCCATTAGTACCATCTAATGACTAATCATTATCCAGTCCGAGGATTTCATGTCACTTGACATGTGTACTTACACCATGATGACCTAGCTATGTTAATATATGACTTACTACAGCTGTCAATGATTCTGCTTAACATACATTGCTTGAGTAACTACTATGATAACTCACATTACCATCTGAGACAGTGGATATTCTAGTGGTCCTGTGTACTTGTCCATGTTTCAAAATGTAATCATGATTTCTCTGCATTCAGGCCACAAGGTGGTTGTTGAGGGTGTCAACATCTTTGGAACAAATGTAAGTAATTGACACTTTGTATTTTTGTGACATTCGTGTTTTATGTGTACTTGTGTTATGGGATAATGCCTGTAGCGTCTATGATGATTGCGATTTCGGTTCCTGAATTAAACTGATGCTTTCTCGCAGCGCACTGAGACACAAATGCCAAATATCAAGAGCATGTGAATGAATTAGTCTTGAATCTGCCATTCAATACATGATCACTTGCACTGATAAGATTCTATCGGTTGGTTTCCCTAGTCACTTGATTTGCAAGTGATGTGACCTTATTGTTTCAGCTTGAGTAGCTGAGAAATCCGATTTGGGTTAGATGTTTTCATATGTACATTTGTAATGGAGGTAGTAATTGCTGCTTTTTCCTTTCTTGAGGTTGAGTGTTGCTCCTTTGCCCTGCCCAGACCGCGGACTCCAGGATTACTTGTATATGTTGACAGGTCAGTACAGAAGGTGGTTGTTTCCTTGCTGTGTTGGTGCCATGTTGTCTCTTTGAAGATACTAGTTGACGGTGTCTGATTACCATTAAGCTCTTTCAATGCACTGACACTGCAATTTGTTTGCCTTTAACTTCCTAATCATGTTATGTTTGTAACTGACACATTTGTCTTTTTAGGACTTGGAGGATCTTGAAATAGATGGGAGATTCTTCAAGAGCTTCAGTTGTGAAATGAAATGCTTAACGTAAGCATTTAGTTGATTGGGGGACTTTGCTGTATACTGTGCGTATGAACAATTTATCTTGGCTTTGATTCCCTGAAGTTGGCAAGACGACGATCAAGGATTTTCGTTTGCGATATCTGACACCCTCCTACTAAAGGTTAACACTCTGACAACTGCTGATGTAATTGGATGTTAATTGCCACTTATGCAATTTGTGCTTGCAGTGTTTGAATAAAAAAAATGAGGAGTCATCCGTGTACTGTTTTTGACTGGGGGTATGGGCTTGCAAATTGTTTGTGATCTAACACTACCCCATACCTCTTATAAGGTTGCCCCTGTAAGAAAGAGGTTACTAACCAACACAAGCATTCAATGCAGAAGTTTCACATGACTAGTAAATACTTTCTACTGTTTAATTTAGTCAGGTTTGGCTAGTGTCTCAATTCTATCCAGCAGTCGGACTAAGCCGCTACAAATAATAACCGATAGCAGCCAACAATGGCCATGTCATCCACGGGTACACGCAGAACAATGGCGCATAACCGGGTGTGTTAATGTGAAGCATCCGGTTAGCGTTTCCACTCACCACCAAATTTGGTGATGGGAGAAGGTGGATTTTTGGCGAACATTATGCTACTTTTCTCATCGGTGACATTTACTCCTCGTACGGGTTTCTTTCCGAAACTAGAATCTAATCGGACTGGAGGAATTGTAGACCTTAACCTTTAAAAGTTTAAAAAATAATAAAATGCGTTGAAGGCATGCATGGCCTAATTGAGTTATTTCTCACACGCATCACAGATCAGGCGTTCCTAAAATGTAATATGCAAATAAATGCTAGGACGCACCAATCGGAGCTCACTAGCTTGTGCTTGACTCTGCCTGCTATGGTTAATTTCTACAGTGGAAAGACTGACCGTAGCCTATCTAGGGTTATATAATCTTTGGTACAGAACTCGTTTCACTCGGCTCGGAAGTATGCCAGCTATTTCCGGTTCCAGGTGCGTTCTATTGTATGCTAACTAGTTAGCAGCTTCAATTACTGCAGATAATCGGCGAGTTTCGCAGTTTTCGGAATAAACGTCTAGCTGATATCGTATGGACGTAATTGTAAAAGATGCCAGTCGTTTAAGTGGATACATCCACGACGTTTAGATAACAGTTCAGTACGTTTGGCACTCAAAATTAACCTACTTTGCCAATAAGTTGATAGCTAGCTACGTGGACGTTTTCGGATCTTGATTAGCGAACTGTTATAGGGGACAAGGTGAGTTTTGCTTTAGCGAGTGACAACTAACTTTAACTAGACTACCGTTAAATTGATCTAGCTATCAATATCTAACTTTTTTTTTGTAAGATTATCTAGCGCTTAGCTGGCTAATGTTAACCATCTTACTAGTTACTATTTTTGTTATGATGTAGCAATGAGTTGACTCCTATTTTAACCCCCCCAGATCAAGAAGTGGAAGAGACTCGAGAGAAACACATTGTCGGAGATTTAAGATTGGCCTGCTACATTCCTCCACTAAACGTCTTTACCCTGTAAAGTTGGACATGTTCTTCAGAAAGTACCTGAAAATATTGTAGCTAAGTACATATATGTATAGACTAAAATATCTTACAATTTAATCCCTAATCTTTACACTGTAGACGTAAAACTGGCTATTTGATTTACTCAAAGTTGTATTTTGGTATGGTTTGTTTGTATGGCACTCACTGTTATAAAAGCAAAATTGGCTAAAGCAAGGTGAAAGTCTATTTGGGGAAGACATGTAGCTAGTACCTCACATTGGAATTTTCCCTTGGGTGTAGGTGTTGTGCTGTGTAGGGACCGTATTGTTGGTTTCGATATAACATTGAACACCTACAGGTCTTTCATGTCCTGAGGTGCACACCCTCTAATTGTTAATTTGACTCATTCATCTAATGTACTATACTCTAACAAAACCTTTGAGCTGATAGACATACAGTTTAACCCGTTAGTACATTCTTCATAAGTCCTTTAGTCTAAAATCCAGACAGAATTAAGGGAACTAAACTAAGGGAGCTGACATGACAGATGTAGTAGGAAGAGTCTGGGGGTGGGTGCGTCCAGCTGTCTCCTACCGGCCCTGGGGCAGCAAAGTAGCACCTGACAAAACCATAAAAGACGAGAGGCAGACAAGAGGCAGCTGGGGCTTGGGAGGGTTAACAACATGGTTTTGGGGAACCGGACAGAAAAGGCAAGCAAGTGACCAAACAACATTGATTGACGAGTACTGGGAAGCAAGTGAGGAGAAAATCCAGTCCCTGGAAATTGAAGATCTGGGCGAGGGCAAGCAGGTGGCTGAGGGGAAAGCAGAACATGGTGGCTCCAGATGGTGGACTAAGGTTCTGCCGTCCCGCGACTTCTTCTGGCCAAGAGCAGCTGAACCTGGTGGGCTCAAGCAGAGGAAATGTATCGTTGGAGGATGGGACTCTGACAACGATGGGGAGTATTCTGACTATGGAACTCCTCCACCTTCTCCCACACCTAGCTCCTCATCAGCCTTCCGGTTCTTTGCACGTGCCTGGAATGGGGAGATAGTTCCGGAACACTATGAGATCTGCTTCAACCTCCTTCGCCACCTGTTTGACCTGCTCGTGGTGGGCTTCCTGTGGACTGTGTCCCCCCCTACCAAGTTGGTCCTGGAGATGCTAGGGGTCCAAGGAGGACTGAAGTTGTGGCTCCATGGAATGGCAATGTTTTTTGTCTCCACTGTTGGAATGGCAGGACTGCTCTGGTTGGTCCAGGAGTATCTTCCACATTTTGCTCTGGTGTACGGCATCGTGCAAGCACTAGTCATCTCTGTCAGCGTCCGGCAGTGTGTGATCTTAGGAGAGGGCGATGAGGTGGAGGAAGAGAAAGGAGAAAAGGAGGTGGAAGATGATGATGAGGAGGAGGAGGAAGTGGGAGACGATGGGGAAGTTACAGAAATGTACCTGACTACAAAATAATACATCAAAGGAAAGATGATCCCTGAAAGAAAGTTTGTTTTGGTAAGTTGTTTCTGTCTCTTTCTCTCTGTTTGATTTTCTGTGTTTTCAAACTGTACTACAGCCTTGGGATGTAAAGTGTGAGTTTTCATGTTAACGAATTGCAGAAAAAATATTGTGCAAACTTAGTGTAAACTCAAACTATGGAGACTATTCTTGTCTAGTTTGGCAATCTTTGCACCTTCTACAATTTTTTTTGTTTGTTTGTTTTTTTTGGGGGGTCATTTAGCAGACACTCTTATCCAGAGCAATTAGGGTTATTTGCCTTGCTCAAGGCCACATATCACCTAGTCTGCTCGAGGATTCGAACCAGCGACCTTTCGGTTACTGGCCCAAAGCTTTTAACCGCTAGGTTACAGCCCGCCACAAACTGCTCTGCTTTCAGCTATTTTAATCTACAGCCTGCCACAAACTGCTCTGCTTTCAGCTATTTTAATCTACAGCCTGCCACAAACTGCTCTGCTTTGAGCTATTTTAATCTACAGCCTGCCACAAACTGCTCTGCTTTCAGCTATTTTAATCTACAGCCTGCCACAAACTGCTCTGCTTTCAGCTATTTTAATCTACAGCCTGCCACAAACTGCTCTGCTTTCATCTATTTTAATCTACAGCCTGCCACAAACTGCTCTGCTTTCAGCTATTTTAATCTACAGCCTGCCACAAACTGCTCTGCTTTCAGCTATTTTAATCTACAGCCTGCCACAAACTGCTCTGCTTTCAGCTATTTTAATCTACAGCCTGCCACAAACTGCTCTGCTTTCAGCTATTTTAATCTACAGCCTGCCACAAACTGCTCTGCTTTCAGCTATTTTAATCTACAGCCTGCCACAAACTGCTCTGCTTTCAGCTATTTTAATCTACAGCCTGCCACAAACTGCTCTGCTTTCAGCTATTTTAATCTACAGCCTGCCACAAACTGCTCTGCTTTCAGCTATTTTAATCTACAGCCTGCCACAAACTGCTCTGCTTTGAGCTATTTTAATCTACAGCCTGCCACAAACTGCTCTGCTTTCAGCTATTTTAATCTACAGCCTGCCACAAACTGCTCTGCTTTCAGCTATTTTAATCTACAGCCTGCCACAAACTGCTCTGCTTTCAGCTATTTTAATCTACAGCCTGCCACAAACTGCTCTGCTTTCAGCTATTTTAATCTACAGCCTGCCACAAACTGCTCTGCTTTCAGCTATTTTAATCTTGCAACCAGAGAAAAGGAACTGTGACATTCTCCAAGTTGTGTGAAACCAGCTTGAACTAATGATATATCTATGGCTTTGGGGAAAGACATGTCATTACAGTTTACATAGAGAGCGGTTATGTATGAAGGAAGGATGGGATTTTATTTGCCTGAAGGGGTGCTGCTATAATAGCCACAAACAGCAGCCCCACGGGAATAAAGTGAGGGTTTTTGTTCATGTAATAGGGTCAAAGTGCACGTTTGCTACAGAAAATGACAAAAAGCGTTTATTTTTGGGCAAGGTCAGGTTGTCCCTGCCTCAGTACGTTTTCTTCCGTTTTCTGCCTAGTGGATACAACCCAGACTTTTAGAGCTGACAGTTTTCAAGTTGTTTTCATCTCCTGATTTTCTCTTGCTGTTGTCATCCTAATGACCTTCCCATGTGATTTTGTTATGGTTAGCTTGAGGCTATTTTAAAGCATCTGAACCACTAACTGTTTACTGTTTACTGATCATTAGATTTTTTTCTCCCCACAGGAAATCCATTGACACGGAGGAAAGTTGGAGGGAAGAGGGATGTTTGTGGGGGGGGGGGGGGGGGGGGTTGTTTCGAGACCCTGACGTGGAGGGACTGAGAAGTTACGTTTCGACAGCCTATCAATGCAAAGACAGTCACGTGAAAAGAGCTGAGCCCAGCTGACACTGTGTTCAATGAGGAGAGGGAGAGGCTGAAGGACTTTGAAGCTACATTTCACCTCACTACTGTGATATTCATTGGAGCTGAGGGCAAAGCACATCCACTACAATCTTGGTCAAATAGGCCCCAGTGATAACACTGTTGTCATCTCTCAGTTCTATTCTTCTGCCTTTTCGTATGAGTTTCCCTCCCCCTAAAGTACTTTTATTTGATACTCAAATTCATACAATTATGTTTAATTAGACATGGCAAGAGGGATTCTTTTGTTTTGTTCAGATTAACTTTTGAATATCTACTCGACAGATACCAGCACCTTTTTTTTCTCCATAGTTTTCTTTCAAAGCTTAATGTTTGTTTTTTTGGACATATTATTATTAGCCTTTTCTGTTTATTTCCTGTGCCATAATACTGCATGTGTAGGTAGTTTTAACTTTACAAGTATGCCTTTGTATATTATCCCTGTCTTTCTCCATGATAATCATATTCTTAATAGTACACTACAAATTGAACACATTTATATATGTATCTGTCTTATCACACATATGGTTCCTGATTTGAAAGGTAACTTACAGACCAGAAACATTCAATGATAAGACTTTTTTTTTTATTTTTAAGAAAATGTGTTTATATGAAACTTGGTTGTGCAGTTATCCAGTAGCAAGTTTTGCACAATCCCATAGAAACCAACAGTCAAGCTCAGGAACACTAAATTCTACCTGCAAGGTTTTCTTCTTCCTCAGCATGAGCCACAATCTACAGTATTGCATGCGGAAGAGGGTTTTTTTACCCACAGTGCCCCTGTATCATGAAAGCTTTGAAAGAATGTTCTAGTTTCTACAATGGCCTTTTTCAGATAGTTTTTTTTGTATAGTAGCAAAACAGATACAGCTATCAAAACTTCACAGTGATGCAGAACGTTATACGATACCCTCGCTGCGTACTGATAATGAGAACTTTGAACAGTGATACCATATCTGCAATTCCTCTCTGCCTTTTATCTCGTGTGTTTTTGTTGCATTTTTGACTTGTTACTCCATGTGTCGATTATAAAGAAAGATGTTGTTTTGTAACGAGAATGTGCAATGTCCCCAGACAAGTGCTGGATCACTGTCAAAATGACTCGAGAATCTGATTCTCAAAAAATAATAAGGTAGCAAAACCATCACATGAAAATCCACCATGTTCAGTAGCCAAACATTGATCAATGTTGCAGATGTAAAAATGCCATGAAACGAGTGACATAATATCTCATATGGTGTGTTTATCCCTAGAAGGCACCCTATTTTCTATATAGCCCTATGGGTCCTGGTCAAAAGTAGTGCACTATGTGGGGAATAGGGTGCCATTTGGGATGCATCCAAGGCCATGTGTCAGGTATTGGGAGCTCTCCGTCAATAGGATTCATACTTTTGGCAGCCAGGACAAAGACCAGAATAACCTCACTGATGAGGTCCCTGGATGTGACCTGGTCATTTTACTTATTTCTACTTGTCTCCATGGCCACAAACCACTAATTCAGTATCCCTCTGTGTTGACCTTTAGTGAGATGAGGTAACTACGGTACAGTCCTGGAAACCTGAACGGTCTTGTAGGTGGGGTTGATGGGAGACCCAGGGGTTTATTCATTAGTGCACACCGTAGAAAAACATTGTGCAACGGAAATTAGTTCTGGTAGTCTTCCCCCTTTTGGCCTGTTTGCTTACATTTGGTTCCTAGTGAATACACCCCTGGCCTGAACTATCAGTGTTGTAGGAGAGATTGTTGGGAGATGGGAGGTCCAGAACTAATATAATAATAAACCAATATTCTAATTTCCTTGAATAATCTTTATTTGTGCTATGATAAACACATACATCTCAAGTTCAACTCATGTAACACACTTGGACAAAGTGATTTAATTCTTTTATTCACATTAAATCTGATCTCATATGATGTATTTTATGTACAGAAAGGTGCTTTACCAGTACAGGAACATTGTATTTGTGTATCTGTAATAGAAAATGGTGACGTATGGTGAAATTGGATGTAGTCCATATATATACTATACACTATATACATAGTGTATGTTGTCACAGATCAAGTACAGTTTAAGTAGTAATACGGTGTTTGGAATCACAGAGGATGAAGCCCGAGACACTGGCCTTTTCTCAATTGCATACTCCTCACGTCCTCTCTCCTGAAAATCCATTGGATGAGAAAGCCAGAGGTCCCACCCCTCTAACCGTCTCCTTCGACTGGGTTTTGAGAAGGAGACGAGGAGAGAGGATGCGAGGAGTATACAATGGGGAAATGGCCAGTGACATTTGGTCAGTTGAGACACTGGTGAACACAGCTTGGGCCAGCAATTCATCATGCACCTTCTCCCTATCCATTCAATTCATCATGCACCTTCTCCCTATCCATTCAATTCATCATGCACTTTCTCCCTATCCATTCAATTCATCATGCACCTTCTCCCTATCCATTCAATTCATCATGCACCTTCTCCCTATCCATTCAATTCATCATGCACCTTCTCCCTATCCATTCAATTCATCATGCACCTTCTCCCTATCCATTCAATTCATCATGCACTTTCTCCCTATCCATTCAATTCATCATGCACCTTCTCCCTATCCATTCAATGCATCATGCACCTTCTCCCTATCCATTCAATTCATCATGCACCTTCTCCCTATCCATTCAATTCATCATGCACCTTCTCCCTATCCATTCAATTCATCATGCACCTTCTCCCTATCCATTCAATTCATCATGCACCTTCTCCCTATCCATTCAAAAACTCTCTTTCTCCCATGTCTTCAGTTGAACTGCATGATCTGGACTGCGGTAATACTACATTTTGTCCCACTTTATGTTCAGTCTAGTACGGAAAGTACACAGCAGCACTAAATAAATGGCATTTATCTCCTCTCACTGAAACAAACGTTATCTTCTCTGCCCGATCACAGCAGATCACAGTGCAATAAGTATGATGCAAATATAAGACTGATTTAAAATGGCAACTTTTTTTCCCTTCATAACCAACCAGCATGCAGCTACTGCCAATGTTGCCCTGGTGCATTCATTCTCAGAGGGGATAACCTCACTGATGGGGATAATGAATGAAAGGATATACAGTGAACTACAAAAGTATTGGGACAGTGACACAACTGTTGTTTTGGCTCTGTACTCCAGCACTTGGGGGTGTAAAATTATGCATAGACTGTGAGGTTAAAGTGCAGACGGTCAGCTTTAACTTGAGGGTTAGACACACAAATGTCATATCCCCAAGACATGCTAATCTATCACAATAACGGGAGGTTAGCATTTTATGTCATACCCCCCAAGACATGCTAACCTCTCACTATTACAATAACGGGAGGTTAGCATTTTATGTCATACCCCCCAAGACATGCTAACCTCTCACTATTACAATAAGGGAGGTTAGCATTTTTAGGAGGAGCGGGGGATGTGATATGTTCGTCTAACTTTCTCACGTATTATTATTCACGATTCATTCAGGATTATCCAGAATTATGGTAGCATCCACATTAATGTAGAAGTGTTCAGAAACATATATTATTTGACTCCAAAATGACAATTACATTATTTACCATTCATTTCTATTGGGCACAAAATAATCTGAAACAACCAAACAGAAAATGAATCCAACAAATTTGTAGTCACAAGCTTGATGTAGTCATTGCGTGCTATGAATATGGGACCAAATACTTAACTTTGTACTCCTTTAATACACTTAAGTGAATCTATCCCAATACGGTTGATCCCCTAAAATGGCAGGACTATGTACAAAAAAGTGTTGTAATTTCTAAACGGTTTACAATATGAATAAAAACACTTTCTAATTAAAGCTGGAAGTCTGCAATTTCACCTCATAGTCATTGTGTCATTTGAGTAGAGCCATGGAGTAGAGCCAAAACAACAAAAATGTCACTGTCCCAATACTTTTGTAGCTCAGTGTATATAATCTGTATATAATTAGTTGCATATGCATGGTTTCTAAGATTTTTCTAATTATTGGTATGTTGACATTCTCTCACCTCATCAATACAAAAGGACATATCTTTACATCTTCTCAGAATTTAAGGCAATCTGACATGAATTCTATTCTTATTTGAAGTGCTGAAACTAATTTACTCAACACTTCTGAGGATTGTAAAAGGGCAGGGAGAGGATTGTGCATCAACACATTTTCACTGCACTCAACTAAAAGGTAATGTCAGCAATGTTACATGAAAATAAGAAAAACAAGACTCGCTTTTCCTTAAAATAGTGTCCTAAATACTCCCCTAAACTTCTTTAATGTAGACAGATAGACAACTGTTTGTCTGTACAACATTGTGTCCATAAAATAAGACTGTTTGCTACTTAAGTATTCATGGAGTACTCATTACTTTGAAGTAGAGATAAAAGATGTTACGACCCAAATGGCAGCCTCTTCCCTTTAAAGTGCAATACATTCGACCAGGGCCCTATATAGGGAATAGGGCAGGGCTCTCCCACCCTGTTCCTGGAGAGCTACCCTCCTGTAGGTTTTAATTCCAACCACAGTTGTAACTAACCTGATTCAGCTCATCGACCAGCTACAAAAACCTACAGGATGGTAGCTCTCCAGGAACAGGGTTGGAGAGCCCTGGATAGGCTGTTGTTTGGAACTCGCTCCCTAGTAGTAGTCTGGGTACCAGACTATTTCAGCTCTCTACAATGTTACATCATCATCTTTCCAAATCCCTGTTTGACAAGCAGGAACAGACTGTCTGGCACACAGGCTAAGATACTGCAACATAAGTAAAATCAAGTATTTAGACAAATAAGGAAAAGTACTCTTTACAAAAAAAGAAAAATGATTGTAATATATACAATGAACTCTCAACAGCACCCCGTTTTCTTATCAAACAGGTTGTTTTCTTTCCTTTCTTTCCGTCTCTTCTAATCTTTATCCCTTTTCCTCCCAGTACTGCAGTGACTGAATTAAATGAGACTGTGTGTGTAGCAGTATGTGTCGTAACCCCCAGTCTCCACTCTTAATCATTAATGGGCATGTGATCCTCCAGAGTTCCCGCCACCCCCTCCACTGTGTCCATGCATGTCTTTCCCATGTCCTAGAATGCAGTGTGCACTTCCACAGCCTTCGTCATCTCCCTCGCTTTCAGAGGAGGACTCTCCGAACTGTTTGGGTTTCTCGTAGACGCAGCAACCTGTGAAGGTGTCAGAAATACTCAGTCATCAATAATGCCTACAATTGCATGCATATATTTTAGAGCACGAGATAACAGAGAAGTGCATCTAAACAGCTAGAAACAGAGGGAGGTGTGAAATAAATACTCACACTTGGAGGACCTCCTTCCCATATGCTCGTTGTCCACTGTGTCACTGGACCACCCCACCTTCTTGTCAGTCTTTCTCTTCCTCAGCTTGATGGTCAGGCTACGCCCCTCCTGAGAGACACAAACAGGAGACTGTTAAAGCTTCACCTTCATACAGGCATTTGGTGTTTCTCTTGTCAACAAGGTCATGTAGTCAGTCAACATCACATTTGCTAGTTAGTTGATGGGCTGGTACAACTGGCAATGTGCTACACTTGACAGCTAGGATCAAATCGTTTCACCATGATTGTATGAGCTAATTAGTAAGGGGCAATTATATGGTAACGGAATTACGCCAAGACTCAGATTTTTTTTATTTCAAAGTTGAACAAACCATAGATCTCTATGCCCAATTACTATTGTGAACAATTTGCACAGCATTTTTTACAAAAGCATTTATAGGAAGAACTGTGCAGAAGTTTGACAACACAATAAAAACAGAGCGAAGATTTGAACGTATTTCTTCTGTAAATTACCAAACGTTGCATTTGCACAGTTTTTTACCAGTAAATGTTTTATTTATTTACTGTGTAGTAAATTGTTCAAAGTAGTCATTGTGCAAACATTTGTATGGCTTGTTAAACTTCGAAATCAATTAATTTTGTTTGGCATAGGTTTTAAAGTGAAAAATCTGTGCCTCTGCATAAATGCCGCGTTACCATGGAATTGCTGGCTTTAGGTAATAATGGATTACTTTAGCTATTGTAACTAGATAACTGATCTACTGCGGCCTCTGCATGCATATTGGACTCGATTCCAAACAGTTTATTCGTTATCTTCCTGTATCTACTACTTGGCAAATGATTTGGGTTTCTATAGCTAGTTTACCTGCTGGGGCGGTGGCGGTGTTTCTACTTGAATGGTCTCCGTTATCGTCTCGTTAGAAGTCCCTGGCGCCTCCGCCATCCCGATGATGTTAGTTTTGCGGTATTGAGGTCGCGCCAGCCGTCAACAAACGTCAACGTTGTTTTGGGAACAACAACCACCCTGTTTCTGCAACACTAAACAGACTCGTTGTCGTTAGATGTTCTTCAATAAGCTGTATCAGAATTACAAAAACAAAAAAAAGAATCGGCTATATGGAGGAAGTAATTCCTAGACGGACCACTTCCGGCAGTTCCGTACGCAAACGTATTCGCCGGAAACATTGATTGTTGTATGGTTGCTGCAGCTAGCTAGTTAAATGACACGAACATAATTATCACGGGAAAACAGTTTAAAAACGGTTTATTTTTATTCTCTTATTAATCCAAATGTATTTACAAAGCAAACAAATATGAACTGAAGATAATTAGAATATACCAAAAAAAATGAACACTTTGATCCCATGTCTTCATTTTGTTAACAAGTAGGTATGTGAGTGGCAACATCCAAACTTTTTTCCAACAGATATTATCAATAAATCAGGCCCAATAAGGCCCAAAAAGGTATACAATATCCTGCTGAAACAAGGTTTGTATCTCTCTGTTGTTGAATGGACCAAAAGAGGAACAATTATTTTCTACTGATGAGTCAACAGGGTTAATGGAAGGTAGGTTCTGAGGGTCAGGTCTTGACACGTTCCTGAAAAATAAAGTAACACCTGAGGGAATGGCATCTAAAATAACTGCAAAATCTTTAGGTGTTACAGGGACCTTGTAACGTGATAAGAATTCCTTATAATTAAGTGAAAGAGCCTCTGCATTTACCAGTTGGCTCACCAATAGGATATTATTTCGGAACCAATATTCTAAAAACAAATAAGTATTTTTATACAATATATCCCGATTATTATCTGTGTGGGGAAAAAAAACATGTTTATAAATTAAGGACCATGACAAGAAAACCTGCCGATGAAAAGCAGAAAGTTTCACTGGAACTTTGTCAACATTATAATTGCAAACCAACATGAAGGAAAAAATTATTCATAAATATTATCCTGCCAACCACTATATGAAGAAGTTTAAGGAAAACATCAACTCAAATTGCTCCTTTTGTAATGACCACCCAGAAACAGTGTTGCCTCTTTTTTTGGCATTCTTTTCATGTAAGAAAACTGTGGCAAGACATCAGTAGGTTTATAATTGAACACATTTATGAAGATTTTACACTATTGTGGAGAGATGTACTGTTTGGATTCTTATCCTACGATAGAAATAAGCTGAAACAATTTTATGTAATTAATTTCATTATTATTTTAGCCAAATTTCATATTCACAAAATAAAATTTACAAACAAAAAACACCACTTTTTCTTACCTTACAAAAATAAATTGAAATGTATTTTAAGACAATGAAATACCCGACTAACAAAAAAGCTGTTAGAATTGTAAGTGTCTCTATGTCCCTTGTTAAGGTCCTTGTGTAATGTGATTTTGTACCCCCAATGTGATATTGGTGTAGTTGAAGGGTCACACGTACTAAGTACAGATGCGCGCGACTCTTGGTGAAAGTCATCTGCGCCCATTCAACATAGCTTAGTTTAACGTTTTTATTACTTAGAAACAAAATCACTTTTTGGGGGTTCTCAAACACGTACAATGATGTTTTAAATCTTGATTGAACAGTCGCTAAGATTCTATTTGGTTGTGATCTGTGCAGAATAACTATTTTGGATGCAGCAGTTGTTAGCTAGAATGCTAACGCACGCTCATTGAAAAAAATAGGCTGTAGCAACAGCTAGCGTTAGCCAAAGAGACATTTTTCTGGTTGAAATTACAGCGTTTTTTTTTTAAGTATCAAAGTTAACCACCACCACTTGCGTGCATCGCCCTCGTGCGGTAATGTTTGTAAACACAGAAAGGGGGTCTACACTGGAATTTGTAGCACTCAATCACCATAGGTTTTTTGTATGTATGACTATTCTGCATAATTATGTGACAGAGCGAAAAGGTCTTTGAAAAGGTGCAGATATTGTCTGTATTTACTCCCACAGCTTTCATGTTCTTCGCGATCAAGGCAGAATAAAAACAGCAAATGCCTAGAACTATGTTTTGTTTTAAAGGGGTAACATTAAATGGATTGGATTTTTTACATTTATTGTTACAATGATTCATTGATTGAAGGTGAACAGTTGCTTTCATGCTTTACTTTGTTTTACAACAACACTGAACAAAAATATAAACGCAACATGTAAAGTGTTGGTCCCATGTTTCATGAGCTGAATTAAAAGATCCCCGAAATGTTCCATACGCACACAAAGCTTATTTCTCTCAAATGTTGTGCACAAATTTGTTTACATCCCTGTTAGTGATCTTTTCTCCCTTGCCAAGATAATCCATCCACTTGACAGGTGTGGCATATCAATAAATTGGGGTGGCAGGTAGCCTAGTGGTTAG
>NC_092178.1:7919228-7926728 GCF_045791955.1 Oncorhynchus clarkii lewisi | reverse complement strand
TGCATACCTACTGTATATCTACTGTATATCTACTGTATATCTACTGCATACCTACTGTATACCTACTGTATACCTACTGTACATCTACTGCATACCTACTGTATACCTACTGTATATCTACTGTATATCTACTGTATACCTACTGTATACCTACTGCATACCTACTGTATACCTACTGTATATCTACTGTATATCTACTGTATACCTACTGTATACCTACTGCATACCTACTGTATACCTACTGTATATCTACTGCATACCTACTGTATACCTACTGTATATCTACTGCATACCTACTGTATACCTACTGTATATCTACTGTATATCTACTGTATATCTACTGCATACCTACTGTATACCTACTGTATATCTACTTTATATCTACTGCATACCTACTGTATACCTACTGCATACCTACTGTATACCTACTGTATATCTACTGCATGTCTACTGTATACCTACTGCATATCTACTGTATACCTACTGTATATCTACTGTATATCTACTGCATGTCTACTGTATAACTACTGCATATCTACTGTATACCTACTGCATATCTACTGCATACCTACTGTATATCTACTGTATATCTACTGCATGTCTACTGTATATCTACTGTATACCTACTGCATATCTACTGTATATCTACTGCATATCTACTGTATACCTACTGCATATCTACTGTATAACTACTGCATACCTACTGTATACCTACTGTATATCTACTGTATATCTACTGTATGTCTACTGTATGTCTACTGTATACCTACTGTATATCTACTGTATATCTACTGCATGTCTACTGTATACCTACTGCATACCTACTGTATATCTACTGTATATCTACTGCATGTCTACTGTATAACTACTGCATACCTACTGCATATCTACTGTATACCTACTGCATATCTACTGTATAACTACTGTATATCTACTGCATGTCTACTGTATACCTACTGCATACCTACTGTATATCTACTGTATATCTACTGCATGTCTACTGTATAACTACTGCATACCTACTGCATATCTACTGTATATCTACTGCATGTCTACTGTATACCTACTGCACATCTACTGTATACCTACTGTATATCTACTGTATATCTACTGCATGTCTACTGTATAACTACTGCATATCTACTGTATACCTACTGCATATCTACTGCATACCTACTGTATATCTACTGTATATCTACTGCATGTCTACTGTATATCTACTGTATACCTACTGCATATCTACTGTATATCTACTGCATATCTACTGTATACCTACTGCATATCTACTGTATAACTACTGCATACCTACTGTATACCTACTGTATATCTACTGTATATCTACTGTATGTCTACTGTATGTCTACTGTATACCTACTGTATATCTACTGTATATCTACTGCATGTCTACTGTATACCTACTGCATACCTACTGTATATCTACTGTATATCTACTGCATGTCTACTGTATAACTACTGCATACCTACTGCATATCTACTGTATACCTACTGCATATCTACTGTATAACTACTGTATATCTACTGCATGTCTACTGTATATCTACTGTATACCTACTGCATATCTACTGTATATCTACTGCATATCTACTGTATACCTACTGCATATCTACTGTATAACTACTGCATACCTACTGTATACCTACTGTATATCTACTGTATATCTACTGTATGTCTACTGTATGTCTACTGTATACCTACTGTATATCTACTGTATATCTACTGCATGTCTACTGTATACCTACTGCATACCTACTGTATATCTACTGTATATCTACTGCATGTCTACTGTATAACTACTGCATACCTACTGCATATCTACTGTATACCTACTGCATATCTACTGTATAACTACTGTATATCTACTGCATGTCTACTGTATACCTACTGCATACCTACTGTATATCTACTGTATATCTACTGCATGTCTACTGTATAACTACTGCATACCTACTGCATATCTACTGTATACCTACTGCATATCTACTGTATAACTACTGTATATCTGCTGTCTACTGCATATCTACTGTATATATACTGCATATATCTGTATATCTACTGTATATCTGCTGTCTACTGCATATCTACTGTATATCTACTGCATACTTACTGTATATCTACTGCACATCTACTGCACATCTACTGTATATCTACTGTATCTACTGTATAACTACTGTATATCTGCTGTCTACTGCATATCTACTGTATATATACTGCATATATCTGTATATCTACTGTATATCTGCTGTCTACTGCATATCTACTGTATATCTACTGCACATCTACTGCACATCTACTGTATATCTACTGTATCTACTGTATATCTACTGTATATCTACTGTATATCTACTGTATATCTGCTGCATAGCTACTGCATATCTACTGCATATCTACTGCATATCTTCTGTCTACTGCATATCTACTGTCTACTGCATATCTACTGCATATCTACTGTAAATCTACTGCATATCTACTGTATATCTACTGTACATGTACTGCATATCTACTCCATATCTACTGCATATCTACTGCATATCTACTGTCTACTGCATATCTACTGCATATCTACTGTATATCTACTGTACATCTACTGCATATCTACTGCATATCTACTGCATATCTTCTGTCTACTGCATATCTACTGTCTACTGCATATCTACTGCATATCTACTGTAAATCTACTGCATATCTACTGTATATCTACTGTACATGTACTGCATATCTACTCCATATCTACTGCATATCTACTGCATATCTACTGTCTACTGCATATCTACTGCATATATACTGTATATCTACTGTATATCTACTGCACATCTACTGCACATCTACTGTATATCTACTGTATCTACTGTATAACTACTGCATATCTTCTGTCTACTGCATATCTACTGTCTACTGCATATCTACTGCATATCTACTGTAAATCTACTGCATATCTACTGTATATCTACTGTACATGTACTGCATATCTACTCCATATCTACTGCATATCTACTGCATATCTACTGTCTACTGCAAATCTACTGCATATATACTGTATATCTACTGTAAATCTACTGCATATCTACTGTATATCTACTGTACATGTACTGCATATCTACTCCATATCTACTGCATATCTACTGCATATCTACTGTCTACTGCAAATCTACTGCATATATACTGTATATCTACTGTACATCTACTGCATATCTACTGCATATATACTGTATATCTACTGTACATGTACTGCATATCTACTCCATATCTACTGCATATCTACTGCATATCTACTGTCTACTGCATATCTACTGCATATATACTGTATATCTACTGTATATCTACTGCATATCTACTGCATATCTACTGTCTACTGCATATCTACTGCATATATACTGTATATCTACTGTATATCTACTGCATATCTACTGTCTACTGCATATCTACTGCATATCTACTCCATATCTACTGCATATCTACTGCATATCTACTGTCTACTGCAAATCTACTGCATATATACTGTATATCTACTGTACATCTACTGCATATCTACTGCATATATACTGTATATCTACTGTACATGTACTGCATATCTACTCCATATCTACTGCATATCTACTGCATATCTACTGTCTACTGCATATCTACTGCATATATACTGTATATCTACTGTATATCTACTGCATATCTACTGCATATCTACTGTCTACTGCATATCTACTGCATATATACTGTATATCTACTGTATATCTACTGCATATCTACTGCATATCTACTGTCTACTGCATATCTACTGCATATATACTGTATATCTACTGTATATCTACTGCATATCTACTGCATATCTACTGTCTACTGCATATCTACTGCATATATACTGTATATCTACTGTACATGTACTGCATATCTACTCCATATCTACTGCATATCTACTGCATATCTACTGTCTACTGCATATCTACTGCATATATACTGTATATCTACTGTATATCTACTGCATATCTACTGCATATCTACTGTCTACTGCATATCTACTGCATATATACTGTATATCTACTGTATATCTACTGCATATCTACTGCATATCTACTGTCTACTGCATATCTACTGCATATATACTGTATATCTACTGTATATCTACTGCATATCTACTGCATATCTACTGTCTACTGCATATCTACTGCATATATACTGTATATCTACTGTATATCTACTGTATATATACTGTATATCTACTGTATATCTACTGTATATATACTGTATATCTACTGTACACCTACTGCAAATCTACTGCATATTTTTTATTTTTTTATTTTATTTCACCTTTATTTAACCAGGGAGGCTAGTTGAGAACACCTTTATTTAACCAGGTAGGCTAGTTGAGAACACCTTTATTTAACCAGGTAGGCTAGTTGAGAACACCTTTATTTAACCAGGTAGGCCAGTTGAGAACACCTTTATTTAACCAGGTATGCTAGTTGAGAACACCTTTATTTAACCAGGTAGGCTAGTTGAGAACACCTTTATTTAACCAGGGAGGCTAGTTGAGAACACCTTTATTTAACCAGGTAGGCTAGTTGAGAACACCTTTATTTAACCAGGGAGGCTAGTTGAGAACACCTTTATTTAACCAGGTAGGCTAGTTGAGAACACCTTTATTTAACCAGGGAGGCTAGTTGAGAACACCTTTATTTAACCAGGGAGGCTAGTTGAGAACACCTTTATTTAACCAGGGAGGCTAGTTGAGAACACCTTTATTTAACCAGGGAGGCTAGTTGAGAACACCTTTATTTAACCAGGTAGACTAGTTGAGAACACCTTTATTTAACCAGGTAGGCTAGTTGAGAACACCTTTATTTAACCAGGGAGGCTAGTTGAGAACACCTTTATTTAACCAGGGAGGCTAGTTGAGAACACCTTTATTTAACCAGGGAGGCTAGTTGAGAACACCTTTATTTAACCAGGGAGGCTAGTTGAGAACACCTTTATTTAACCAGGTATGCTAGTTGAGAACACCTTTATTTAACCAGGTAGGCTAGTTGAGAACACCTTTATTTAACCAGGGAGGCTAGTTGAGAACACCTTTATTTAACCAGGGAGGCTAGTTGAGAACACCTTTATTTAACCAGGGAGGCTAGTTGAGAACACCTTTATTTAACCAGGTATGCTAGTTGAGAACACCTTTATTTAACCGGGTAGGCTAGTTGAGAACACCTTTATTTAACCGGGTAGGCTAGTTGAGAACACCTTTATTTAACCAGGTAGGCTAGTTGAGAACACCTTTATTTAACCGGGTAGGCCAGTTGAGAACACCTTTATTTAACCAGGTAGGCTAGTTGAGAACACCTTTATTTAACCAGGGAGGCTAGTTGAGAACACCTTTATTTAACCAGGTAGGCTAGTTGAGAACACCTTTATTTAACCAGGGAGGCTAGTTGAGAACACCTTTATTTAACCAGGGAGGCTAGTTGAGAACACCTTTATTTAACCAGGTAGGCTAGTTGAGAACACCTTTATTTAACCAGGGAGGCTAGTTGAGAACACCTTTATTTAACCAGGGAGGCTAGTTGAGAACACCTTTATTTAACCAGGGAGGCTAGTTGAGAACAAGTTCTCATTTACAATTGCGACCTGGCCAAGATAAAGCAAAGCAGTTCGACAGATACAACGACACAGAGTTACACATGCAGTAAAACAAACATACAGTCAATAATACAGTATAAACAAGTCTATATACGATGTGAGCAAATGAGGTGAGAAGGGAGGTAAAGGCAAAAAAAGTAAAAATAAAAAAGTAAATACAATATAGCAAGTAAAACTCTGGAATGGTAGATTTGCAATGGAAGAATGTGCAAAGTAGAAATACAAATAATGGGGGGCAAAGGAGCAAAAGAAATAAATTAATTAAATACAGTAAGGAAAGAGGTAGTTGTTTGGGCTAAATTATAGGTGGGCTATGTACAGGTGCAGTAATCTGTGAGCTGCTCTGACAGTTGGTGCTTAAAGCTAGTGAGGGAGATAAGTGTTTCCAGTTTCAGAGATTTTTGTAGTTCGTTCCAGTCATTGGCAGCAGAGAACTGGAAGGAGAGGCGGCCAAAGAAAGAATTGGTTTTGGGGGTGACTAGAGAGATATACCTGCTGGAGCGTGTGCTACAGGTGGGAGATGCTATGGTGACCAGCGAGCTGAGATAAGGGGGGACTTTACCTAGCAGGGTCTTGTAGATGACATGGAGCCAGTGGGTTTGGCGACGAGTATGAAGCGAGGGCCAGCCAACGAGAGTGTACAGGTCGCAATGGTGGGTAGTATATGGGGCTTTGGTGACAAAACGGATTGCACTGTGATAGACTGCATCCAATTTGTTGAGTAGGGTGTTGGAGGCTATTTTGTAAATGACATCGCCAAAGTCGAGGATTGGTAGGATGGTCAGTTTTACAAGGGTATGTTTGGCAGCATGAGTGAAGGATGCTTTGTTGCGAAATAGGAAGCCAATTCTAGATTTTATTTTGGATTGGAGATGTTTGATATGGGTCTGGAAGGAGAGTTTACAGTCTAACCAGACACCTAAGTATTTGTAGTTGTCCACGTATTCTAAGTCAGAGCCGTCCAGAGTAGTGATGTTGGACAGGCGGGTAGGTAGCGGGTAGCGATCGGTTGAAGAGCATGCATTTAGTTTTACTTGTATTTAAGAGCAATTGGAGGCCACGGAAGGAGAGTTGTATGGCATTGAAGCTTGCCTGGAGGGTTGTTAACACAGTGTCCAAAGAAGGGCCAGAAGTATACAGAATGGTGTCGTCTGCGTAGAGGTGGATCAGAGACTCACCAGCAGCAAGAGCGACCTCATTGATGTATACAGAGAAGAGAGTCGGTCCAAGAATTGAACCCTGTGGCACCCCCATAGAGACTGCCAGAGGTCCGGACAGCAGACCCTCCGATTTGACACACTGAACTCTATCAGAGAAGTAGTTGGTGAACCAGGCGAGGCAATCATTTGAGAAACCAAGGCTGTCGAGTCTGCCGATGAGGAAGTGGTGATTGACAGAGTCGAAAGCCTTGGCCAGATCAATGAATACGGCTGCACAGTAATGTTTCTTATCGATGGCGGTTAAGATATCATTTAGGACCTTGAGCGTGGCTGAGGTGCACCCATGACCAGCTCTGAAACCAGATTGCATAGCAGAGAAGGTATGGTGAGATTCGAAAAGGTCGGTAATCTGTTTGTTGACTTGGCTTTCGAAGACCTTAGAAAGGCATGGTAGGATAGATATAGGTCTGTAGCAGTTTGGGTCAAGAGTGTCCCCCCCTTTGAAGAGGGGGATGACCGCAGCTGCTTTCCAATCATATCTACTGTATATCTACTGTCTACTGTATACCTACTGTATATCTACTACATATCTACTGTATATCTACTGCATATATATATATACTGTATATCTACTGTATATCTACTGTATATCTACTGCATATATATATACTGTATATCTACTGTATATCTACTGTATATC
>NC_092178.1:7889228-7911728 GCF_045791955.1 Oncorhynchus clarkii lewisi | reverse complement strand
TTGATCTGATTCCATAGGAAGGACTACAGTTGATCAACCCCATAGGAAGGACTACAGTTGATCTGATTCCATATAGCATAAAATGAGATCCTATGTTTACGGTTGCAATGCTCCCCTGATCTACTGAATAACATGTGATACCAACACACCAAGCACTGAACTATGGATGTGCCAAATGCCACCCTATTCGCTATATAGTACACTACTTTAGACCAGAGCCCTATTCCCTATATAGTGCACTACTTTAGACCAGAGCCCTATTCCCTATATAGTGGTACTACTATAGACCAGAGCCCAATTCCCTATATAGTGGTACTACTATAGACCAGGACCCATAGTGCCCTAATTAGGGATATAGAGTGTCATTTGGGTCACACATTATACCACTGCAAGTTAGTGGCCCAAGCTAAACCATCACGTTTACAGCTTCACACATTCCTGGAACACTGAAACACAGTGAAGCATGCAGAGACCATATAATTATATAAAACACGTGAACTACAGGAGCTGTATGGCAGAGACACAACCACATTCCCATCCCACCACAACAGTGATGATCTTAAAGCTATATTTTTAGTGCCAATTGCCATTTTATACTACAGTGTATTTCCTACATATCCATGGCTGGAAATGGGAGCTGTGTGTTTGTGGTTAGCTTACCACTGCTGCTCTGTAATGCTATCAGATCACTGAAGGAGAGATAGAAGCCTGATAGACATCTGTCTCTCTCTCTCTCGCTCCCGCTCTCTGACTCTCTCTCTCGCGCTCTCGCTCCCGCTCTCTGTCTTTATCTCTCTGTGATTCCTTCTCTCTCCCTCTCCCCCTCTCTTTCTTTATATACATATATCTCTCTCTTTCTCTTTCTGTCTCTCTCTCTCTCAACTCTCCCTTCATCTCTCCCTCTCTCCCTCCTGCTGTGTCTGATGCAGACTCCGATACAGTCAGAGAAAAAGGACTAGGCTGGACAACACATTTCACTTAAGTCATGTAGCTACCTAGAACTGGGTCCCTGCTATTGCTCTCTTTCTCTCTCTT
Source organism: Oncorhynchus clarkii lewisi (assembly GCF_045791955.1). NCBI lineage: Eukaryota > Metazoa > Chordata > Actinopteri > Salmoniformes > Salmonidae > Oncorhynchus > Oncorhynchus clarkii. Next base: position 7,910,693 of record NC_092178.1, on the reverse strand, counting down.
TCATTTCCCGTCTTAACTCGGTTTCTCTCTTTCTCTCCCAAAGCATCTAATTTGTCTTGCTATTTCTAGCCCTCCTCTTTCCTCCCTCCTCTTTCCTCCCTCCTCTTTCCTCCCTCCTCTTTCCTCCCTCCTCTCATCCCTGTTATTTTATCCTATCACTATTTCTCTCTTCCCCTTTCTCTCTTTGTGTTTAATCTCCATGAACCATCAGCCCACTTTCCATTGGCTGTGGTCCCATATTGCTTTTAATCCCGGTGCTGGGTTTGTGTGCTGTCTGTGTGTGCCTGCCACCCTTGTCTTTGATATGAACGCTGGGTGAACCCAATCCTGCATGGTGGAATGTCTTTGATATGAACACAGTGACAGATAGAACCATCCACTTAGTGCCTGGGATGCTATGTACATGTTAATTTCTCTCTCTCTCTCTCTCTCTCTCTCTCTCTCTCTCTCTCTCTCTTTCACCTATCACTTTCTAGCTCCCTTCATATACCTCTACCTCCTCCTTCATCCCTACATCTGTCTACCTCCATCACTCTCCCATCCCCTGTTTCCTGTCCCTCCATCTCTCTCCCTCTCTGTCCCTGTCCCTGTCCCTGTCCCTCCATGTCTCCCTCTCTCTCCCTGTCCCTCTGTCTCTATCCCTCTCTCTCCCTGTCCCTCCATGTCTCCCTCTCTCTCCCTGTCCCTCTGTCTCTATCCCCCTCTCTCCCTGTCCCTCCATCTCTCTCCCTCTCTCTCCCTGTCCCTCCATCTCTCTCCCTCTCTCTACCTGTCCCTTCATGTCTCCCCTTCTCTCCCTGTCCCTCCATCTCTCTCCCTCTCTCTCCCTGTCCCTCCATGTCTCACCCTCTCTCCCTGTCCCTCCATCCCTCTCCTTCTCTCTCCTTGTCCCTCTGTCTCTATCCCTCTCTCTCCCTCTGTCTCTATCCCTCTCTCTCCCTGTCCCTCTATCTCTCTCCCTCTCTCTCCCTGTCCCTCTGTCTCTATCCCTCTCTCTCCCTGTCCCTCCATGTCTCCCCCTCTCTCCCTGTCCCTCCATCTCTCTCCCTCTCTCTCCCTGTCCCTCCATGTCTCACCCTCTCTCCCTGTCCCTCCATCTCTCTCCTTCTCTCTCCTTGTCCCTCCATGTATCCATCTCTGTCCCTGTCCCTCCATCTCTCTCCTTCTCTCTCCCTCCCTCCCTCTTTCCAACCCTACCTCTCTCCCTGTCACTCCCTCCCCCTGGCCTGCAAGGGTTTCTGTCCATCAGTTGTGATGTTAAATCGAGATCTTGACTCTCTGTGGTCACTAAAGAACCCATGGCACTCATAAGAGTAAGGGTTGTGAACCCTGGTGTCCTGGCTTTAGTCTCATCCTGACCAACATACTTCCTTGGACACCTAATCATCCCTAACTTCCAACGGGCTTGTTCTACCTCCGCAAGTCTTTCTCTGGTCAATGCTATAATGAGATTGTATTCTCATTCAATTTACTTGAAAAAAAAAGAATTTCATTCATTATAATAATGATCTCTCTCCTCTCCTCTCCCCTCCTCTCCTCTCCTCTCCTCTCCTCTCCTCTCCTCTCCTCTCCTCTCCTCTCCTCTCCTCTCCTCTCCTCTCCTCACCCCCCCGCAGGTCCAGGCCCCCCAGCAGATCAGACGGTGGTTATCGAGGAGTTTAGGTTCCTCTCTCAGAAGCTCTTTGTCTCTGTGTCTGTGTTTGCTGGACTGGGGATTCTACTGGGAATAGTGTGTCTCACATTCAACATCTACAACAGCAATGTCAGGTACTCAAAAACCTGTGTGTGTATGGGAGGGTGGTGGTGACTGTGTGTGTGTGTGTGTGTGTGTGTGTGTGTGTGTGTGTGTGTGTGTGTGTGTGTGTGTGTGTGTGTGTGTGTGTGTGTGTGTGCATACAGCATTTTTCTATCCCATTTTCTAAACTGTTTGGATGTGGGAAATACAGTGATTCAGAAAATATAATTTATTCTCCTAAACCCATCCGAACACCTTGATGAAAAAAAAAGCATAGACCAGCATAGGCAGGTGACCAGTCTTCATTGTGTTTTTTCACTGGTGACTAGCCTTCGTTGTGTTTTTCACTGGTGACTAGCGTTCATTATGTTTTTCACTGGTGACTAGCCTTCGTTGTGTTTTTCACTGGTGACTAGCGTTCATTATGTGTTTTACTGGTGACTAGCCTTCGTTGTGTTTTTCACTGGTGACTAGCGTTCATTATGTTTTTCACTGGTGACTAGCCTTCGTTGTGTTTTTTCACTGGTGACCAGCCTTTGTTGTGTTTTTCACTGGTGACTAGCGTTCATTATGTGTTTCACTGGTGACTAGCCTTCGTTGTGTTTTTCACTGGTGACTAGCGTTCATTATGTGTTTCACTGGTGACCAGCCTTCGTTGTGTTTTTCACTGGTGACTAGCCTTCGTTGTGTTTTTCACTGGTGATTAGCCTTCGTTGTATTTTTCACTGGTGACTAGCCTTCGTTGTATTTTTCACTGGTGACTAGCCTTCGTTGTGTTTTTCACTGGTGACTAGCATTCATTATGTGTTTCACTGGTGACTAGCCTTCGTTGTGTTTCACTGGTGACTAGCCTTCGTTGTGTTTCACTGGTGACTAGCCTTCGTTGTGTTTCACTGGTGACTAGCCTTTGTTGTGTTTTTCACTGGTGACTAGCCTTCGTTGTGTTTTTCACTGGTGACTAGCCTTCGTTTTGTTTCACTGGTGACTAGCCTTCGTTGTGTTTCACTGGTGACTAGCCTTTGTTGTGTTTCACTGGTGACTAGCCTTCGTTGTGTTTCACTGGTGACTAGCCTTCGTTGTGTTTCACTGGTGACTAGCCTTCGTTGTGTTTCACTGGTGACTAGCGTTCATTATGTGTTTCACTGGTGACTAGCCTTCGTTGTGTTTTTCACTGGTGACTAGCATTCATTATGTGTTTCACTGGTGACTAGCCTTCGTTGTGTTTCACTGTTGACTAGCCTTTGTTGTGTTTCACTGGTGACTAGCCTTCGTTGTGTTTCACTGGTGACTAGCCTTCGTTGTGTTTCACTGGTGATTAGCCTTCGTTGTGTTTCACTGGTGACTAGCCTTCGTTGTGTTTCACTGGTGATTAGCCTTCGTTGTGTTTCACTGGTGACTAGCCTTCGTTGTGTTTCACTGGTGACTAGCCTTCGTTGTGTTTCACTGGTGACTAGCCTTCGTTGTGTTTCACTGGTGACTAGCATTCGTTGTGTTTCACTGGTGACTAGCCTTCGTTGTGTTTTTCACTGGTGACTAGCATTCATTATGTGTTTCACTGGTGACTAGCCTTCGTTGTGTTTCACTGTTGACTAGCCTTTGTTGTGTTTCACTGGTGACTAGCCTTCGTTGTGTTTCACTGGTGATTAGCCTTCGTTGTGTTTCACTGGTGACTAGCCTTCGTTGTGTTTCACTGGTGACTAGCCTTCGTTGTGTTTCACTGGTGACTAGCCTTCGTTGTGTTTCACTGGTGACTAGCCTTCGTTGTGTTTCACTGGTGACTAGCCTTCGTTGTGTTTCACTGGTGACTAGCGTTCATTATGTGTTTCACTGGTGACTAGCCTTCGTTGTGTTTTTCACTGGTGACTAGCATTCATTATGTGTTTCACTGGTGACTAGCCTTCGTTGTGTTTCACTGTTGACTAGCCTTTGTTGTGTTTCACTGGTGACTATCCTTCGTTGTGTTTCATTGGTGACTAGCCTTCGTTGTGTTTCACTGGTGATTAGCCTTCGTTGTGTTTCACTGGTGACTAGCATTCGTTGTGTTTCACTGGTGACTAGCATTCGTTGTGTTTCACTGGTGACTTGCCTTCATTGTGTTTCACTGGTGATTAGCCTTCATTGTGTTTCACTGGTGACTAGCCTTCGTTGTGTTTCACTGGTGACTAGCCTTCGTTGTGTTTCACTGGTGACTAGCCTTCGTTGTGTTTCACTGGTGACTAGCCTTCGTTGTGTTTCACTGGTGACTAGCCTTCGTTGTGTTTTTCACTGGTGACTAGCGTTCATTATGTGTTTCACTGGTGACTAGCCTTCGTTGTGATTTCGCTAGTGACAACCATTTGTGTTTTTGCTGGTGACGAGACCGTAAGGAAAGAGGGTAGTGCGTACAGCCCAGTACGTCAGTGGGGCCAAGCTTCCTGCCATCCAGGACCTCTATACCAGGCGGTGTCAGAGGAAAGCCCATAAAATTGTCAGACTCCAGCCACCCTAGTTATAGACTGTTCTTTCTGCTACCGCACGGCAAGCGGTACCGGAGCACCAAGTCTAGGTCCAAAAGGATTCTTAACATCCTCTACCCCCAAGACATAAGACTGCTGAACAATTAATCAAATGGCCACTGGACTATTTACATTGACCCCCCCCCCCCCCCCCTTTGTTTGTACACTGCTGCTACTCGCTGTTTATTATCTATGCACAGTCACTTTACCTCTACCTACATGTACATGTTACCTCAATAACCTGTACCTCTGCACATTGACTCGGTACCGGTACCCCCTGTATATAGCCTCATTATTGTTATTTTATTGTGTTACTTTTTATTTTATTTTATACTTTAGTTTTAGTAAATATTTTCTTAACTCTATTTCTTGAACTGCATTGTTGGTTAGGGGCTTTGTAAGTAAACATTTCATGGTGAGGTCTACATGTAGTGGTCTGGGTGTAGCTGGTGCAGAGGAGTCAGGCGCAGGACAGCAGAGATGAGTAACACAAGGAACTTTACTCAAAATATCAAAATACATTAAGTAACACCAAACCAAACAACAACAAACACGCACAAAAACCACGGGGAAAACACAGAGGGTTAAATAATGAACATGTCATTGGGGAATTGAAACCAGGTGTGTAAAACAAAGACAAAACAAATGGAAAATGAAAAGTGGATCGGCGACGGCTAGAAGGCCGGTGACGTTGACCGCCGAACGCCGTCTGAACACGGAGAGGGACCGACTTCGACGGAAGTCGTGACACTACACCTGTTATGTTCGACGTGACAAATACAATTTGACTTGAGGTGAGATGATGACTGGGAATGAAATAATAAAATAATGAAATTGGCCGAAAACCAATGTAATATACACAACAACTGAAATATTTAATTAAAGTAAAGTGAATAAATTATGGTTAATAAGTGATAAGCAGTAATGGGCAGTCACTACCATCATGGGACTTTTATTCATTGTTATATTCTGTGTTGTTACAGAATTCAACCCACATAGTGCATTTAATGTAAAAAAAAAAGTAATGTTTTTAAACCTAAAATGGAAAAAAATGATTTAAAAAAAAACCCAGAAACAACCTCAAAAAGCACAAATTGCTCAGCACTACGTTTTATGAAACCTAAACGCACTATGTAAATAACATGTAAATAACGTTGTAGCAATAACAATAACACCAACCAATACAAATATTCAATATTGCTAATTACAAGTAATGTCCAGCAGCAATAAGGCCGTCCATTGATCGCTCAAAGGAGTCTTCCACCAAAACAAGTCAACACCCTGAACAACGAGCCATGTTGGGTCCAAGTATTTCGGTGGAGGACCAGTGCTGGCAATGTATATCTGAATCAAATACCATCAGGATAGATTGATAGTGATGTTGTTGAATGACAAAAGCCTCTCCAACCTAGCCAGTAGATAATGTGTGCTTTGCATACAAGCCGTGCACAACACTGTTTTGCCTAGGGGGCCCGACCTCCGGGGGGGCCCGACCTCCGGGGTGGCCCGACCTCCGGGGGGGCCCCAAAACAACACACGTTTGTTTAGAGAGAAACATTTGCAGTTTTATAGCTAACCTCGTTTTATTTGACACATTTTACCATGAGGCTTAGATAAAACGTTACTGTAATTCAAAAAAACTAAATTCATGGTTTTATGACGTGTTTGTTACAGGTCTCAGGATTGAGATAAGGAAAACAAATTATGTGTTTCCTGTAGAATAGGAGAACTTATGAGACATGAGAATGTTGGCTGGTTCTCTCAATAGAATTTAATAAACATATTTTTTCCAACGGTCAATTATCTGGTTCATTATAATTTCTTTGTAGAAAAATATAAATTCAGACTTCTCATTATCAAAAGAAAAATATCAGCATAAAACAATATGTACGTGAATATCCTATGTTCAGGCCCTTTAACAGAACATACAGAGCATTAGGAAAGTATTCAGATCACTGGACTTTTTCCACATGTTGTTACATTACAGCCTTATTCTTATTCCCTATAATGACAAAGCGAATAATAGTGAAGACCTCAAAACTGTGAAATAACAAACATGGAATCATGTAGTAACCAAAAAAAAGAAACAAATCAGAGATATATTTTATATTTGAGATTCTTCAAATAGCCACCCTTTCCCTTGATGACCGCTTTGCACACTCTTGGCATTCTCTCAACCAGCTTCACCTGGAATGCTTTTCCAACAACCTTGAAAGAGTTTATTCTACAATGTAGAAAATAGTTAAAAAAAATAAAGAAAAACACTTGAATGAGTAGGTGTTCTAAAACCTTCGACCGGTAGTGTATATATTTAAATATTTCCAATTCCTTACAACAACAAAAACATGTTACATGTAATCTTTTGGTTCAACCATAATGCATAGTAAGCATCATCAACCGGGGGAACATATTTGGTGTACTCTGATAAGCTGTAGAAAGAATACATTCATCTACAAGACCTGTTTACTGAAAATATAATTGGTCACAAGAAAGGGCATGAGATCAAAAGTCCATATTCAGACCACTAGGGGTCAATGTTTTTAAATTGGATATCCTGTAGGCCTCCCTCTGCAGTAGTAGGATCTCCATGTTACCTCCTCTCCTTGGTAGAGCAACATGCTCAATGCCTGTATATTTGAGGGAGAAGATGGGATGTTTTCGGATGTTCACTGGACCTGATGACTTTGATCATTGAACAATTAAAAAAAAAAGGATATTACAGAGATCGACACAATTCATAGTAAGCTCTACTTTTTATTTTTTATTTTAATTTCACCTTTATTTAACCAGGTAGGCCAGTTGAGAACAAGTTCACATTTACAACTACGACCGACGAGACGAGCTTAATGATCCTATCGAACCGGATGATCTTATTAAGAGTAATGCTGGATATAATATACCTCCGGCGAGATCCTGAAGAAACCACCAAACAGGAAGAGACAAGCCGTTGACAGACGCAGAGTCCCTCTGTCAGACCATCTTAACAGTTTTCGATCAATTCATTCTCATCAACCTAGTAATTACGACACACCCCTCCCTCTCTATTGTCATCGGTTGCACTAATTATTAGACTGTTGATCTACATAACCTGGTTCAAGAATTCATGACATTATCCTGAAGAAACGTTGGTGTTTTTATTTACCCTATAAATTACTGGGAGGTTAAACATATGTATAACATATAAGAATATAACATATTCTCTTAGTTTTTATAGCTTTGAAATCTAAGTTAACAATAATTCATTTTGGAAAAATTATATGAATTGTCATATTAGGCATAACAACATTTTTTTTGTCCCAGTTTATGCTAGGCACATTGTTTCCTTATATAGTACTTATATGAAGGCAGAAACATTTTGTTTCCTTGCTAAAAAATAAATAAATACATTTTATAAAAATCGGAGAAGTGAGAAGCAAAGCAACATTAAGGCAACTTTATAACAGCTGACCCTGTCACGGATCCTTCTGGAACTGTGTCATTACACACACCTGGTCCCCATTCCCACGGATTGTAATTTGCATAAATGTGCCCTTTAGTTCACCATTGGGCTGTTGATTATTGTTACAATGCCTGTTGGTCATGTGAGTACCTGTGCTGTGTTGTTTTTTGGCTTTCGTGCCCTTGTGGATTGTGCAGGTGATTACGGGTCTGGTCCCGTGTGGTATCATTGTGCAGATGATTACAGGTCTCGTCCCGTGTGGTATCATTGTGCAGGTGATTACAGGGTCTGGTCCCGTGTGGTATCATTGTGCAGATGATTACGGGTCTGGTCCCGTGTGGTATCATTGTGCAGGGGATTATGGGTCTGGTCCCGTGTGGTATCATTGTGCAGGTGATTACGGGTCTGGTCCCGTGTGGTATCATTGTGCGCGTGTGTTATTTATTCGAGGTACTCCTCTCTCTTTTGTTTGGGTCTCAACCCTGTGTTTTTGTGTACGTGTTTGTTTGGTCTTCGTCCCCGTGCCTTTACAAGGCACGCCGTAATTTGGGTAACTAAAACCCCCCTATTATGCATTCCTACGCCCTGTCTCCCAAATATTTTATACCAGCGTGACATGACCCTGTTTTTCCAAATCCAAATCCACCCATTGGCCGCTGAATCTACCTTTTTTAAGATGCCAAAATATAAAATGTTTTCGGTAATTGTTTTCAATATCCAGTAAAAATGTTTATTGCCTGCATTCAACAAGCTTTGGACGAAGCACTTACACACTTACACACTTACACACTTACACACTTATACACTTACACACTTATACACTTACACACTTACACACTTACACAGGTCCGCCATCGCCAAAGTTCACTGAAAGGCTATATTTTAGAAGTGGGCTTGATTTAGTTTTTGTTTTAGTTATTTAAATGTTGTACATTAGAGCAGGACCCCCCGACCCCCCGCAATACCGTTCACGAACTGCAGTCCCCCCAAACGATTCGTCCATCATAACATTCAATAATCAATTCATTGTATTAATTCTTGCACCACGCGATCGGTTATCAATTAATGTATTTTTCTTCTCTGTGCTACCTGCAGCATGATCAATATATTTTCCCACATGATAGACAGTTGCTGGTCGGAGAACGTCTCTGAAGCCCTGAACGTCTCTGAAGCCCTGAACGTCTCTGAAGCCCTGAACCCGAGGAGCGAGTATTAATCCTGCTGTAGAATTCATTGCGGCCAGCAGGTCAAACAAACGACTAAAACGAACGAGTCACTCTGACTCTCGAATCATTTGCAACCTGCACATCACTAGGAATTAACATCACTTTGCAAGCCAGCATAATGTGGTGTGATGCTGGTTTTTCTTTAGCTTATGATGCTCACCAGTGTCCAAAACACAGCGAAGGCTGGTCACCAGTGTCCAAAACACAGCGAAGGCTGGTCACCAGTGTCCAAAACACAGCGAAGGCTGGTCACCAGTGTCCCAAAACACAGCGAAGGCTGTTCACCAGTGTCCAAAACACAGCGAAGGCTGGTTACCAGTGTCCAAAACACAGCGAAGGCTGGTCACCAGTGTCCAAAACACAGCGAAGGCTGGTTACCAGTGTCCAAAACACAGCGAAGGCTGGTCACCAGTGTCCAAAACACAGCGAAGGCTGGTCACCAGTGAAAGAAAACACAGCGAAGGCTGGTCACCAGTGTCCAAAACACAGCGAAGGCTGGTTACCAGTGTCCAAAACACAGCGAAGGCTGGTCACCAGTGTCCAAAACACAGCGAAGGCTGGTCACCAGTGTCCAAAACACAGCGAAGGCTGGTCACCAGTGTCCAAAACACAGCGAAGGCTGTTCACCAGTGTCCAAAACACAGCGAAGGCTGTTCACCAGTGTCCAAAACACAGCGAAGGCTGGTTACCAGTGTCCAAAACACAGCGAAGGCTGGTCACCAGTGTCCAAAACACAGCGAAGGCTGGTCACCAGTGTCCAAAACACAGCGAAGGCTGGTTACCAGTGTCCAAAACACAGCGAAGGCTGGTCACCAGTGTCCAAAACACAGCGAAGGCTGGTCACCAGTGAAAGAAAACACAATGAAGGCTGGTCACCAGTGTCCAAAACACAGCGAAGGCTGGTTACCAGTGTCCAAAACACAGCGAAGGCTGGTCACCAGTGTCCAAAACACAGCGAAGGCTGGTCACCAGTGAAAGAAAACACAATGAAGGCTGGTCACCAGTGTCCAAAACACAGTGAAAGCTGGTCACCAGTGAAAGAAAACACAATGAAGGCTGGTTTGCCAGCATAACCAGCTAGACTATGCTGGTCAGTCCAGCTAGACCAGCTAGACCATGTTGGTCTGCCAGCAGAACCAGTTAGACCATGCTGGTCAGACAATGCTGGTCAGACCTGCGTGACCATTATTCGACCAGCACTGACCTGCCTAAACCAGCATGGACCAACAGGACATTTATACTGGTCTATGCTGTTTTTATGATCAGCAGGGCAGAGCTATCCAATATTCCCACTTCTTCTTGACACATCCTGCGTATATGTTCTTCAGCGTGACTCTTAACAAGGATATTCACATCTCGGTGTGCGAGCTTTGACAGTTATATCCCAAACTTTGTTTGCATTTGTGACAGACAACTAATATCTTCCTGCACTGTGTGGCAGTCTGGGCTTTCTGCATGCTGTGAATGTCTCAGAGATAAAGAGGCTGACTGACAGAGGTATTGTGTAGAGGAAGATTGTGTGTGTGTGTGTGTGTGTCACCATGCATGCGTGTAGAGGGAGATATAGAGCCCGACAGACAGAAATATCAGTGTGTGTGTGTGTGTGTGCGTGCGTGCGTGCGTGCGTCTATGACAGGTACATCCAGAACTCCCAGCCCTACCTGAACAACATGACAGCAGTGGGGTGTATGATGGCTCTGGCTGCTGTCTTCCCTCTGGGCCTCGATGGACACCACGTACACAGGAAGCAGTTCCCCGTGGTCTGCCAGGTACACAGGAAGTACACAGGAAGTGGAGACATACCACTAAAGCAGTGTGGGGAATTTAAGGGTACAGAAAAGCTCTGGGGTGATGTGTTCCCCTAGGTACAGATCCTAACCGTAATCAATAGTAAGGAAAATGTAAAACTGACCCAAGATCAGCATCCGGGGGCAACTTCACACTACACCTACAGCTAACAGGAAGTGAGCCCTACCACTGAGGCATTATAGGGGATTGAGTTTTATGGTAGAATTCTTGTAGGAGGGTAGTTTAGGTCATTATCAATAAATGCCAAATGAAAGTATTGACTTAGACTTTTGAAAATGAATAATTCTTTAATAACTATTATATTTAACACATTAATACATTTGACAATGTATTTTTATTTGTTTTGCCACACCAGTTACGTAAGGGCATCGTTATTGTTTAATAAATGCACAGACACAATTCATTATTGATATTTCTTTCCCCTATTCCCCCTGGCCAGTTCCGTCTGTGGCTGCTTGGCCTGGGCTTCAGCCTGGCGTACGGTTCTATGTTCACGAAGATCTGGTGGGTCCACACCGTCTTCACCAAGAAGGACGACAAGAAGGAGAAGAGGAAGGTAAATAACCCTGGCTCCCCTGTCTCATCTGGCTCCCCTGTCTCCCCTGTCTCCCCTGTCTCCCCTGTCTCCCCTGGCTCCCCTGGCTCCCCTGGCTCCCCTGTCTCCCCTGTCTCCCCTGGCTCATCTGGCTCCCCTGGCTCCCCCGTCTCCCCTGTCTTCCCTGGCTCCCCTGTCTCCGCTGGCTCCCCTGGCTCCCCTGGCTCCCCTGGCTCCGCTGGCTCCCCTGGCTCCCCTGGCTCCCCTGGCACCTCAGGGAAAGATAAAGCCCATTACTGAATATATATGACTGCTATCCTTAGCAGTAGAGTAGCAGTAGAGGCCTCCCTGGGGAGATTATATTATGGAAAGCCATGTCAAAATTGATTGAGTTCACTTATAATCACTTGCTTGTCCTGAGACTGTTTTACTCCAGTCAGCCAGCCAGCCATTCAGCCAGCCATTCATCCAGCCAGCCAGCCATTCAGCCAGCCAGTCAGCCAGTCAGCCAGCCAGCCATTCAGCCAGCCATTCAGCCAGCCATTCAGCCAGCCAGCCAGCCATTCAGCCAGCCAGCCAGCCAGCCAGCCATTCAGCCAGCCAGCCAGCCATTCAGCCAGCCAGCCAGCCATTCAGCCAACCAGTCAGCCAGCCAGCCATTCAGCCAGTGTTTCAGCCATCCATTCAGCCAGTCAGTCAGCCAGCAACCAGCCAGCCAGTCAGCCAGCAACCAGCCAGCCAGCCATTCAGCCAGCGTTTCAGCCATCCATTCAGCAAGCCAGCCAGTCAGCCAGCCAGTCAGCCAGCCAGTCAGCCAGCCATTCAGCCAGCCAGTCAGCCAGCAACCAGCCAGCCATTCAGCCAGCCAGCCAGCCAGCAACCAGCCAGCCATTCAGCCAGCCAGTCAGTCAGCAACCAGCCAGCCATTCAGCCAGCCAGTCAGCCAGCAACCAGCCAGCCATTCAGCCAGACAGGCCACCTACTCAGAGCTTGCGTCCCAAATAGCACCCTATTCCCTATATAGTGCACTACTTTTGGCCAGGTCCCATAGGGTGTCCCACAAAGTAGTGCACTAAGAGTATAGGGTGCCATATGGGACGTAGGCAGAAGGCTAGAGAGAGATGTTCTGCCTAGCGCCGAGGACGCCAAATGATGCTCTCTGTTATTGAAACGTTGTGACTTTGAATTCCTTTGTGCCTTTGTTCCCTCCCCATTCAACAACGGCGTTGTTATTCTTTTTCTTTTTTTGGGGCGTTGTGTAAGATAATTATCGGGAAAGGCTTTGGGATTTAAGGAACCTTCTGTAAAAGGATATTATGCTCATGGAAAATTGAGTGCGTGGGATAAATATGTTTTTATTTCTAGTGGATAATAGGTTCAAAATGAATTTTCTTCTCGTGCTAGGTGATCCTCTGCGCTTGCTAGGTTCCAGACATTTACACCGTATCTTAGATGTGAGGCACCTTTAAAGCTTCAAATCGACTTCCGTGTTTTCCAATGGTACTGAATGACTGATCTTGTTATCTACTAGATAGAAGAATTACTCATACTGTTATCTACTTCATAGGACAATTACTGATACAGTACATAGTGTTATTTACTAGATAAAATAATGACTCATACATGCTTTGCTTTATCTTGGCCAGGTCGCAGTTGTAAATGAGAACTTGTCCTCAACTGGCCTACCTGGTTAAATAAAAATAATACATTTTAAAAATCTTGCCACCTTCTTCGGTATCGGTGTCCCTTCCAAGGGACAACGCTTGAGCTAAAGTAGGCTAATGCGATCAGCATGAGGTTGTAAGTAACAAGAACATTTCCCAGGACCTAGACATGTTTGATATTGGCAGAAAACTTAAATTCTTGTTAATCTAACAGCACTGTCCAATTTACAGTAGCTTTTACAGTGAAATAATATTTTTTGAGGAGAGTGCACATGAAACATGAAAAGTTATTAAAACCTCTTACTTCTACCCCCTCCTTTTTCGAAAATTCTGTTAAAAATCGCGCAACTTTTCAGCGTCCTGCTACTCATGCCAGGAATATAGTATATGCATATGATTAGTATGTGTGGATAGAAAACACTCTGAAGTTTATAAAACTGGTTAAATCACGGCTGTGACTATAACAGATCGTGTGTTTCATTGAAAAACGCAAGAAAAACTGCTCTCTGAAAGCTAAAAATAATTTCCATAAGTCACTTCCACCAGTTGTTAAAAGAGAACAGAATTTAATGGCGATCTGCCTGAAATTCATACAAATTCCGCACGATGGCGCCATTGTCCTGATTTTCAATTGAATTAATTGTTGGAAAATCCTTCTATCTGACCTCCAGTTTCCCAGTCTTCACCCGGATGCAGTTGAGGAAGATATTAGAAGCCATTGTTTTTGCAAGTGAAGACCTATTGAAAAGACATCGCCCTGTAATCATTTTGATAGATTATAAACGTTTACTAATACCTAAAGTTGGATTACAAAAGGATTTCGAAGTGTTTTGTGAAAGTTTATCGTCGACTTTTTTAATTTTAAAAAATTACGCAGCGTTTAAAAACGATGATTTTTTTCTGAATGACACAGCTCCCATACAAAGCTATTTTGGGTATATATGGACCGATTTAAACGAAAAAAAGACCCAATAGTGATGTTTATGGGGCATATAGGAGTGCCAAGAAAGAAGCTCGTCAAAGGTAATGAATGTTTTATATTTTATTTCTGCGTTTTGGGTAGCGCCGGCTACCGCAAAATCTGTTGTTTACGTGTCGTGCTGGCATTTTGGGGGGTGCATGCTATCAGATAATAGCTTCTCATGCTTTCGCCGAAAAGCATTTTAAAAATCTGACTTGCTGGCTAGGTTCACAACGAGTGTAGCTTTAATTCAATACCCTGCTTGTGAATTTTGATCAAAGATTGAGTTGTAACGAGTACATTTAGCATTTAGCGTAGCGCATTTGCATTTCCAGGGGCATACTTGAGACGTCTGCGTCTCAAGTATGCTCAAGAAGTTAATAAACAAATTAGGCACATTTGGACAATCTTGATACACAATTTTGAACAGAAATGCAATGGTTCTTTGGATCAGTCTAAAACTTTGCACATGCACTGCTGCCACCTAGTGACCAAAACCTGAATTGCACCTGGGCTGGAATAATACATTATGGCCTTTCTCTTGCATTTCAAAGATGATGGTAAAAAAAATAATACAAAAGAACGGTTCATTTTTTTGTATAATATTTTACCAGATCTATTGTGTTATATTCTACAACATTCCTTTCACATTTCCACAAACTTCAAAGTGTTTCCTTTCAAATGGTATCAAGAATATGCATATCCTTGCTTCAGGGCCTGAGCTACAGCCAGTTAGATTTGGGTATGATATTTTAGGCAAAAATCCTTATATATCCTTTATATCAACAGCAGTCAATTATTAATTGTCACCTTGGGCGTGGCCACTTAGTGAGCATAGTTTACTTATGAAAATAATTCTCTCATTTAGAAGCTAAAATTACATTTAATATTTTCAACCATAGTTTCATATTTAAACATTTAAATTGTACAACTATTCCATGTGAGTCTGATAACTATAATGTGTAGACTTTCCAACATACAATTTATGTCGTCCTGTCATCAGTAATAATGTCTCAGACGACAACTGATCTGACATCATATTCTTTACGTACCAACGGACACTTTCAACTGGTTGGAGTACAGAAATATTGCACCTTTCCCCAACCTTTTGATGTTACCAGACTCTCTCTATGTTACCAAAGGGCTTTCTATTCTCACCAAAGGGCTTTCCATTCTCACCAAAGGGCTTTCCATTCATTCTGTAGAGTGTAGAGAAAAGTGGGAGAGGTATTTATGGGGGGTCATGAACCTCACCCAACAGGGCAACGTCATGACAACTAGATACAAGATTGACTCACACATCTTGTTATCTACTAGATAGAAGATTGACTCACACATCCTGTTATCTACTACGTAGAATATTGACTCACACATCTTGTTATCTACTAGATAGAAGATTGACTCACACATCTTGTTATCTACTACATAGAAGATTGACTCACACATCCTGTTATCTACTAGATAGAAGATTGACTCACACATTTTGTTATCTACTACATAGAAGATTGACTCACACATTTTGTTATCTACTACATAGAAGATTGACTCACACATCTTGTTATCTACTAGATAGAAGATTGACTCACACATCTTGTTATCTACTACATAGAAGATTGACTCACACATCTTGTTATCTACTAGATAGAAGATTGACTCACACATCTTGTTATCTACTACATAGAGGATTGACTCACACATCTTGTTATCTACTACATAGAAGATTGACTCACACATCTTGTTATCTACTAGATAGAAGATTGACTCACACATCTTGTTATCTACTACATAGAGGATTGACTCACACATCTTGTTATCTACTAGATAGAAGATTGACTCACACATCTTGTTATCTACTACATAGAAGATTGACTCACACATCTTGTTATCTACTAGATAGAAGATTGACTCACACATCTTGTTATCTACTACATAGAGGATTGACTCACACATCTTGTTATCTACTGCATAGAAGATTGACTCACACATCTTGTTATCTACTAGACAACAAGCTGGGGGCGGCAGGTAACCTAGTGGGTAGAGCGTTGGACTAGTAACCAAAAAGGTTGCTGGATCAAATCCCCGAGCTGACAAGGTGACAATATGTCTTTCTGCTCCTGAACAAGGCACTTTAACTAGGCCGTCATTGTAAAATAAGAATTTGTTCTTCACTGACTTTCCTATTTAAAGAAAGGTTCAATAAAAAAAAGATAGAAGATTGACTCACACATCTTGTTATCTACTACATAGAGGATTGACTCACACATCTTATCTACTACATAGAAGATTGACTCACACATCTTGTTATCTACTAGATAGAAGATTGACTCACACATCTTGTTATCTACTACATAGAAGATTGACTCACACATCTTGTTATCTACTGCATAGAAGATTGACTCACACATCTTGTTATCTACTACATAGAAGATTGACTCCAAAATCTTGTTATCTACTACATAGAAGATTGACTCACACATATTGTTATCTACTACATAGAAGATTGACTCACACATCTTGTTATCTACTAGATAGAAGATTGACTCACACATCTTGTTATCTACTACATAGAAGATTGACTCCAAAATCTTGTTATCGCGTGTGGACTTCATATACCTCCTCTTCTTTATCGTTCTGCTTACTATGAGGGTGATAAATAGTATTCGCTACAAAGCTTTAATCCTCTTGTATAAATGCACCAAAATCAATATTACATTTACGCTATTCGTTCTTTGTCTCTCCTTGCTTAGTTTTTTTGTTTCAAACGGTTTCGCAAAATATATTTCTTATTTTTCCATCAGTACTGCCAATAGAGCGCTGGTTGTGGGTGTTGATTCGAGACACAACCTCGTTGTCTATTTGAATGGTGCGGTTCAACCAGTTTGCTTTTTGGGGGCAGATAGAATTGGCCTCTTAGTAATGGATCATTGTTTTCTCGTCAAGCTCAGGCTCCAGTCTATTTATGTCGTTGTTAATCTCTCACAGTCAAACCAAACAGATGCAGGTGTGGGACTTTATCCCCTGTGTTCATCCAGCCAAATGTGCTTCCAAAATGGCACCCTGTTCCTTATATAGCACCCCTGGTCAACAGTAGTGTACTGACTATATCCCTGGTCAACAGTAGTGTACTGACTATATCCCTGGTCAACAGTAGTGTACTGACTATATCCCTGGTCAACAGTAGTGTACTGACTATATCCCTGGTCAACAGTAGTGTACTGACTATATATCTGGTCAACAGTAGTGTACTGACTATATCCCTGGTCAACAGTAGTGTACTGACTATATCCCTGGTCAACAGTAGTGTACTGACTATATCCCTGGTCAACAGTAGTGTACTGACTATACCCCTGGTCAACAGTAGTGTACTGACTATACCCCTGGTCAACAGTAGTGTACTGACTCTAGAGGAGTGGTCTAGTGAGGTAGAGGGTTGGTCTAGTGAGATAGAGGGGTGGTCTAGAGGAGTGGTCTAGTGAGGTAGAGGGGTGGTTTAGAGGGGTGGTCTAGTGAGGTAGAGGGGTGGTTTAGAGGGGTGGTCTAGTGAGGTAGAGGGGTGGTCTAGAGGGGTGGTCTAGTGAGGTAGAGGAGTGGTCTAGAGGAGTGGTCTAGTGAGGTAGAGGGGTGGTTTAGAAGGGTGGTCTAGTGAGGTAGAGGGGTGGTTTAGAGGGGTGGTCTAGTGAGGTAGAGGGGTGGTCTAGAGGAGTGGTCTAGTGAGGTAGAGGGGTGGTTTAGAGGGGTGGTCTAGTGAGGTAGAGGGGTGGTCTAGAGAGGTAGAGGGGTGGTTTAGCAGGTCTATATAGGGAACCAAAGTAGTGGTCTAGTGAGGTAGAGGGGTGGTCTAGTGAGGTAGAGGGGTGGTCTAGTGAGGTAGAGGGGTGGTCTAGTGAGGTAGAGGGGTGGTCTAGTGAGGTAGAGGGGTGGTCTAGAGGAGTGGTCTAGTGAGGTAGAGGGGTGGTCTAGAGGAGTGGTCTAGTGAGGTAGAGGGGTGGTCTAGTGAGGTAGAGGGGTGGTTTAGCAGGTCTATATAGGGTACCAAAGTAGTGGTCTAGTGAGGTAGAGGGGTGGTTTAGCAGGTCTATATAGGGTACCAAAGTAGTGGTCTAGTGAGCCAATAAGGTGTCATTTAAGACACGGCCTAACTGACAAGTCCTCCTGTATCCCATGATTCCTTGCAGCACCTGGAGCCGTGGAAACTCTACGCCACCGTGGGGGTGCTGCTGGTCATCGACGTCCTGTCACTCATGATCTGGCAAATAGTGGATCCTCTACACATCACTGTGGAGGTATGAGTCATGACTCAATGTCTCAATGTCCTCCTCTTTCTCTATCTCTATCTCGATGGCGCCTCTCTTCTCTCTTCTTCTCTCTCTCTTTCGCTGGCGCCTCTCTTCTCTCTTCTTCTCTCTCTCTTTCGTTCTCTCTCTATCTCGATGGGTCCTCTCTTCTCTCTTCTTCTCTCTCTCTTTCGTTCTCTCTCTATCTCGATGGGTCCTCTCTTCTCGCTTCCTCTCTCTCTCGCTTTCGCTCTCTCTCTATCTCGATGGGTCCTCTCTTCCTCCTCTCTGTCTCCTCTTTTCTCTTCGCTGGTCTCTTCCTCTTCCTGTTTGTTTTCGGAGATGCATCAGCATCGATTAGCTCCTTACTATATCAAGATTAGTCGAAGAATGAGTTTATTGTGAATTTATAAAAAATCATATTTTAAAATATAAGGATGAGAGAAAAGGTGGTCCATATAAAGAATATTGTAATCATACCTCAACTACAATGGGCAGGATAGAGTGTATGTGTTTACACTCAATGCTCTGGATAATCTGTACGTGGCTATAGTGAATCTATAATGAATCTATAAAAATGTGTATATACACTACCAGTCAAAACTGGACACACCTACACATTACAGGGTTTTCCTTTTTTGTTTTAGTATTTTCTACATTGTAGAATAATAGTGAAGACATCATATATGGAATCATGAAGTAACCAAAAAAGTGCTAAAAAATATATTTTATATTTGAGATTCTTCAAAGTAACCACCCTTTGCCTTGATGACAGCTTTGCACACTCTTGGCATTCTCTCAACCAGATTCATGAGGTAGTCACCTGGAATGCATTTCAATTAACAGGTGTGCCTTGTTAAAAGTTCATTTGTCAATTTTCTTTCCTTAATAATGCGTTTGAGCCAATCAGTTGTGTTGTGATAAGGTAGGGGTGGTATACAGAACATAACCCTATTTGGTAAAAAAACAAGTCCATATTATAGAAAGAACAGCTGAAATATGCAAAGAGAAATAACAGTCCACCATTACATTAAGACATAAAGGTCAGTTTATCCGGAAAATTTCAAGCTCTATGTTGAAACTGTCCCTCATGAGGACCGCCACAGGGACGGAGGACCCAGAGTTACTTCTAAGGCAGAGGATACGTTCATTAGAGTTACCTGTCCCTCATGAGGACCGCCACAGGGACGGAGGACCCAGAGTTACTTCTAAGGCAGAGGATACGTTCATTAGAGTTACCTGTCTCTCATGAGGACCGCCACAGGGACGGAGGACCCAGAGTTACTTCTAAGGCAGAGGATACGTTCATTAGAGTTACCTGTCTCTCATGAGGACCGCCACAGGGACGGAGGACCCAGAGTTACTTCTAAGGCAGAGGATACGTTCATTAGAGTTACCTGTCCCTCATGAGGACCGCCACAGGGACGGAGGACCCAGAGTTACTTCTAAGGCAGAGGATACGTTCATTAGAGTTACCTGTCTCTCATGAGGACCGCCACAAGGACGGCGGACCCAGCGTTACCTCTAATGCAGAGGATACGTTCATTAGAGTTACCTGTCTCTCATGAGGACCGCCACAGGGACGGAGGACCCAGAGTTACATCTAATATAGAGGATACGTTCATTAGAGTTATCTGTCTCTCATGAGGACCGCCACAGGGACGGAGGACCCAGAGTTACCTCTAATATAGAGGATACGTTCATTAGAGTTACCTGTCTCTCATGAGGACCGCCACAGGGACGGAGGACCCAGAGTTACCTCTAATATAGAGGATGCATTCATTAGAGTTACCTGTCTCTCATGAGGACCGCCACAGGGACGGAGGACCCAGCGTTACCTCTAATGCAGAGGATACGTTCATTAGAGTTACCTGTCCCTCATGAGGACCGCCACAGGGACGGAGACCCAGCGTTACCTCTAATGCAGAGGATACGTTCATTAGAGTTACCAGCCTCAGAAATTGCAGCCCAAATAAACTCTTCACAGAGTTCAAGTAACAGAAACATCTCAACATCAACTGTTCAGAGGAGACTGTGTGAATCAGGCCTTCATGGTCGAATTGCTGCAAAGAAACCATTACTAAAGGACACCAATAAGAACAAGAGACTTGATTGGGCCAAGAAACCAGGAAATGTGGAAATCAGTGGAAATCTGTACTTTGGTCTGATTAATTCAAATTTGAGATGTTTGGTTCCAACCTTTGTGTCTTTGTGAGACGTAGAGTAGTTGAACAGATGATCTCCGCATGTGTGGTTCCCACAGTGAAGCATGGAGGAGGTGTGATGGTGTGATGGTGCTTTGCTGGTGACACTGTCAGTGATTTATTTAGAATTCAAGGCACACTTAACCAGCATGGATACTATAGCATTCTGCAGCGATACACCATCCCATCTGGTTTGGGCCTAGTGGGACTATCATTTGTTTTTCAACAGGACAATGACCCAAAACACACCTCCAGGCTGTGTAAGGGCTATTTGACCAAGAAGGAGAGTGATGGAGTGCTGCATCAGATGACCTGGCCTCCACAATCACCTGACCTCAACCCAGTTGAGATGGTTTGGGATGAGTTGGACCACAGAGTGAAGGAAAAGCAGCCAACAAGTGCTCAAGCATATGTGTGAACTCCTTCAAGACTGTTGGAAAAGCATTCCCCATGAAGCTGGTTGAGAGAATGCCAAGAGTGTGCAAAGCTGCCATCAAGGCAAAGGGTGTCAACTTTGAAGAATCTAAAATAGAAAATATATTTTGATTTATTTAACACTTTTTGGGGGGTTACTACATGATTCCATGTGTTATTTTATAGTTTTGATGTCTTCACTATTATTCTACAATGTAGAAAATAGTAAAAATAAAGAAAATAAAAGAAAAAACCTTGAATGTGTGAATTAAACTTTTTGACTGGTATGTGTATGTGTGTGTTCATTATCGACCTAAGGATATAGTCTGTGTCCACCAGGCATGTGTATACTGTAGCCATGACAATAGTGCAGTAGCCTTGAAGATATCCCTCTCTTAGTTTTTCCATTAATCTATAAAACCGTGGCTGAATAGAGGGAGGAAAGTAATCAGAATTGAACCTGTACTATTACTGTTTGTTACTGTTTTATGCGTCTGATATTTACAGTTGAGGGAAATATTCTTCTTCTTCTATTTGTCTGAGTAGAAGTTTGTGAGAGAGGCCCCTAAAGGAGACCTGGATGTTCTGATCCAACCTCTGCTGGAACACTGCAGCTCAGACAAGATGAATACTTGGCTTGGTAAGGAAGGAGGGAGGGAGGGGAGGGAGGGGAGGGGAGGGGAGGGGAGGGAGGGAGGGAGGGAGGGAG
>NC_092178.1:7884880-7887380 GCF_045791955.1 Oncorhynchus clarkii lewisi | reverse complement strand
ATATCTCTCTCTCCCTCCCTAGGGGTGGTGTATGGTTATATATATATATATATCTCTCCCTCCCTAGGGGTGGTGTATGGTTATATATATATATATATCTCTCTCTCCCTCCCTAGGGGTGGTGTATGGTTATATATATATATATCTCTCTCTCCCTCCCTAGGGGTGGTGTATGGTTATATATATATATATATCTCTCTCCCTAGGGGTGGTGTATGGTTATATATATATATATATATCTCTCTCCCTAGGGGTGGTGTATGGTTATATATATATATATCTCTCTCTCCCTCCCTAGGGGTGGTGTATGGTTATATATATATATATCTCTCTCCCTAGGGGTGGTGTATGGTTATATATATATATATCTCTCTCCCTAGAGGTGGTGTATGGTTATATATATATATATATCTCTCCCTCCCTAGGGGTGGTGTATGGTTATATATATATATATATATATCTCCCTCCCTAGGGGTGGTGTATGGTTATATATATATATATATCTCCCTCCCTAGGGGTGGTGTATGGTTATATATATATATCTCTCTCTCTCCCTAGGGGTGGTGTATGGTTATATATATATATCTCTCTCCCTCCCTAGGGGTGGTGTATGGTTATATATATATATCTCTCTCTCTCCCTCCCTAGGGGTGGTGTATGGTTATATATATATATCTCTCTCTCTCCCTCCCTAGGGGTGGTGTATGGTTATATATATATATATTTCTCTCCCTCCCTCCCTAGGGGTGGTGTATGGTTATATATATATCTCTCCCTCCCTCCCTAGGGGTGGTGTATGGTTATATATATATATCTCTCTCTCTCCCTCCCTAGGGGTGGTGTATGGTTATATATATATATCTCTCTCCCTCCCTAGGGGTGGTGTATGGTTATATATATATATATCTCTCTCCCTCCCTAGGGGTGGTGTATGGTTATATATATATATCTCTCTCTCTCCCTCCCTAGGGGTGGTGTATGGTTATATATATATATCTCTCTCCCTCCCTAGGGGTGGTGTATGGTTATATATATATATCTCTCTCTCTCCCTCCCTAGGGGTGGTGTATGGTTATATATATATATCTCTCTCTCTCCCTCCCTAGGGGTGGTGTATGGTTATATATATCTCTCTCTCTCCCTCCCTAGGGGTGGTGTATGGTTATATATATATATATCTCTCTCTCCCTCCCTAGGGGTGGTGTATGGTTATATATATATATATATCTGTCTCCCTCCCTAGGGGTGGTGTATGGTTATATATATATATATATATATATCTCTCCCTCCCTAGGGGTGGTGTATGGTTATATATATATATCTCTCTCCCTCTCCCTAGGGGTGGTGTATGGTTATATATATATATATCTCTCTCCCTCTCCCTAGGGGTGGTGTATGGTTATATATATATACCTCTCTCTCTCCCTCCCTAGGGGTGGTGTATGGTTATATATATATATCTCTCTCTCCCTCCCTAGGGGTGGTGTATGGTTATATATATATACCTCTCCCTCCCTAGGGGTGGTGTATGGTTATATATATATATCTCTCCCTCCCTCCCTAGGAGTGGTGTATGGTTATATATATATATATATATATCTCTCTCCCTCCCTAGGGGTGGTGTATGGTTATATATATATATCTCTCTCTCCCTAGGGGTGGTGTATGGTTATATATATATATCTCTCTCTCTCCCTCCCTAGGGGTGGTGTATGGTTATATATATATATATCTCTCTCCCTCCCTAGGGGTGGTGTATGGTTATATATATATATCTCTCTCTCTCCCTCCCTAGGGGTGGTGTATGGTTATATATATATATATCTCTCTCTCCCTCCCTAGGAGTGGTGTATGGTTATATATATATATATATATCTCTCTCTCCCTAGGGGTGGTGTATGGTTATATATATATATATATATATATATATCTCTCCCTCCCTAGGGGTGGTGTATGGTTATATATATATATATCTCTCTCCCTCCCTAGGGGTGGTGTATGGTTATATATATATACCTCTCTCTCCCTCCCTAGGAGTGGTGTATGGTTATATATATATACCTCTCCCTCCCTAGGGGTGGTGTATGGTTATATATATATATATCTCTCTCTCCCTCCCTAGGAGTGGTGTATGGTTATATATATATATATATCTCTCTCCCTCCCTAGGGGTGGTGTATGGTTATATATATATATCTCTCCCTCCCTAGGGGTGGTGTATGGTTATATATATATATCTCTCTCTCTCCCTAGGGGTGGTGTATGGTTATATATATATATATCTCTCTCTCCCTCCCTAGGGGTGGTGTATGGTTATATATATATATATATCTCCCTCCCTAGGGGTGGTGTATGGTTATATATATATATCTCTCTCCCTCCCTAGGGGTGGTGTATGGTTATATATATATATCTCTCTCTCTCCCTAGGGGTGGTGTATGGTTATATATATATATCTCTCTCCCTCCCTAGGGGTGGTGTATGGTTATATATATCTCTC
>NC_092178.1:7702380-7877380 GCF_045791955.1 Oncorhynchus clarkii lewisi | reverse complement strand
GTATAGGATCAGTTATGGTATACAGTAGGTATAGGATCAGTTATGGTATACAGTAGGTATAGGATCAGTTATGGTATACAGTATGCATAGGATCAGTTATGGTATACAGTAGGTATAGGATCAGTTATGGTATACAGTAGGTATAGGATCAGTTATGCTATACAGTAGGTATAGGATCAGTTAGGGTATACAGTAGGCATAGGATCAGTTATGTTATACAGTATGCATAGGATCAGTTATGGTATACAGTAGGTATAGGATCAGTTATGGTATACAGTAGGTATAGGATCAGTTATGGTATACAGTAGGTATAGGATCAGTTATGGTATACAGTAGGTATAGGATCAGTTATGGTATACAGTAGGTATAGGATCAGTTATGGTATACAGAAGGCATAGGATCAGTTATGTTATACAGTAGGCATAGGATCAGTTATGTTATACAGTAGGTATAGGATCAGTTATGTTATACAGTAGGCCTAGGATCAGTTATGCTATACAGTAGGTATAGGATCAGTTATGGTATATTGTAGGTATAGGATCAGTTATGTTATACAGTAGGTATAGGATCAGTTATGTTATACAGTAGGTATAGGATCAGTTATGGTATACAGTAGGTATAGGTACAGTTATGTTATACAGTAGGTATAGGTACAGTTATGTTATACAGTAGGTATAGGATCAGTTATGTTATACAGTAGGTATAGGATCAGTTATGTTATACAGTAGGTATAGGATATGTTATGTTATACAGTAGGTATAGGATAAGTTAGGGTATACAGTAGGTATAGGATCAGTTATGGTATACAGTAGGTATAGGATCAGTTATGGTATACAGTAGGTATAGGATCAGTTATGGTATACAGTATGCATAGGATCAGTTATGGTATACAGTAGGTATAGGATCAGTTATGGTATACAGTAGGTATAGGATCAGTTATGCTATACAGTAGGTATAGGATCAGTTAGGGTATACAGTAGGCATAGGATCAGTTATGTTATACAGTATGCATAGGATCAGTTATGGTATACAGTAGGTATAGGATCAGTTATGGTATACAGTAGGTATAGGATCAGTTATGGTATACAGTAGGTATAGGATCAGTTATGGTATACAGTAGGTATAGGATCAGTTATGGTATACAGTAGGTATAGGATCAGTTATGGTATACAGTAGGTATAGGATCAGTTATGGTATACAGTAGGTATAGGATCAGTTATGGTATACAGTAGGTATAGGATCAGTTATGGTATACAGTAGGTATAGGTACAGTTATGTTATACAGTAGGTATAGGATCAGTTAGGGTATACAGTAGGTAAAGAGTCTTTCTTTGCGATATATCCGTTCTTTCTGTAGGTCTGTGTTTTACTGTAGTTTTGGCCAGGAGTTTTTCCTGGCCACATGATGTACCAGGGAACTCAGGGGAAAGCCCAGGGCCTAGTTTTAGGTGATGAGTAGAGACCAGAGCTTTGCCTAGTCAGATCATATAGTCAGAACAACTCCTTGCCCTAGTTAAAGGCCAGCAGGTTATAATTTATTGAGTCGACTCATGTACTGGAGCCATCTCTGCATGGTGGTCACTAGCTGGCATACCCACAAAGTCATACAACCCTATTTTAACCCTTAACCACATTGCTTACTCTAATGCCTTACCGTAACCTTACATGAAGATATAAAAACTCATTTTTTATTCTAATTCGTTTTTACGATACAGACAATTTTGACTTTGCAGCTGGCCCCTTGAGTTCTGCCTCCAGTACAACACTCATGACAATAAACATCAACCTGATTAAAGATAGGTCATCATTAACTTTGAATATTACACACTCTCTACTCTTCTCTCTCTCCTCTCTCTCACTCTCTCTCTCTCTCTCTTCTCTCTTTCTCTCTCTCTCACTCTCTTCTCGCTCTCACTCTCTTCTCTCTCTTTCTCTCTTCTCTCTCTCACTCTCTTCTCTCTCTCTCTCTCTTTCTTTCTTTCTCTCTCTCTCCTTCTCTCTCTTTCTTCCTCTCTCTCTCCTTCCTCTCTCTCTTCTTTCTTTCTCTCGCTCTCTCTCTCGCTCTCCTCTCTCTCTGTCTCTCTCTCTCTCTCCTCCACCCTCTCTCTCTCTCTCTCCCTCTCTCTCTCTCTCTCTCTCTCTCTCTCTCTCTCTCTCTCTCTCCTCCACCCTCTCTCTCTCTCTCTCTCTCAATTCAATTCAATTCAAGGGCTTTATTGGCATGGGAAACATGTGTTAACATTGCCAAAGCAAGTGAGGTAGACAACATACAAAGTGAATATATAAAGTGAAAAACAACAAAGATTAACAGTAAACATTACACATACAGAGGTTTCAAAACAGTAAAGACATTACAAATGTCATATTATATATATATATACAGTGTTTTAACAATGTACAAATGGTTAAAGGACACAAGATAAAATAAATAAGCATAAATATGGGTTGTATTTACAATGGTGTTTGTTCTTCACTGGTTGCCCTTTTCTCGTGGCAACAGGTCACAAATCTTGCTGCTGTGATGGCACACTGTGGAATTTCACCCAGTAGATATGGGAGTTTTTCAAAAGTTTTTCAAGAGTTTTTCTCTCTCTCTCTTTCTCTCAATCACAGAAAGAAGAGAGGGTGTCAGAGCTGCGAAACCAGCTGGTGGAGCGACAAGCCCTCCGCTCCCGAAGACGACCTTCCACAGTCAACCTGAACCACAGCACGCCCCTTCTCCCTGTCCCCTCGAATGACCCCAAATCCCTCATTCCCCCACCGGGGTACCCCAACCCCACCTCAGACAACCACTCCCTCCCTCCATCGTTCTCCAACTCCTCCAACCTCTATCAGCCCGATGGGAAGATCAGTAGAAACAACTGCCACACCAGCCGGCTACAGCTCCTCTACAAGTGATCTATAGGAGGAGAGGAAGAGTGTTTGAAAGGGGGTATACGTTAGTGAATGAAGAATGAATGGAAGGCCAAGTAATCAGGTGAGGGGTAAGAGATGGGGTAGAGGAAGGAAGAGAGGCAGTAACTAGGTAAGGTAGTGATCAGAGGGTTAGTGATAGGTAAGGTAGGGATCAGAGGGTTAGTGATAGGCAGGGTAGTGATCAGAGGGTTAGTGATAGGTACAGTAGTGATCAGAGGGTTAGGGTTAGTGATAGGTAAGGTAGTGATCAGAGGGTTAGTGATAGGCAGGGTAGTGATCAGAGGGTTAGTGATAGGTACAGTAGTGATCAGAGGGTTAGGGTTAGTGATAGGTAGAGGGGGCAACAGGAGTCAAACGGTGATCCAATTTATTGAATGAGAAAGATCAGAGAGGCCGTACCTGAAGACAACTTAAAGAGAGGGGGATAGCTTCTGAAGAGACCAATTGAAATTGAGCTCTCTCTCTCTCTCTCTTCTCTCTCTTCTCTCTCGCTCTCTCTCTCGCTCTTCTCTCACTTTCTCTCGCTCTCTCACTCTCTCTCGCGCTCTCACTCTCTCTGGCTCTCTCACTCTCATTCTCTCTCGCTCTCTCTCTCTCTTGCTCTCTTGCTCTCTCACTCTCTCTCGCTCTCTCACTCTCTCTGGCTCTATCACGCTCTCCGTCCTTCTGTCTCTCCCTCCCCCTGGTGTCCAATAGATGCAATCATTCCATATTTATTTGTTGAGAAATAAGAACAACCAACGGTCTATAATTTCAAATACAGTAAACAGTTGTGTGTCTTCTAAACCTTAGAGCCTGATGCCTAAATCAGCCACAAGGGGATTTGATGTGTATATATTTAAGGTGTCTAGAGAGGAATAGAAGAGAGGTGCTAATGTTATGGGCGGCAGCGTAGCCTAGTGGTTAGAGCGTTGGACTAGTAACTGGAAGGTTGCAAGTTCAAACCCCTGAGCTGACAAGGTACAAATCTGTCATTCTGCCCCTGAACAAGGCAGTTAACCCACTGTTCCTCGGCCGTCATTGAAAATAAGAATTTGTTCTTAACTGACTTACCTGGTAAAATAACAAAAAGTGTTTTATGTACCAATAATATGTGTATACTGCAGCAGCGCCTCGTACATTACAGGAGAATCTGTAAGACACGCTTGTGATTGTACAGAGACATCAGGACTGACCTGTTTGTCTTTGTCAAAAAACATTTACCAGATCTGCTGGTCCATACAACTTCAACGTAAATTTCCAATCTATTTTTCCATCCCATGCAAAATGTATACTTATTCTTTAATGTCTTTATGTTTTAGAGGATCCTATTTCTCTTTTCAAGACACTGCTTTAGAGTTGGGATGTATTCCAGCTGCAAGATCATCTGTTTGTCGGCTGCAGGCTTTTCGTCCTTCACTAGAAAGTGTTTAAATTGTCCTGATTGCAGCAAATGAAGCGTAATTCATAAAGCTGAGCCTGAGCAACACTGAAACAGTTTGTTGTAATATTCGACCACAGCTGTTGTCGGAAGAGATTTCACAGATGATGAGACAGACAGAGGTGTCCAAAACCACAAGCCCCAGATAGGGAATGTAAACTGGAGAAAACAGGTTTTAACTGGAAAATTCCCAGGTTTCCAGCAATCCTGGTTGGAAAATTCCCGGAATCAGGAAGGAATAAACTGTAAATTTAGAATCCTACAACTGGAATTTCTGGAAAACCTGGGAATTTGGGGAAAATTACCATTGTTTTGCAACCCTATAACAGGCCAAAACATAATATGATTCATGTGTTATATAATACAACTAACAGTCGAATACAATTCATTTTATTTGAGCCCTTCTGAACATTTGACATTAGTTGGGCTCCAATGGTTAGAGCTTGGAGGAGATAGTACTTTAAGATTGTGTCAAAAAATAATCATTTGTATATTGTTTTACCTTTTATTTAACTAGGGAAGTCTGAACAAATTCTTATTTACAATGACGACCTACACCCGGCCAAACCCGGACGACGCTGGGACAATTGTGCGTCACTCTATGGGACTCCCAATCACAGCCGGTTGTGATTACAGCCTGGATTCGAACCAGGGTGTCTGTAGTGACCTCGAGCATCACTCGGGAGCCCATATGTTATGCTGGACAAGCCGTATAATACATACATTTATCCAACTTTTTTTCCTTTTTTCTCCCCAGCTCCGGCTATAAGCTATATGTGTCCCAAGTGGCTCCCTATTCCCTATTTAGTGCACTAGGGCCCATTGGGTTCTGGTCAAAAGTAGTGTACTATGTAGGGAATAGGGTGCCATTTGGGATACCATTTAAATTGAATCACTGATGATCCAGTTACTTCCTCAATGACCCCTGCTCAATGACCCCTGCTCAATGACCCCTGCTTCCTCAATGACCCCTGCTATGACCCCTGCTCAATGACCCCTGCTTCCTCAATGACCCCTTCTATGACCCCTGCTCAATGACCCCTGATCAATGACCCCTGCTTCCTCACTTGCTATGTCTGAACTGTCACTTTAACTGTGCTTTAGCAAATTGCTAACCGCATTGGTAACACTTAGGATATTCTTCCTAGCTGTTAATTTTTGTTCACCGTTAAACCCAGTATTACATGAAACGTAGCTCCTGACATGTACTAAAGTCCTCAAACAATATCAACGGTCAAATCTCCCAACCCTGTCATCAGTAGTTCTCTGTTTTGTTTTCTTGTTTTTTTGCTGGTTCTGCTATATGGTTTCATCTTTTTTCTTGTAAAACAATGTAAAAGAGGAAGGAATTTTTAAGCGCTGTAGTTTTTAGAGACAGACAGAAAGTAACACTTCCCCTAAATATTTTAGTCCAACGTGATGCCACTAGCACAAAGTGAGACCATACCCTGTATGTGTTTTCGGGTACCTTTCTCAGTGCCTGTTTCAAATCACTGTATTTGCCTTCTCAGTGTGCGTTCACCAGTGTTGTAATCTCGATCCCAGGATCATTTGCTATCTGCCATAAGCTCCGTTCATGTGCTGTTTAGAGGTTCTGTGAAACCAGACGGATTCAACAGCGAGAGAGCTGAGTGGGTGACTGGGTGGGTGAGTGGGTGGGTAACTGGGTGGGTGACTGGGTGGGTGGGTGACTGGGTGGGTGGGTGACTGGGTGACTGGGTGGGTGGGTGACTGGGTGACTGGGTGGGTGAGTGGGTAACTGGGTGGGTGACTGGGTGGGTGGGTGACTGGGTGACTGGGTGGGTGACTGGGTGGGTGGGTGACTGGGTGACTGGGTGGGTGACTGGGTGACTGGGTGGGTGACTGGGTGACTGGGTGGGTGGGTGACTGGGTGGGTGACTGGGTGACTGGGTGGGTGGGTGACTGGGCGGGTGACTGGGTGACTGGGTGGGTGGGTGACTGGGTGACTGGGTGGGTGACTGGGTGACTGGGTGGGTGGGTGACTGGGTGACTGGGTGGGTGACTGGGTGGGTGGGTGACTGGGCGGGTGACTGGGTGGTTGGGTGGGTGGGTGACTGGGTGGGTGGGTGGTTGACTGGGTGACTGGGTGGGTGACTGGGTGGGTGGGTGACTGGGTGGGTGACTGGGTGACTGGGTGGGTGACTGGGTGACTGGGTGGGTGGGTGGGTGACTGGGTGGGTGGGTGGGTGGGTGACTGGGTGGGTGACTGGGTGACTGGGTGGGTGACTGGGTGACTGGGTGACTGGGTGGGTGGGTGACTGGGTGACTGGGTGGGTGGGTGACTGACTGACTGGGTGGGTGGGTGACTGAGTGGGCGGGTGAGTGGGTGGGTGGGTGAGTGGGTGACTGGGTGGGTGGGTGACTGAGTGGGCGGGTGAATGGGTGGGTGGGTGACTGGGTGGGTGGGTGACTGGGTGGGCGGGTGAATGGGTGGGTGGGTGAGTGGGTGACTGAGTGGGTGGGTGACTGAGTGGGCGGGTGAATGGGTGGGTGGGTGGGTGAGTGGGTGACTGGGTGGGTGGGTGGGTGACTGAGTGGGTGGGTGACTGGGTGACTGGGTGGGTGGGTGACTGGGTGGGTGGGTGACTGACTGACTGGGTGGGTGACTGAGTGGGCGGGTGAATGGGTGACTGGGTGGGTGGGTGACTGAGTGGGTGGGTGACTGGGTGACTGGGTGGGTGGGTGACTGGGTGACTGGGTGGGTGGGTGACTGACTGGGTGGGTGACTGAGTGGGTGGGTGAATGGGTGGGTGGGTGAGTGGGTGACTGGGTGGGTGGGTGACTGGGTGGGTGGGTGACTGGGTGACTGGGTGGGTGGGTGACTGGGTGGGTCTATGGGGTAGTAATGCACTACTTTAGACCAGGGTCCATAGGGTAGTAGTGCACTACTTTAGACCAAGGTCCCTAGGGTGGACTAGATTATCAGCTTTGTGATGATGAGGAAAAACAATGTTGATTTAGACAGGCATACGGCGTACAGCGCATCTCCCTCTCTGGACCAGTACGACGCAGCACCTGCTCAGTTCTAGTAACAGCACCTCTGCTCAGTTCTAGTAACGGCACCTGCTCAGTTATAGTAACGGCACCTGCTCAGTTCTAGTAACAGCACCTGCTCAGTTCTAGTAACAGCACCTCTGCTCAGTTCTAGTAACAGCACCTCTTGACAGTTCTAGTAACGGCACCTGCTCAGTTCTAGTAACAGCACCTCTACCCTCGTGTTCATTCACTAGACCCTAGTGTGGTACAGTATCCAGCTTGTTAAATGACTGTGATATGAGTTGTCTTGTTGTGAAGCACTTATGAATCTCTGCGTAGTACTTATGAAGCTGTTTATGTACGCGTTATAACGAGAACATTGTACAACCCAGTCCTCATGCCCGTCTGTACATATGGTTGTCAGTATTCTGTATGTAAATGTATAATATATATAATGTATAGCGAGCTCTGTGTAGTCGGGAATACTGTAATGATACCAGTGATGTTTATACAAAACGAGGATATGGACAATATTGACATTGTGTAAAATGATTATTATGATAAATGTATTATCTTGCTCATACATACGTAGTATACATAGGGTATTTAAATTATATATATATACATATACATATATACATACATATACACACACGACTGGTTAACATTTGAGATGTGCAATGCAAAAGGAGTGATTATATGAAAAATAAAGTATGTTTTTATTTGCATAATATATGATGTTGGATAATAATAATAAATAATACATAAGACATAATATTATGTATTATAACATAATATATTCACATTGTGTTGTATGAGATGTTGGACATGCTGTGATTTACCACCTTGAGGAATATACAGAGCATCAATGACTACAGATTAAAGGACAGATCACGAATCACAAAGGACGTATGCTACCTTCACACACACACACACACACACGCACACACACACACACACACACACACACACACACACACACACACACGCACACACACGCACACGCGCACACACACGCACACGCGCACACACACGCACACGCGCACACACACACACACACACACACACACACCAAATACAAACACACAAACACACACCACACATATACACACACACCACACACCAAACACACACACACCACACATATACACACACACACCAAACACACACACACACACACACCACACATATACACACCAAACACACACACACACACCAAACACACACACACACACACCACACACACACACACACACACACCAAACACACCACACATATACACACCAAACACACACACACCAAACATATACACACACACACACCACACACCAAACACACACACACCACACATATACACACACACACCAAACACACACACACACACACACCACACATATACACACCAAACACACACACACACCAAACACACACACCACACACACACACACACACACACCAAACACACCACACATATACACACCAAACACACACACACCAAGCATATACACACACACACCACACACCAAACACACACACACACACACACCACACATATACACACCAAACACACACACACACCAAACACACACACACACACACCACACACACACACACACACACACACCAAACACACCACACATATACACACCAAACACACACACACCAAACATATACACACACACACCACACACCAAACACACACACACCACACACACACACACACACACCACACACACATTAACACACCACACACACACACACACACACACACACACACACACACACCACACATATACACACCAAACACACACACACACCACACATATACACATTCCACACATATACACACCAAACACACACACACCACACATATACACACACACACACCACACACACACACACACACACACACACACACCACACACCAAACACACATACACCACACACACACCCACCAAACACACACACACACACACACCACACCACACCACACACACACATACACACACACACCACACCACACGTACACACACACACACACACACACACACACACACACACACACACACACACACACACACACACCAATAATATCTCCACTAGATGACGTCTTGTCTTCTTACCTGTTCTACTTCTTCCACTCCTCTTGTCTTTCACTCCTTCCTTTTTTCTTATGAAGATTGTCCCTGAGTCAAGGCCTCTGCCTGGATTCCACAAGGCCTCTAACTAGATTCCCCAGGGCCTCTGCCTGGATTCCACAAGGCCTCTGCCTGGATTCCACAAAGCCTCTAACTAGATTCCCCAGGGCCTCTGCCTAGATTCCCCAGGGCCTCTGCCTGGATTCCACAAGGCCTCTGACTAGATTCCCCAGGGCCTCTGCCTGGATTCCACAAGGCCTCTGACTAGATTCCCCAGGGCCTCTGCCTGGATTCCACAAGGCCTCTGCCTGGATTCCACAAGGCCTCTGCCTGGATTCCACAAGGCCTCTGCCTGGATTCCACAAGGCCTCTGACTAGATTCCCCAGGGCCTCTGCCTGGATTCCACAAGGCCTCTGCCTGGATTCCACAAGGCCTCTGCCTGGATTCCACAAGGCCTCTAACTAGATTCCCCAGGGCCTCTGCCTCCATTCATACCCTGCGTCCCAAATGGCACCCTTTTCCGTAAATAGTGCACTACTTTTGACCAGGATCCATAAGGAAACCCATAGGGCTCTTTTTAAAAAGTATTTTCTTGTTTTGTTTTGTCACATGCACGAGATGAAGGAAACCGCACCCTGCTCTTGATAGTATCACTGATCTTTAATAAGCTTTACGTTATCGGCCTCACGGCCTTCGTCAGAGCTTTTGTGAATTAAAAAAAAAGGACGTATGCTACCTTCACACACACACACCAAACACACACACCAAATACACACACACACACACACACACCACACATATACACACACACACCAAACACACACACACACACACCACACATATACACACCAAACACACACACACACCAAACACACACACACACGCACCACACACACACACACCAAACACACCACACATGTACACACCAAACACACACACACCAAACATATACACACACACCACACACACACACACCACACACCACACACACACACACACACACACACACACACACACACACACACACACACACACACACACACACACACACACACACCACACACACACACCACACATATACACATTCCACACATACACACACCACACATATACACACACACACCACACACCAAACACACATACACCACACACACACACAAACACCAAACACACATACACCACACACACACACACACACACCCACCAAACACACACACACACACACACCACACCACACCACACGTACACACACACCACACACACACATACACACACGTACACACACACACACACACACACACACACACCAATAATATCTCCACTAGATGACGTCTTGTCTTCTTACCTGTTCTACTTCTTCCACTCCTCTTGTCTTTCACTCCTTCCTTCTTTCTTATGAAGATTGTCCCTGAGTCAGGGCCTCTGCCTGGATTCCACAAGGCCTCTAACTAGATTCCCCAGGGCCTCTGCCTGGATTCCACAAGGCCTCTGCCTGGATTCCACAAGGCCTATGCCTGGATTTCACAAGGCCTCTGACTAGATTCCCCAGGGCCTCTGCCTGGATTCCACAAGGCCTCTGCCTGGATTCCACAAAGCCTCTAACTAGATTCCCCAGGGCCTCTGCCTGGATTCCACAAGGCCTCTGCCTGGATTCCACAAGGCCTCTAACTAGATTCCCCAGGGCCTCTGCCTGGATTCCGCAAGGCCTCTGACTAGATTCCCCAGGGCCTCTGCCTGGATTCCACAAGGCCTCTGCCTGGATTCCACAAGGCCTCTGCCTGTATTCCACAAGGCCTCTGCCTGGATTCCACAAGGCCTCTGACTAGATTCCCCAGGGCCTCTGCCTGGATTCCACAAGGCCTCTGCCTGGATTCCACAAGGCCTCTGCCTGGATTCCACAAGGCCTCTAACTAGATTCCCCAGGGCCTCTGCCTCCATTCATACCCTGCGTCCCAAATGGCACCCTTTTCCGTAAATAGTGCACTACTTTTGACCAGGATCCATAAGGAAACCCATAGGGCTCTTTTTAAAAAGTATTTTCTTGTTTTGTTTTGTCACATGCACGAGATGAAGGAAACCGCACCCTGCTCTTGATAGTATCACTGATCTTTAATAAGCTTTACGTTATCGGCCTCACGGCCTTCGTCAGAGCTTTTGTGAATTAAAAAAAAAGGACGTATGCTACCTTCACACACACACACCAAACACACACACCAAATACACACACACACACACACACACCACACATATACACACACACACCAAACACACACACACACACCACACATATACACACCAAACACACACACACACCAAACACACACACACACGCACCACACACACACACACCAAACACACCACACATGTACACACCAAACACACACACACCAAACATATACACACACACCACACACACACACACCACACACCACACACACAGTAACACACCACACACACACACACACACACACACACACACACACACACACACCACACACACACACCACACATATACACATTCCACACATACACACACCACACATATACACACACACACCACACACCAAACACACATACACCACACACACACACAAACACCAAACACACATACACCACACACACACACACACACACCCACCAAACACACACACACACACACACCACACCACACCACACGTACACACACACCACACACACACATACACACACACACCACACCACACGTACACACACACACACACACACACACACACACACACCAATAATATCTCCACTAGATGACGTCTTGTCTTCTTACCTGTTCTACTTCTTCCACTCCTCTTGTCTTTCACTCCTTCCTTCTTTCTTATGAAGATTGTCCCTGAGTCAGGGCCTCTGCCTGGATTCCACAAGGCCTCTAACTAGATTCCCCAGGGCCTCTGCCTGGATTCCACAAGGCCTCTGCCTGGATTCCACAAGGCCTATGCCTGGATTTCACAAGGCCTCTGACTAGATTCCCCAGGGCCTCTGCCTGGATTCCACAAGGCCTCTGCCTGGATTCCACAAAGCCTCTAACTAGATTCCCCAGGGCCTCTGCCTGGATTCCACAAGGCCTCTGCCTGGATTCCACAAGGCCTCTAACTAGATTCCCCAGGGCCTCTGCCTGGATTCCACAAGGCCTCTGACTAGATTCCCCAGGGCCTCTGCCTGGATTCCGCAAAGCCTCTGACTAGATTCCCCAGGGCCTCTGCCTGGATTCCACAAGGCCTCTGCCTGGATTCCACAAGGCCTCTGCCTGTATTCCACAAGGCCTCTGCCTGGATTCCACAAGGCCTCTGACTAGATTCCCCAGGGCCTCTGCCTGGATTCCACAAGGCCTCTGCCTGGATTCCACAAGACCTCTGCCTGGATTCCACAAGGCCTCTAAGTAGATTCCCCAGGGCCTCTGCCTCCATTCATACCCTGCGTCCCAAATGGCACCCTTTTCCGTAAATAGTGCACTACTTTTGACCAGGATCCATAAGGAAACCCATAGGGCTCTTTTTAAAAAGTATTTTCTTGTTTTGTTTTGTCACATGCACGAGATGAAGGAAACCGCACCCTGCTCTTGATAGTATCACTGATCTTTAATAAGCTTTACGTTATCGGCCTCACGGCCTTCGTCAGAGCTTTTGTGAATTAAAAAAAAAGGACGTATGCTACCTTCACACACACACACCAAACACACACACCAAATACACACACACACACACACACCACACATATACACACACACACCAAACACACACACACACACACCACACATATACACACCAAACACACACACACACCAAACACACACACACACGCACCACACACACACACACACACCAAACACACCACACATGTACACACCAAACACACACACACCAAACATATACACACACACCACACACACACACACCACACACCACACACACCAAACACACACACACACACACCACACACACACACACACACACACACACACACCAAACACACCACACATATACACACCAAACACACACACACCAAACATATACACACACACACCACACACCAAACACACACACACACACACACCACACATATACACACCAAACACACACACACACCAAACACACACACACACACACCACACACACACACACACACCAAACACACCACACATATACACACCAAACACACACACACCAAACATATACACACACACACCACACACCAAACACACACACACCACACACACACACACACACACCACACACACATTAACACACCACACACACACACACACACACACACACACACACACACACACACACACACACACACACACACACACACACACACACATATACACACCAAACACACACACACACCACACATATACACATTCCACACATATACACACCAAACACACACACACCACACATATACACACACACCACACACACACACACACACACACACACACACCACACACCAAACACACATACACCACACACACACCCACCAAACACACACACACACACACACCACACCACACCACACACACACATACACACACACACCACACCACACGTACACACACACACACACACACACACACACACACACACACACCAATAATATCTCCACTAGATGACGTCTTGTCTTCTTACCTGTTCTACTTCTTCCACTCCTCTTGTCTTTCACTCCTTCCTTCTTTCTTATGAAGATTGTCCCTGAGTCAGGGCCTCTGCCTGGATTCCACAAGGCCTCTAACTAGATTCCCCAGGGCCTCTGCCTGGATTCCACAAGGCCTCTGCCTCGATTCCACAAAGCCTCTAACTAGATTCCCCAGGGCCTCTGCCTAGATTCCCCAGGGCCTCTGCCTGGATTCCACAAGGCCTCTGACTAGATTCCCCAGGGCCTCTGCCTGGATTCCACAAGGCCTCTGCCTGGATTCCACAAGGCCTCTGCCTGGATTCCACAAGGCCTCTGCCTGGATTCCACAAGGCCTCTGACTAGATTCCCCAGGGCCTCTGCCTGGATTCCACATGGCCTCTGCCTGGATTCCACAAGACCTCTGCCTGGATTCCACAAGGCCTCTAACTAGATTCCCCAGGGCCTCTGCCTCCATTCATACCCTGCGTCCCAAATGGCACCCTTTTCCGTAAATAGTGCACTACTTTTGACCAGGATCCATAAGGA
Organism: Oncorhynchus clarkii lewisi; assembly: GCF_045791955.1. Classification (NCBI taxonomy): domain Eukaryota; kingdom Metazoa; phylum Chordata; class Actinopteri; order Salmoniformes; family Salmonidae; genus Oncorhynchus; species Oncorhynchus clarkii. The sequence goes on along the minus strand of NC_092178.1, from coordinate 7,862,718 downwards.
AACCCATAGGGCTCTTTTTAAAAAGTATTTTCTTGTTTTGTTTTGTCACATGCACGAGATGAAGGAAACCGCACCCTGCTCTTGATAGTATCACTGATCTTTAATAAGCTTTACGTTATCGGCCTCACGGCCTTCGTCAGAGCTTTTGTGAATTAAAAAAAAAACAAGAACATCTCACAAAAGCTCTTTTTCCTTCTTCCTTCCATCTTCTTCAACTGTTACCATGCACCTGCAAAAAAACGATTGCTCAGATGTGCGACTGCCTTTTTGAATTTTGAGTCGCATGTACAAGTACAGTGAAATGCTTAACTCGTAAGACAGACATCAACGGCGCAGTAATCAATATCAAGTAATATTGTTTATTTTTTTAACACAAGAAATAAGAAATTAGCTATATACAAAGTTCAATGTTCAGTGCCACAGAGAGGAAGCTATATACAGGGTGCCAGTACTGCATGTACAGGGATACTGGAGTAATTGAGGTAGATATGTACATGTAGCCAGGGATTAGGAGAAAGTGACTGGTAGCAGAATAATTAATACTAATAATAATAGTAAACAGTATGGCAGTAGCATGTGTGTGTGTTTCAGTGTAGGCGTGATAGGCGGATATACATGGAAGCAGGGCTGAAAAGTGACTGGTAGCAGGAATATATACAGTATATATACTTATGGTATAATACTAATGATAATATATACATGGAAACAGGGATGAAAGTGGTTATGGTGTGTTTGATGTGATGCGTAGGAGCAGGAGATGGGTCGGAGCAGGAGGAGATGGGTCGGATTAGGAGGAGCTGGGTCGGATTAGGAGGAGCTGGGTCGGATTAGGAGGAGCTGGGTCGGATTAGGAGGAGATGGGTCGGATTAGGAGGAGCTGGGTCGGATTAGGAGGAGCTGGGTCGGATTAGGAGGAGATGGGTCGGATTAGGAGGAGATGGGTCGGATTAGGAGGAGATGGGTCGGATTAGGAGGAGATGGTTCGGATTAGGAGGAGCTGGGTCGGATTAGGAGGAGATGGGTCGGATTAGGAGGAGATGGGTCGGATTAGGAGGAGTTGGGTCGGATTAGGAGGAGATGGGTCGGATTAGGAGGAGATGGGTCGGATTAGGAGGAGATGGGTCGGATTAGGAGGAGCTGGGTCGGATTAGGAGGAGCTGGGTCGGATTAGGAGGAGATTTGTCTGAGCAGGAGGAGATGGGTCGGAGCAGGAGGAGATGGGTCGGATTAGGAGGAGATGGGTCTGAGCAGGAGGAGATGGGTCTGAGCAGGAGGAGATGGGTCTGAGCAGGAGGAGATGGGTCTGAGCAGGAGGAGATGGGTCTGAGCAGGAGGAGATGGGTCGGAGCAGGAGGAGATTGGTCTGAGCAGGAGGAGATGGGTCTGAGCAGGAGGAAATGGGTCTGAGCAGGAGGAGATGGGTCTGAGCAGGAGGAGATGGGTCTGAGCAGGAGGAGATGGGTCGGAGCAGGAGGAAATGGGTCGGAGCAGGAGGAGATGGGTCGGAGCAGGAGGAGATGGGTTGGATTAGGAGGAGATGGGTCTGAGCAGGAGGAGATGGGTCTGAGCAGGAGGAGATGGGTCTGAGCAGGAGGAGATGGGTCTGAGCAGGAGGAGATGGGTCGGAGCAGGAGGAGATTGGTCTGAGCAGGAGGAGATGGGTCTGAGCAGGAGGAGATGGGTCTGAGCAGGAGGAGATGGGTCTGAGCAGGAGGAGATGGGTCTGAGCAGGAGGAGATGGGTCGGAGCAGGAGGAAATGGGTCGGAGCAGGAGGAGATGGGTCGGAGCAGGAGGAAAAGTGTGGGATAATTACCAGCAAAAGAAGCCCAGTAGCCCCACTCTGCTTGTGATGTCGTTGTTGCTAACTCCTACGCTTATCAGTCATGGCTTCGTTTGGAGAGGGAGTTACCCTTGTCACTAACCACATTTGCTGTTGAGGAAGTGACTGCAATGGAAACAACCAGTGAGTTTATTTTAGGCAAGGTGCCCGTTGCAAATGTATGCTAATACAAAGGAGATAAGATCAACAGAAGCGTTAATCATTCCATGAAAGCAGAGAGATAACTATTTTTAGGAAGTTGTGCTGATAGAAATAGCTACTGTGACTCGATCACGATTTACAAGGTTTTTCCCAGTGCTAGAACCAGTTCAGCATCAGTTAAAGACGCTCAGAGTACGGTCACCTGACCAGTTATGAAATTCCTTTTGTTAAAAATCCAATCCAGTAATCCAATACAGCGTGGCTGTAGAATCTCAAAATAGTGACTATCGGTAAGTGAAGTCAATGTTGCATAAACTGTTCATGAATGGTCATAATTGATTCACGTACAATAAATGTTTTGTCCTTTCTGTATAATTTTATTGAGATATTGACTCAACAGCACAAGTTAAATAAATAAATAAATAAATACAATAAAAATTACTCTATAAAATGCAATTAAATAACATAACAATTAGGTATTAGACACTTCAAATAAATTAAATAAATATGGTCAAATCCCATTTAAATAACATTATCATTAGACAACAATACAACTATAATGAACAGATAAATAATAAATAATAATAGCTATGTTAATAAATAATAAATAATAAAAAGAGATTGATGATGATTAATTCAGAATCAATTAGAAGCGTATTTTAACTTCTCAATAAGATCTAGCAGCGTATATCAAAATGCTAAAAATACGTGGAATCGTCGTCAGAAATCTTTCGGATAGAAGGATATGGCGCGGTTGGGTTTTGGGTGCTGTGGGTGGCAGTTCAGCAGCAGGTTCTGAGAGTAAACACTAGTTCAAGTACATAGTACTTTAACATTATAGAAATATGTTGCCGTGGTAACACCACGGCAACACATCTGTTGTACAATAAACCCCAAGTATATATAAACTGCTACAGTTTATATAGGTTGGTATAATTCCTCTAGCCTGGTCCCCAGATCTGTTTGTGCTCTTGACTACTCCATACTGTCGTGCAAGCCAATGTTTGGCATGTCAACGGGTGGCAAGAAGTGGCATGATGGCACAAACAGACTGGTACCCAGGCTATGATTCCTCATCTTTGACAGAAGAGTATAAAAGCATTGGCTTTAACATAAAACAACAATGCCTTAACCTCAGTCAACTTCAATAGATGAAACGCCCTGTGACTCCTATCAGGTAACCTTCCCGTATATTCGTCATGTTATTAGCTTTCCTTTCCCCCCCTCCCCCCCCTCCTCCAAAAGTTGAATCTTTCCCTTCACACTGTGGCCTGCATCCCAAATGGTGACCTATTCCCTGTATATAATTCACCCATAGAGCTCTTGTCAACAAAGTGTAGGAAATAGGTTGACATTTGAGACGTAGCCTACCCCCCTCTGTCGTCAGCCATTTTTGTCTGTCTTTACAAGGCGAACACGCCAAAGAAGTTCTTCCCAGCGCCACTCTCCAGATGGGGCAGAAGCCTGTTCTCTGTGACTGTCCGGAGCCTGTCTCCCTTCTCCAGGCTGAACACGGCTCCCATGTACACGGCGTTATACCATTTTCCTTCACTCGCAGCCTCGCTGTTGGAAGACTTCTTACACACGGTGCGTACAGAGTTGAGCAGCGTCTGGTACTCCTTGTTGTCTTCGGTGCCGTAGCTTGGGGACCAGCGCGTGACCGTGTTACTCAGGTGAACCATGTCCTGGTTGTTAGGGTGCTTGGGGTCGGCCTTGCAGCTGACGTGGAAAGAGACCTGGCTGTAGATAAAGTAGAGGCCCATCTGGGGAATAACAATTTCGTTGTTGTTGAGTTTAAGACCCCCCTGTGAGAATCCCTGGCCCTCGTCATCTGTCCACTCCACTGAGGACTTGTAATCACCATAGGTGTTGTATTCACCTAAAAGGGGAAAGGAGGAGAGAGAGAGAGAGAGGTCGGACATGAATAGAATTCACTGTAGATATTGACTCATGGAGCACTACGACACACCTTCTATTGAGGCAAGTTGTAAATGAGCAGTTTCAAAAAGAGATGAAGGTTATGTCTTGACTTATATCGTATGTCAAACAGGCTTGATTCAATCACAGCATCTTATCCCATTTCAAAGTCAAAGGTCAAGTGTGAATTGATTTGCATATACTACATTTACATATGTGTGTTTCCAGACTATTCAACATGCAGAGAAGTTCTTTCCAGTTCTACAGTGCTGTTGAAATGACGAACGCTTTTGTGCTGAATGCAGTGTGTCTCAAATGGCACTCGATCCCTGTTACATATGAGCCCTGGTCAAAACTAGTGCACTATAATAGGGAATAGGGTATTATTTAGGGGGTACAGACAGGCATCGAATGCATTCCTGGATAGTGTGCTCTTACCTTCTAAATGAATGGCAGCCTTTATGTTTCCAGAGAGTTGTCTCAGGGTATGCTGAATTTCTGAGGAGGGAAGAAAGGAGAAGGAGATTTAGAAACGGTGACATCTTCACAAGCCGGGAATCTTCTCAAACCAACTACATGTGTGAGAGGTTTTTAAGAGCTTGCAAGAATGTATCTCAAATTGCACCCTATTCCCTATATAGTGCACTACTTTTGACCAGGGCCGATAGGGCTCTGGTCATATGTAGTGCACTAAAATACAAATAGGATGCTATTTAGAATGCACCCTTTGTCAAGGGAGTAGCAGCATATGCACGTAAATATATATCTATATATATATATACACACATATAAATATATATATTGCAGTAGAACCTGACAGAAAAAAGGGATATGAACTCACCATCAGCTTTCTCGATGTGATCTTGTTTCTGAGGAAACGCGAAACAGAGATAAAAGAAAGAGTTAGTCCTGCGATCAGGTTTCGTATCGATGCTCAACAGGAGATATGAAATATACCGAGCTAATGCAGAGACATACAGAGGTTTACAGAGGATACAAATAAATGAAAAAGTTATAGTGATATAGCTGTATAGTGAATAAATACATATAAATAATTGCAAGGTAAAAATACATGTAAAATGAAAGTAAATTTTGATTTGATCAAATTGCTGATGAAATACTCTTGATATTAGCACATCAAATGAGTTCAGATCCAGATCGATTTCACTAGAAATTGTGCCGTTAATAATAATTTATAATAAATGATAAATGATGATAAAAGATAAGATATAATGGGATGTATGTTCTTACCTTGGTAAAGAAGAGTGCAGCTGAGACACACAGCGCCATGGCCAGCAGGGCACCACACAGCCTCCAACGTTGTGTGGACTTCTCCCGCACCAGGGTGACGCTCGGTGACACAGGGCCATTCTCCAAGTCCACCGTCACTCTGCTGCAATCACCTTCCATCGTTTTACTAGAACTTTCTGCGGATCCCGGAGTAGAGACTTCCTTTACCTACTTAACCCAAGGCAGTATTCGAAGAGAGTTCAAGTACCAGTTCAGCTCTTTTGCATATTTCTCCTTTATAAAAATGTAGTGCTAAACTCCAGCAGTCTTATTAGAGGTTGTTTTGAAGGTAGTGATGCTCCTGCTGTGTTTGATGGACTGATACTCTGAGCGCTGCTGTTATATACACATGTAGCTTCTGGGAAACTCCAGTGATGTCAGTCAGAGTGGAGGCAAGCAGAGGAACAGAGAGTTGAGGGGAGGAGGCATGGGGACTGGTGTAATGGCTGGGGGAACCTGTGGCGTTTTTCACACTTGAAAAAAAAAAGTTTCACACCCACACGCAGGAAGAGTAGCTATTGCATGCAAGAGCTACTGGGGATCCTAATAAACAAAACTAAAAACTCTGCATGCACACACAGCTATCTTCCACTAACTCTCTCTCACACACATATCGCAAGTGACACCAAAGCGTATCTCTCAAACTTCATTTTTTTACTCTGTTCCATATTGGGTTTTACTTTATGGGATTTTCTTGTCTCTCTTTCTTGGCATTTACATTTTCTGCCTTCATCTTTTGCATGTCCATTAGTATCAGCACTGGTGGCTGGTTTTAAGGACAAAGCAGTCTATTGAGCAACAGACAATGTTGTGGTATCATTTTAGTATGATGTTTTTTTTATATATATATAAAGGATGAAAGTAAATGTGTTTGTGTATGTAAATTATCACTTAAGCTGAAGTACACTTGTATGTTAATTTGGACTATACATTCTCACAAGCAAACATACTCGTTTGCCATATGGGCAAAGAAAGATGTGTCATGGCTGCTCTCTGCAATGGTATCATTTTCATTATGTTAATGTTGCATTTTTCACTTAGTGCATTCAGGAAAGTACTCAGACCTTTTGACTTTTTCCACATTTTGTTACGTTTCAGTCTTATTCCAAAATGGATTAAATCGTTTTTTTCCCGCCTCAATCTACACACAATATCCCATAATGACGAAGCAAATACAGATTTAGAAATTTCGGCAAATGTTTAAAAAAATAAAAAACTGATATCACATTTACATAAGTATTCAGGCCCCTTAACTCAGTACTTTGTTGAAGCACCTTTGGCAGGGATTACAGCCTTGAGTCTTCTTGAGTATGACACTACAAGCTTGGCACACCTGCATTTGGGGAGTTTCTCCCATTCTTCTCTGCAGATCCTGTCAGACATTTTCAGTTCTCTCCAGAGATGTTCGATCGGGTTCAAGTTCTGGCTCAAGGACATTCAGAGACGGGTCCCGAAGCCACTCCTGCATTGTCTTGGCTGTGTGCCTAGGGTTGTTGTCCTGTTGGAAGGTGAACCTTCACCCCAGTCTGAGGTCCTGAGTTCTCTGGAGCAGGTTTTCATCAAGGATCTGCTGAGAAACATCCCCAAGGCGTGACGCTGCCACCACCATGCTTCACCGTAGGGATGGTGCCAGGTTTCCTCCAGACGTGACGCTTTGCATTCAGGCCAAAGAGTTCCATCTTGGTTTCATCAAACCAGAGAATATTGTTTCTCATGGTCTGAGTCCTTTAGGTGCCTTTTGGCAAACTCCAAGCGGGCTGTCATGTGCCTTTCTGTCACGACTTCCGCCGAAGTCGGTCCCTCTCCTTGTTCGGGCGGAGTTCGGCGGTCGACCTCCCCGGCTTTCTAGCCACCGCCGATCCACTTTTCATTTTCCATTTGTTTTGTCTTTGTCTTACACACCTGGCTTCACTCAACCAATTACTTGTTTATTATTTAACCCTCTGTTCCCCCATGTTATATTTGTGAGTGATTGTTATCTGTTACGTGGATGTTTGTCGCTGCACTTTTGTTATAGACCGTGTTTTTGGCACTAGTATGTTTTATGTGCTGTCGCTGTTGACCGGTATTACAGTGCGCCTGTTTACTATACTCCGCTCTTATGGAAGAGTCTTGGTGGCTTCCATTTAAGAATGATGGAGGCCACTGTGTTCTTGGGGACCTTCGATGCTGCAGAAATGTTTTGGTACCCTTCCCCAGATCTGTGCCTCGACACAATCCTGTCTCTGAGCTCTACGGACAATTCCTTCGACCTCATGACTTGTTTTTTTCTTTGAAATGCACTGCCAACTGTGGGACCCTTATATAGACAGGTGTTTACCTTTCTAAATCATGTCCAATTCAATTTACAACAGGTGGACTCCACCTAGATGCATCTCAAGGATGATCAATGGAAACAGGACGCACCTGAGCTGAATACTTATATAGTATTTCAGTTTTTTTATTTGTAAACATTTTGAAAAACCTGTTTTTGCTTTGTCATTATGGGGTATTGTGTGTAGATTAATGAGGATTTTATTTTTATTTAATACATCTTAGAATAAGGCTGTAACGTATATCAAATTGTGGAAAAAGTAATGGGGTCTGAATACTCCCTGATTGCACTGTATGTGAAGTTGTCCATCTCTCTCTCTCTCTGGCCGTTCATGTTTCATGTTTTTTCCACTGAACTGGAAATGAAATTGCACCGTGCATCTGCACTAGATTTGGCCTCTCACTGATCCCGTACTACAACTAATGTAGGCCTACAACACGTTTGACACAATGGTTGTGATATTTCACAGATATTTCTGTGAAATAATAGAGTTTGTCTGCACAATCCCCCCCCCCCCCCCCCCCACCCCAAACCCGTGTCTCCACTACACTTACGTAGTCATTTCATATTTATTTTTTTGCAGAGAAACTCTTCGTTGTATCACATCTGTTGTGCCGACTGCATTGTACATCAGTTGTGTACAACGTGAAGTGTGCACGGGGCCAACGTCTCGACAACACTCAGTGCTGTACTGTGTGAGTGACAGAGCCCGTTCACCCACAGATTAGCAAAGGTATGGAGGGAGAGAAGGATGTGAAAGAAAGACGGGGGAAGGTGGGTTTTTTTTATTTAAAAAAAAATTCCTTTTCTCATCAACTGATAATAACGTTGGCAAGGATAGGAGCAGGTGTTATGGCAGTGGGATGTTTCATCTTTATATAACAGCACAGTCTATTCATAATGAAAGTGGATTACATTATCCTACATGTAAAACACCCCTCTTTCAGAGGTTAAGTGTACGGAAAAAGTGATACCTAAAAAAACAAACCGTTTACATTTCAGTGTCTCAGAATAAGATGGCAGGTGAAAACACACAGGAAGTGTTGTAATTAATCTGATGTCTAGAATTTGAGCTAGGCAGCTGTAAGAAATACTCTTAAAACTCAATTGCTATTGATCCTGTAAAAAAAATAAAAAATCTGGTATGTGGATCTCCGTAACAGACGGCTCATGACGAGAGGCAGGCGGGGAGTGTAATTGTGTACGTCCGATCAAGTTGATTTTCAAATGTTTCATTGAGATTGGTGTCATATTGGCCTAGACATGATGACAGGGAGATTTGAATTTAACAGTGAGCTTCAATGCCTATATAGTGACATCTATACATCTGTCTATAGCGCACATTCTCCAGTGGCTGTTTACGTCAATGTTTTTTTTTTTGTGCGTGTGTGATTTATTTGTTTTAAAATATGTTTTTATTGAACATAAAAAATATATATATACACCATACGATGCGTGATATAGTGTAGATACACCTTGTTTAGTATCTTAAGATTTTGCTCATACAGACAAAATAGTATGGAATTGCAATCTGTTAAATGAATGACTCGTGTAAATTAGTATTGATTTGTGTTAGATTGTAGTTCTGTGGTCACATGGGATGCTTATGGTTCCTGTTTCCATCCTGTGTGTGACATAATATTGCTAACTCATTATTAGTACTCATCTACTCAAAACATCCTCACACTAAAAATACAAAAGGCACTAAATATAGCTCTTTATTTACATATTCTACCTGCGTATGTATATGTTAAGTAATGTCGATGACAACACTTCCTTTCCAAATCCCATCTTTTGTGTGGGCTTCTGAGGCTAGTCAGACACTGACTCACATAGGGATATTATTGTGAATAAATAAATTGCTAACGTTCACACAGACTGACAGCCATCTGAGTAACTGTGTCACAAATGTGCAAATATATTATTTCATTGATATAATACACAGTCGCTATTTATCATCTTTACTGCGGAGACTTCTGATTATGGACTTTTGTGTTTTGTTCACGTTGTTATAGTATAATCTCTGGATACTACATACACTTCAAATCAAATCAAAGTTTATTTGTCACGTGCGCCGAATACAACAGGTGTAGTAGACCTTACAGTGAAATGCCGAATACAACAGGTGTAGTAGACCTTACAGTGAAATGCTGAATACAACAGGCGTAGTAGACCTTACAGTGAAATGCTGAATACAACAGGTGTAGTAGACCTTACAGTGAAATGCTGAATACAACAGGTGTAGTAGACCTCACAGTGAAATGCTGAATACAACAGGTGTAGTAGACCTTACAGTGAAATGCTGAATACAACAGGTGTAGTAGACCTTACAGTGAAATGCTGAATACAACAGGTGTAGTAGACCTTACAGTGAAATGCTGAATACAACAGGTGTAGTAGACCTCACAGTGAAATGCTTACTTACAGACTCTAACCAATAGTGTAAAAAAGGTATTAGGTGAACAATAGGTAGATAAAGAAATAAAACAACAGTAAAAAGACAGGCTATAAAAGTAGCGAGGCTACATACACTTATAGTATAATCTCTGAATACTACATACACTTATAGTATAATCTCTGAATACTACAGACACTTATAGTATAATCTCTGAATACTACATACACTTATAGTATAATCTCTGAATACTACATACACTTATAGTATAATCTCTGAATACTACATACATTTATAGTATAATCTCTGAATACTACATACACTTATAGTATAATCTCTGAATACTACATACACTTATAGTATAATCTCTGAATACTACATACACTTATAGTATAATCTCTGAATACTACATACACTTATAGTATAATCTCTGAATACTACATACATTTATAGTATAATCTCTGAATACTACATACACTTATAGTATAATCTCTGAATACTACATACACTTATAGTATAATCTCTGAATACTACATACACTGTTATAGTATAATCTCTGAATACTACATCCACTTATAGTATAATCTCTGAATACTACACTGAGTGACTGTAGTTATTAAACACCAGCGACATGGATGAGGCAAAACAGAACAGGATGAAACTGTGGCAGTCCTAATATGGACACAAAAAATCACACTTTACGGTCAGCAACGTCATATCATAGTAAAGTGAAATGTTTTATTTCTTATAGTTCCCCTATACAAAGATATAGATTATAAAAACAAATTATTAATTCATAAATAAGAAAATAAGTATATCTCATGCCTTATATATACATTTGCATTAAATACTTAGAGAGGAGGGGGGATGGTGACTTAAAATTTGATGAGGACTCTCCCCCCGCCCCCCCCCCCCCCCCCTCCCCCTCCCCCTCCCCTTGTGTGCTTGGCCTAGTTTAAAGAGATGGAAGGAAGTGACTGATACACCATTACAAACAGCAGCCATGACACTTATCTTTTGGCCCATATTTGGCAAATGAGGAAATTTGCATGTGAGAACTTACAGTGCATTCTGAAAATATTCAGACCTCTCCCCCTTTTGTCTATATTTATTCTCCAATGGATTAAATACACATATTTTCCTCATCAATGTAGTAATACATGATTCTAGCGTGTGGTTTTGCTCCAGACCGACCACATCAAGGCCACCACTGGGCTGGAACACGGCAGAGGTGATTACCCACTGAGGAGGTGGGCTTCACCAGAAAGGTGAAACGGGGATGAAGGTGGGGCATTTCTAGGTGACTAATCTGACAACGTGAAAGGACAAAGAGAGAGCGTCACCTTCACATAAGAACAAGGGGAAGACCCATATTTTTACCGACTAGCTTTGAATCAACTTGAACCATCAAAGCTTTTTAGTGGCCTTTATTCAACCTCTATTTAAAAGCTGGTTCTGAAATCATGTACATAATTGTCAAATGAAAAACTTTATTTATCACATGCGTCGAATACAACAAGTGCAGACTTTAAAATGAAATGCTTTACTTACAAGCCCTTAATTAACCAACAACGGAGTTCAAGAAATAGAGTTAAGAAATTTTTTATCAAATATATATATTTTTTAATAATAAAAAGCAATACAATAAAATAACGTGATAATAGCAATAACGAGACTATATACAAGGGGTACCGGTACAGAGTCAATGTGGAGGCTATATACAGGGTGTACCGGTACAGAGTCAATGTGGAGGCTATATACAGGGGGTACCGGTACAGAGTCAATGTGGAGACTATATACAGGGGGTACCGGTACCGAGTCAATGTGGAGGCTATATACAGGGGGTACCGGTACAGAGTCAATGTGGAGGCTATACACAGGGGGTACCGGTACAGAGTCAACGTGGAGGCTATATACAGGGGGTACCGGTACAGAGTCAATGTGGAGACTATATACAGGGGGTACCGGTACAGAGTCAATGTGGAGGCTATATACAGGGGGTACCGGTACAGAGTCAACGTGGAGGCTATATACAAGGGGTACCGGTACAGAGTCAATGTGGAGACTATATACAGGGGGTACCGGTACAGAGTCAACGTGGAGGCTATATACAGGGGGTACCGGTACAGAGTCAATGTGGAGACTATATACAGGGGGTACCGGTACAGAGTCAATGTGGAGGCTATATACAGGGGGTACCGGTACAGAGTCAACGTGGAGGCTATATACAAGGGGTACCGGTACAGAGTCAACGTGGAGGCTATATACAGGGGGTACCGGTACAGAGTCAACGTGGAGGCTATATACAGGGGGTACCGGTACAGAGTCAACGTGGAGGCTATATACAGGGGGTACCGGTACAGAGTCAATGTGGAGGCTATATACAGGGGGTACCGGTACAGAGTCAACGTGGAGGCTATATACAGGGGGTACCGGTACAGAGTCAATGTGGAGGCTATATACAGGGGGTACCGGTACAGAGTCAACGTGGAGGCTATATACAGGGGGTACCGGTACAGAGTCAATGTGGAGGCTATATACAGGGGGTACCGGTACAGAGTCAATGTGGAGGCTATATACAGGGGGTACCGGTACAGAGTCAATGTGGAGGCTATATACAGGGGGGTACCGGTACCGAGTCAATGTGGAGGCTATATACAGGGGGTACCGGTACAGAGTCAATGTGGAGGCTATATACAGGGGGGTACCGGTACAGAGTCAATGTGGAGGCTATATACAAGGGGGTACCGGTACAGAGTCAATGTGGAGGCTATATACAGGGGGTACCGGTACAGAGTCAATGTGGAGGCTATATACAGGGGGTACCGGTACAGAGTCAATGTGGAGGCTATATACAGGGGGTACCGGTACAGAGTCAATATGGAGGGTATATACAGGGGGTACCGGTACCGAGTCAATGTGGAGGCTATATACAAGGGGGTACCGGTACAGAGTCAATGTGGAGGCTATATACAAGGGGTACCGGTACAGAGTCAATGTGGAGGCTATATACAGGGGGTACCGGTACAGAGTCAATGTGGAGGCTATATACAGGGGGTACCGGTACAGAGTCAATGTGGAGACTATATACAGGGGGTACCGGTACAGAGTCAATGTGGAGACTATATACAGGGGGTACCGGTACAGAGTCAATGTGGAGGCTATATACAGGGGGTACCGGTACAGAGTCAATGTGGAGGCTATATACAGGGGGTACCGGTACTGAGTCAATGTGGAGGCTATATACAGGGGGTACCGGTACAGAGTCAATGTGGAGGCTATATACAGGGGGTACCGGTACCGAGTCAATGTGGAGGCTATATACAAGGGGGTACCGGTACCGAGTCAATGTGGAGGCTATACACAGGGGGTACCGGTACCGAGTCAATGTGGAGGCTATATACAGGGGGTACCAGTACAGAGTCAATGTGGAGGCTATATACAGGGGGTACCGGTACAGAGTCAATGTGGAGGCTATATACAGGGGGTACCGGTATAGAGTCAATGTGGAGACTATATACAGGGGGTACCGGTACAGAGTCAATGTGGAGACTATATACAGGGGGTACCGGTACAGAATCAATGTGGAGGCTATATACAGGGGGTACCGGTACAGAGTCAATGTGGAGGCTATATACAGGGGGTACCGGTACTGAGTCAATGTGGAGGCTATATACAGGGGGTACCGGTACAGAGTCAATGTGGAGGCTATATACAGGGGGTACCGGTACCGAGTCAATGTGGAGGCTATATACAAGGGGGTACCGGTACCGAGTCAATGTGGAGGCTATACACAGGGGGTACCGGTACCGAGTCAATGTGGAGGCTATATACAGGGGGTACCAGTACAGAGTCAATGTGGAGGCTATATACAGGGGGTACCGGTACCGAGTCAATGTGGAGGCTATACACAGGGGGTACCGGTACAGAGTCAATGTGGAGGCTATATACAGGGGGTACCGGTACAGAGTCAATGTGGAGGCTATATACAGGGGGTACCGGTACAGAGTCAATGTGGAGGCTATATACAGGGTGTTACGGTACAGAGTCAATGTGGAGGCTATATACAAGGGGGTACCGGTACCGAGTCAATGTGGAGGCTATACACAGGGGGTACCGGTACAGAGTCAATGTGGAGGCTATATACAGGGGGTACCGGTACAGAGTCAATGTGGAGGCTATATACAGGGGGTACCGGTACAGAGTCAATATGGAGGCTATATACAGGGGGGTGCCAGTACAGAGTCAATGTGGAGACTATATACAGGGGGTACCGGTACAGAGTCAATGTGGAGACTATATACAGGGGGTACCGGTACAGAGTCAATGTGGAGGCTATATACAGGGGGTACCGGTACAGAGTCAATGTGGAGGCTATATACAGGGGGTACCGGTACAGAGTCAATGTGGAGGCTATATACAGGGGATACCGGTACAGAGTCAATGTGGAGGCTATATACAGGGGGTACCGGTACAGAGTCAATGTGGAGGCTATATACAGGGGGTACCGGTACAGAGTCAATGTGGAGGCTATATACAGGGGGTACCGGTACAGAGTCAATGTGGAGGCTATATACAGGGGGTACCGGTACCGAGTCAATGTGGAGACTATATACAGGGGGTACCGGTACAGAGTCAATGTGGAGGCTATATACAGGGGGTACCGGTACAGAGTCAATGTGGAGGCTATATACAGGGGGGTACCGGTACAGAGTCAATGTGGAGGCTATATACAGGGGGTACAGAGTCAATGTGGAGGCTATATACAGGGGGTACCGAGTCAATATGGAGGCTATATACAGGGGGTACCGGTACAGAGTCAATGTGGAGGCTATATACAGGGGGTACCTGTACAGAGTCAATGTGGAGACTATATACAGGGGGTACCGGTACAGAGTCAATGTGGAGGCTATATACAGGGGGTACCTGTACAGAGTCAATGTGGAGGCTATATACAGGGGGTACCCGTACAGAGTCAATATGGAGGCTATATACAGGGGGTACCGGTACCGAGTCAATGTGGAGGCTATATACAGGGGGTACCGGTACAGAGTCAATGTGGAGGCTATATACAGGGGGTACCGGTACAGAGTCAATGTGGAGGCTATATACAGGGGGTACCGATACCGAGTCAATATGGAGGCTATATACAGGGGGTACCGGTACAGAGTCAATATGGAGGCTATATACAGGGGGCACCGGTACAGAGTCAATATGGAGGCTATATACAGGGGGTACCGGTACTGAGTCAATGTGGAGGCTATATACAGTGTTGTACCCGTACAGAGTCAATGTTGTGGGGAAATCTGCACAGAGCCTTCACCGTGCACTGCCACTTTAAGAGCGCATGAGCAGTAAGGCTAAGAATATAAAGAGAGCTCGTTCAGCTCTTTGGGGAGGGGCTCTTTGGTGGCGCGACAGTTTGATTGTGTGTGCTGTGCTGCAGACGTTTTGTTTGTTTTCAGCGTGTGTAGTTTATAGAGTGTTTAACTCAATCATCGGTGTGATCGCTCTAGGTCGTGGTTGTTTTCGTTTGGGACCACGCCCGTTATGGATCGCATGGATTAGTAGCAACATTGTTGCGAAGCTTTAACATACAAACCATCGGACAGTCAGACAGTACACCTGCACGCCTGAAGACCACAGCTAAGATCTCTCTTGTTCTCTTTCTCTTGTTCTCTTCCCTCTATCGTTCCAGTGCTTTACCCTGAAACAGACTCTCTATTTTTCCAATGCACTTCCCATTGAAGTGCATTAGAGCTGGACTATTATTGCCCTGCCTGAAGTATTTGGACATTTTAGTTAAAAGGGAGGTTGCTTGCCAATTGTGTATTGTTATGTGAACTGTATTGAGATGTACTAATGACATGTGGCCGAGAAGACTGGACATTTTTAAGGCCTTTGTTGTGTCGATGAACACCCCCCACATTCATACCCTCTGCACTCATCTACTAGAAAATAATACAGATTATTGCAAATCCTATGTTGATGACTGGGTTCGTTCTTGTATGAAGTTGCTGTTGAATTGCTCTGCCATTATTAGTATTAGTATTATTGTATGAGGTATTCTTGTTTGGGTTACCCCTGTGCTGTGATGTGGGTTTTATATGGTGTGTATTCTCTTTTCTCTCCACTGGCTATCTGGTAAACAGGCTACACTCTAGGCAGTCTCTTCTGCTGATGTGTGTGGGTCTGGTAGTGGTTCTCTCTATTCTACTCTTTTCCTTTCGGCATGGTTAATACCTGCCTGGCGCCCGAACAAAAGCTTTCTTTACCCCTCTCTAATAAATACCGCTACAGAATTGGCACCCGAACAGGGACTTGAAGAGAAACACCCATGACACCATCCACACAAGGTTGAATCATGTCTTTTGTTGGAACCCCATACTGTGTCAATGTGGACACACCTGATGGTAATCATGTTCGGGATTCTTTCATTCAGGAAGGACTTAATGAACTAATGGAGTTGGATAGCACTGACCCTAATCCCCAGGTTTCTGGCTCACCTATAACATCTCCACCATTACCCTCTCAAACCCTTCCGGTTACCCTGTCCAGAGAGACTGGGAGAGGTGTCTCTGTGATCCCTGGACAACTGGAACATCAATGGACACACACCAATCATAGTTTGACAATGCATGAGAATGCCATTCGCAAACCCAGTGAATGTGTGGAGGCTCATCAGACAGATGTGCAGAGGAGGTTGGATTACCTTCCCTGTCAAATGGAGGAAAACCAACAACAAATTGTTCAGAGACAGAAATATTTACAAGATTCTCTGAAGCAGGATATTCAAGGAAAACTGCACCGGTTCAAAACACAAATGGAAACTAACCATCATCAAGTCATACTCTTTCTTGAGGACGAACAAAAACAGAGAGCAGAGGAGTCAGCCTCTGTTGTGAAGGGAGTGTGTTCTTATCTGAAGGAAGTTATGGAGGACATGAAGAACTCTCTCACAGGGGAACTACGATTTTTGATTGAACAGACTCAAAAGGACACCGTTAATGAGATGGAAAAAGCACAGAAGGCCACAGACCTTCAACTGGAAGGGCTGCACCAGGAGGTAATGCAGTGCTTTTCCCTTCTGGACAAATCTTCTGCACCGCCCTCAGGTTTTACCTCTGCCACTGGCTTGGCCAGTAAGGGAATAGGAACAGGTAGCACTACAAAAACCCCTCTGAAGATACTGTTAAACAGAACTCCCGCTGCCACTGTCATGCCTCCTCTAGAGAGCTCCCTCCCTATTAAACTACTTTTCCCCACTTTTGGCAGTCCAGAAGATGATGTTGATCCACTGTTTTTCTTATCTAAGTGTAATGATTTTCTTTCTATCCGGCCCCTTACTGACTTGGAGGTTCTTGCCACCCTCCGCAGTGTTCTCCATGGTACAGCAAGAGACTGGTGGGAGATAGCCCGTGAACATGTGTCAACCTGGGAGGAGTTTCAAAAAATATTCCTCTTAGCCTTCCTCTCAGAGGACTATGGGGATGAACTGGCGGAACGTGTTCGTAACAGAGTCCAGGGTGAAGCAGAGCCAATACGGGACTTTGCCTTCTCCTATCGAGTTCTATGTAGGAGATGGAAGGCTGACATTACTGAGCAGGAGATGGTCAAACTCCTTCTTAAGAACATGGTTCCCCGCCTTGCTAGTCAACTTCGAGAACGTGTGCAAAATGTGGATGATCTGGTTCGTCTTGGGACTCAGTTTGAGAAGGACTGGAAGCGCCACCTCCAAACTAAAAACCCGGTTCCCTCATCCCAGTATACCAATAACTCTCCTGGGGCTAAACCGTCTCAGATATTTGTACCCAAGATCCAGGACAAAAGTCCAGTTATGTGTTGGAGGTGTAAAGTTCAACATCCTCCAGATTCTTGCCCGCTCTATGTCCAGCGTCAGGATTCAGGAAAAGGTCAGAAAGGACCGAAGACTGAAAGTCTAGACAGGCGTGGTGGCTTGCATACAATTGGGTCAGCCTTAATGCCCACCATGAAGCCTTTAGACAGCACAGCTAGCGGTCTTATTCCTATTCCGCAACAACTATTGGTTCCTCTGACTGTTAGGAACTGGAGAGGGAAGGCCATAATCGACACAGGGGCATCTTACACCCTGATGCAAGAGGCCCTGTGGCAGAACATGGCATTACCTCATGAGGAGCTACAAACATGGGAGGAGGGACCATTGTACTTGGCCAATGGAGAACCTACCACTCCCTTGGGCTGGATTAGTATAATAATACAACTGCATGGTGAGACTATTAACCTTCCTGTGGCAATTCTTGCAGATTCAAGCCTTGCATTTGCTGTAGTCCTTGGCCTAGACTTCCTGTTCTTCAGTGGACTGACCATCTCGATGTCCGAACCCTCCTATCGGCTGCACTCTGACTATTCTCAGCCTCATCCATTTCAACCTGGTAATGCACTGATTTCAGGTTGGAGCCTGCTACATTATGCAGAGTCCGGACAAGGTCAAGTCAGAGACAGAGAAAATATAAAGAGACAAAGACAAAAACATGTTCCACCAGTGAAGTCTGAGAACCCAACTATCACCCTGATTACCGCCGTACCCCCCCTTCTATCCGAGAGCAAAAGCGAACCTGATGCTGATTTCTACATCAAACAAGCGGTGGAACAGGCATGTCTGTCGGATGATGAAAGGTGGCAGCTATCCCAGATGTTGGACGTGAACAGTGAGGTCTGTACTCTTACACTCGGCCGTACAACCGTCTTCAAACATAAAATCTATACCCGGCATGAGGTCCCCATTAAGCAGCGTCCCTACAGGCTGTCCCCCGCCAAACTGGCAATTCTCAATGAACAGCTCAAAAGCATGTTGGAGAATGGAATTGTGGAACCTTCTTTTTCCGGATGGGCTTCTCCGGTTGTCCTGATTCCTAAGAAAGATGGTGGATATCGATTCTGTGTGGACTACAGGAAGCCGAATGCCATAACAGAAAGTGATGCCTACCCTCTACCAAACATAAATGACATACTGGAATCTCTGGCAGGAGCATCCATCTTTAGTAATCTGGATCTGAACAGTGGCTATTGGCAGGTGTCAATGGATCCCGCTAGTCAGGACAAGACTGCCTTTGTCACCCCTGCTGGTTTGTACTCCTTCAAAGTCATGCCTTTTGGTTTGAAGAATGCTCCAGCAACCTTCCAAAGGTTGATGGAGACTGTCCTGGGAGATCTGAGGGGTAGAAATTGTCTTGTTTACCTGGATGACATCATAATCTACTCCTCCTCTGTTGCGGAACATCTGCAAGACATTCAGTCCGTCTTCGACAGACTAAAGGCTGCAGGTTTGACCTTGAACTTGAAGAAGTGTCGTTTCTGTCTGCCAGAACTCAAGTTCCTTGGTCATGTGGTTAATGCTGAAGGTATCCATGCAGATCCAGACAAAGTTGCAGCCGTGCAGGAATTCCCAATTCCCACATCCCTCAAGGCTGTTCAGCGGTTTCTGGGTATGGCTGGATGGTACCACAGGTTTGTGCCTGACTTTTCAAAGGTAGCCGAACCCCTCAATCACCTTAAGAAGAAAGGTGTGAAATTCCAATGGACCCCTGCATGCCAAGGTGCATTTGAAGCACTCAAAAACAGTCTAATTACTCCTCCAGTGCTTGGACATCCTAACCTGAATGCTCATTTCATTGTGTACACGGATGCAAGTCAAACAGGACTTGGAGCAGTCTTGGCTCAACAAACAGGACTTGGAACAGAAGAAGTTCTTGCCTATGCAAGTCGCACCCTTAATTCAGCCGAGAGGAATTATTCAACGACTGAAAGGGAATGCCTCGCTGTGGTCTGGGCTTTGGAGAAATGGAGCTACTACTTGGAGGCAAAGATCTTCACCGTTGTCACAGACCACGCTGCTCTGCAGTGGGTTCTGGCATCAGGCGAGACCAACAGCCGTCTTATTCGCTGGTCTATCAGACTGCAGAAGTTTGACTTCATCATTGAGTATCGCAAAGGAAAACTGAACGTTGTACCAGATGCCCTTTCTCGGATTACAGAGACTGCCAATGTTTGTCCTCCCTTGTGCAGTACCTATACTACCGCTAAATGTCTGGATGATTCCTTTCCTCTGGATGATGAGAGTGTATGGAGAGCACAGCAGAAGGATGCTGCCATCATGGCGATCCACAAGAGTCTGTCTGAAGAAGACTCCAAGAGTCGCTTCAATGATAAGTATAGCATAATTCAGGATAAAGTGTATCGAAAAACTCCAAGAGGGGATGGAATACACAGCACCCATTATCGCGTCTTCATTCCCTCTACATTGTGTGACCAGATAATCCAAGCTTATCATGCCAATCCCATGAGTGGCCATCTTGGAGTTTTTAAAACTTATCGAAGACTACAAGAGGTGGTTTACTGGCCAGGGTTGATACCCGGAAGTTTGTACAGCAGTGTGAAGTCTGCCAGAAATACAAACCAGACATTGGCAGACCTGCCGGGAAAATGCAGCAGACCGTGGTGAACCATCCAAATGAAATGTTGGGAATTGACCTCATGGGACCTTTTCCTCCCAGCCGGGGGACACGGAATGAATTTTTATTGGTGGTAGTGGACTACTACACACACTGGGTGGAGTTGTTTCCCCTCCGCAAAGCCACTGCATCAGCCATTGCTCTAATTCTGCGAAGGGAGGTTTTTACCAGATTCGGAATTCCGGACCAAATCCTCTCTGACCGAGGTCCGCAGTTCATATCAGGAATATACAAAGAGCTCTGTACCTACTGGGGTGTAATTGCCAAGTTGACCACAGCCTACCATCCTCAGACCAACCTGACCGAGAGGGTAAACCGAACCCTGAAGGGGATGATTGCTTCATTCGTGGGGGATCAGCACACAAGGTGGGATCAGCATCTTCCAGAATTTCGCTTTGCACTGAACTCTGCCGTGCAGGAGACTTCTGGGGTCACTCCCGCCGAACTCCACCTGGGAAGACCACTAAAAGGACCGATGGACAGGGTCTTGCAAAGTTCGAATGTTTCACCTGACTGCCCAGCGTTTGATGCCGTACAACACCACCACACCTTGCTAGCCAGAGTGGAGGCCAGCAAAACCAAAGCCAAACAACGACAGCTGAGAAACTATGACAAACATAGACGAGACGTGTGTTTTCCACCCCAGTCTCGTGTCTGGGTACGTTCACATCATCTGTCAAAGGCATCTAAGAAGTTCACTGCCAAGCTAGCTTCGAGATGGAAAGGTCCATACCGTGTAGTGCAGCAGTTGGGACCAGTGAACTACTTGGTCTGTTTGGAGGACACTGGGGAAGATGTCAGGACAGTGCATGTTGTTGACCTAAAGCCCTGCTACCCTACGGCAGAAGAGCTGGATCGCAGGCAAAAGCAACACCTGCAGGACCTCTTCGTGGAGGACTCTGATGAGGAGGACTTCCCTGGTTTTGTGTAGCAGGAACATGAACCTGTCAAAGCCTGCATCCTCTCTGTTTCTACAGGCATTGTTTTTTCATGGGGGGAGGAGTGTGGCGAAATCTGCACAGAGCCTTCACCGTGCACTGCCACTTTAAGAGCGCATGAGCAGTAAGGCTAAGAATATAAAGAGAGCTCGTTCAGCTCTTTGGGGAGGGGCTCTTTGGTGGCGCGACAGTTTGATTGTGTGTGCTGTGCTGCAGACGTTTTGTTTGTTTTCAGCGTGTGTAGTTTATAGAGTGTTTAACTCAATCATCGGTGTAATCGCTCTAGGTCGTGGTTGTTTTCGTTTGGGACCACGCCCGTTATGGATCGCATGGATTAGTAGCAACATTGTTGCGAAGCTTTAACATACAAACCATCGGACAGTCAGACAGTACACCTGCACGCCTGAAGACCACAGCTAAGATCTCTCTTGTTCTCTTTCTCTTGTTCTCTTCCCTCTATCGTTCCAGTGCTTTACCCTGAAACAGACTCTCTATTTTTCCAATGCACTTCCCATTGAAGTGCATTAGAGCTGGACTATTATTGCCCTGCCTGAAGTATTTGGACATTTTAGTTAAAAGGGAGGTTGCTTGCCAATTGTGTATTGTTATGTGAACTGTATTGAGATGTACTAATGACATGTGGCCGAGAAGACTGGACATTTTTAAGGCCTTTGTTGTGTCGATGAACACCCCCCACATTCATACCCTCTGCACTCATCTACTAGAAAATAATACAGATTATTGCAAATCCTATGTTGATGACTGGGTTCGTTCTTGTATGAAGTTGCTGTTGAATTGCTCTGCCATTATTAGTATTAGTATTATTGTATGAGGTATTCTTGTTTGGGTTACCCCTGTGCTGTGATGTGGGTTTTATATGGTGTGTATTCTCTTTTCTCTCCACTGGCTATCTGGTAAACAGGCTACACTCTAGGCAGTCTCTTCTGCTGATGTGTGTGGGTCTGGTAGTGGTTCTCTCTATTCTACTCTTTTCCTTTCGGCATGGTTAATACCTGCCTGGCGCCCGAACAAAAGCTTTCTTTACCCCTCTCTAATAAATACCGCTACAGAATTGGCACCCGAACAGGGACTTGAAGAGAAACACCCATGACACCATCCACACAAGGTTGAATCATGTCTTTTGTTGGAACCCCATACTGTGTCAATGTGGACACACCTGATGGTAATCATGTTCGGGATTCTTTCATTCAGGAAGGACTTAATGAACTAATGGAGTTGGATAGCACTGACCCTAATCCCCAGGTTTCTGGCTCACCTATAACATCTCCACCATTACCCTCTCAAACCCTTCCGGTTACCCTGTCCAGAGAGACTGGGAGAGGTGTCTCTGTGATCCCTGGACAACTGGAACATCAATGGACACACACCAATCATAGTTTGACAATGCATGAGAATGCCATTCGCAAACCCAGTGAATGTGTGGAGGCTCATCAGACAGATGTGCAGAGGAGGTTGGATTACCTTCCCTGTCAAATGGAGGAAAACCAACAACAAATTGTTCAGAGACAGAAATATTTACAAGATTCTCTGAAGCAGGATATTCAAGGAAAACTGCACCGGTTCAAAACACAAATGGAAACTAACCATCATCAAGTCATACTCTTTCTTGAGGACGAACAAAAACAGAGAGCAGAGGAGTCAGCCTCTGTTGTGAAGGGAGTGTGTTCTTATCTGAAGGAAGTTATGGAGGACATGAAGAACTCTCTCACAGGGGAACTACGATTTTTGATTGAACAGACTCAAAAGGACACCGTTAATGAGATGGAAAAAGCACAGAAGGCCACAGACCTTCAACTGGAAGGGCTGCACCAGGAGGTAATGCAGTGCTTTTCCCTTCTGGACAAATCTTCTGCACCGCCCTCAGGTTTTACCTCTGCCACTGGCTTGGCCAGTAAGGGAATAGGAACAGGTAGCACTACAAAAACCCCTCTGAAGATACTGTTAAACAGAACTCCCGCTGCCACTGTCATGCCTCCTCTAGAGAGCTCCCTCCCTATTAAACTACTTTTCCCCACTTTTGGCAGTCCAGAAGATGATGTTGATCCACTGTTTTTCTTATCTAAGTGTAATGATTTTCTTTCTATCCGGCCCCTTACTGACTTGGAGGTTCTTGCCACCCTCCGCAGTGTTCTCCATGGTACAGCAAGAGACTGGTGGGAGATAGCCCGTGAACATGTGTCAACCTGGGAGGAGTTTCAAAAAATATTCCTCTTAGCCTTCCTCTCAGAGGACTATGGGGATGAACTGGCGGAACGTGTTCGTAACAGAGTCCAGGGTGAAGCAGAGCCAATACGGGACTTTGCCTTCTCCTATCGAGTTCTATGTAGGAGATGGAAGGCTGACATTACTGAGCAGGAGATGGTCAAACTCCTTCTTAAGAACATGGTTCCCCGCCTTGCTAGTCAACTTCGAGAACGTGTGCAAAATGTGGATGATCTGGTTCGTCTTGGGACTCAGTTTGAGAAGGACTGGAAGCGCCACCTCCAAACTAAAAACCCGGTTCCCTCATCCCAGTATACCAATAACTCTCCTGGGGCTAAACCGTCTCAGATATTTGTACCCAAGATCCAGGACAAAAGTCCAGTTATGTGTTGGAGGTGTAAAGTTCAACATCCTCCAGATTCTTGCCCGCTCTATGTCCAGCGTCAGGATTCAGGAAAAGGTCAGAAAGGACCGAAGACTGAAAGTCTAGACAGGCGTGGTGGCTTGCATACAATTGGGTCAGCCTTAATGCCCACCATGAAGCCTTTAGACAGCACAGCTAGCGGTCTTATTCCTATTCCGCAACAACTATTGGTTCCTCTGACTGTTAGGAACTGGAGAGGGAAGGCCATAATCGACACAGGGGCATCTTACACCCTGATGCAAGAGGCCCTGTGGCAGAACATGGCATTACCTCATGAGGAGCTACAAACATGGGAGGAGGGACCATTGTACTTGGCCAATGGAGAACCTACCACTCCCTTGGGCTGGATTAGTATAATAATACAACTGCATGGTGAGACTATTAACCTTCCTGTGGCAATTCTTGCAGATTCAAGCCTTGCATTTGCTGTAGTCCTTGGCCTAGACTTCCTGTTCTTCAGTGGACTGACCATCTCGATGTCCGAACCCTCCTATCGGCTGCACTCTGACTATTCTCAGCCTCATCCATTTCAACCTGGTAATGCACTGATTTCAGGTTGGAGCCTGCTACATTATGCAGAGTCCGGACAAGGTCAAGTCAGAGACAGAGAAAATATAAAGAGACAAAGACAAAAACATGTTCCACCAGTGAAGTCTGAGAACCCAACTATCACCCTGATTACCGCCGTACCCCCCCTTCTATCCGAGAGCAAAAGCGAACCTGATGCTGATTTCTACATCAAACAAGCGGTGGAACAGGCATGTCTGTCGGATGATGAAAGGTGGCAGCTATCCCAGATGTTGGA
This sequence comes from Oncorhynchus clarkii lewisi, assembly GCF_045791955.1. Taxonomy (NCBI): domain Eukaryota; kingdom Metazoa; phylum Chordata; class Actinopteri; order Salmoniformes; family Salmonidae; genus Oncorhynchus; species Oncorhynchus clarkii. Next base: position 7,837,937 of record NC_092178.1, on the reverse strand, counting down.
CGTGAACAGTGAGGTCTGTACTCTTACACTCGGCCGTACAACCGTCTTCAAACATAAAATCTATACCCGGCATGAGGTCCCCATTAAGCAGCGTCCCTACAGGCTGTCCCCCGCCAAACTGGCAATTCTCAATGAACAGCTCAAAAGCATGTTGGAGAATGGAATTGTGGAACCTTCTTTTTCCGGATGGGCTTCTCCGGTTGTCCTGATTCCTAAGAAAGATGGTGGATATCGATTCTGTGTGGACTACAGGAAGCCGAATGCCATAACAGAAAGTGATGCCTACCCTCTACCAAACATAAATGACATACTGGAATCTCTGGCAGGAGCATCCATCTTTAGTAATCTGGATCTGAACAGTGGCTATTGGCAGGTGTCAATGGATCCCGCTAGTCAGGACAAGACTGCCTTTGTCACCCCTGCTGGTTTGTACTCCTTCAAAGTCATGCCTTTTGGTTTGAAGAATGCTCCAGCAACCTTCCAAAGGTTGATGGAGACTGTCCTGGGAGATCTGAGGGGTAGAAATTGTCTTGTTTACCTGGATGACATCATAATCTACTCCTCCTCTGTTGCGGAACATCTGCAAGACATTCAGTCCGTCTTCGACAGACTAAAGGCTGCAGGTTTGACCTTGAACTTGAAGAAGTGTCGTTTCTGTCTGCCAGAACTCAAGTTCCTTGGTCATGTGGTTAATGCTGAAGGTATCCATGCAGATCCAGACAAAGTTGCAGCCGTGCAGGAATTCCCAATTCCCACATCCCTCAAGGCTGTTCAGCGGTTTCTGGGTATGGCTGGATGGTACCACAGGTTTGTGCCTGACTTTTCAAAGGTAGCCGAACCCCTCAATCACCTTAAGAAGAAAGGTGTGAAATTCCAATGGACCCCTGCATGCCAAGGTGCATTTGAAGCACTCAAAAACAGTCTAATTACTCCTCCAGTGCTTGGACATCCTAACCTGAATGCTCATTTCATTGTGTACACGGATGCAAGTCAAACAGGACTTGGAGCAGTCTTGGCTCAACAAACAGGACTTGGAACAGAAGAAGTTCTTGCCTATGCAAGTCGCACCCTTAATTCAGCCGAGAGGAATTATTCAACGACTGAAAGGGAATGCCTCGCTGTGGTCTGGGCTTTGGAGAAATGGAGCTACTACTTGGAGGCAAAGATCTTCACCGTTGTCACAGACCACGCTGCTCTGCAGTGGGTTCTGGCATCAGGCGAGACCAACAGCCGTCTTATTCGCTGGTCTATCAGACTGCAGAAGTTTGACTTCATCATTGAGTATCGCAAAGGAAAACTGAACGTTGTACCAGATGCCCTTTCTCGGATTACAGAGACTGCCAATGTTTGTCCTCCCTTGTGCAGTACCTATACTACCGCTAAATGTCTGGATGATTCCTTTCCTCTGGATGATGAGAGTGTATGGAGAGCACAGCAGAAGGATGCTGCCATCATGGCGATCCACAAGAGTCTGTCTGAAGAAGACTCCAAGAGTCGCTTCAATGATAAGTATAGCATAATTCAGGATAAAGTGTATCGAAAAACTCCAAGAGGGGATGGAATACACAGCACCCATTATCGCGTCTTCATTCCCTCTACATTGTGTGACCAGATAATCCAAGCTTATCATGCCAATCCCATGAGTGGCCATCTTGGAGTTTTTAAAACTTATCGAAGACTACAAGAGGTGGTTTACTGGCCAGGGTTGATACCCGGAAGTTTGTACAGCAGTGTGAAGTCTGCCAGAAATACAAACCAGACATTGGCAGACCTGCCGGGAAAATGCAGCAGACCGTGGTGAACCATCCAAATGAAATGTTGGGAATTGACCTCATGGGACCTTTTCCTCCCAGCCGGGGGACACGGAATGAATTTTTATTGGTGGTAGTGGACTACTACACACACTGGGTGGAGTTGTTTCCCCTCCGCAAAGCCACTGCATCAGCCATTGCTCTAATTCTGCGAAGGGAGGTTTTTACCAGATTCGGAATTCCGGACCAAATCCTCTCTGACCGAGGTCCGCAGTTCATATCAGGAATATACAAAGAGCTCTGTACCTACTGGGGTGTAATTGCCAAGTTGACCACAGCCTACCATCCTCAGACCAACCTGACCGAGAGGGTAAACCGAACCCTGAAGGGGATGATTGCTTCATTCGTGGGGGATCAGCACACAAGGTGGGATCAGCATCTTCCAGAATTTCGCTTTGCACTGAACTCTGCCGTGCAGGAGACTTCTGGGGTCACTCCCGCCGAACTCCACCTGGGAAGACCACTAAAAGGACCGATGGACAGGGTCTTGCAAAGTTCGAATGTTTCACCTGACTGCCCAGCGTTTGATGCCGTACAACACCACCACACCTTGCTAGCCAGAGTGGAGGCCAGCAAAACCAAAGCCAAACAACGACAGCTGAGAAACTATGACAAACATAGACGAGACGTGTGTTTTCCACCCCAGTCTCGTGTCTGGGTACGTTCACATCATCTGTCAAAGGCATCTAAGAAGTTCACTGCCAAGCTAGCTTCGAGATGGAAAGGTCCATACCGTGTAGTGCAGCAGTTGGGACCAGTGAACTACTTGGTCTGTTTGGAGGACACTGGGGAAGATGTCAGGACAGTGCATGTTGTTGACCTAAAGCCCTGCTACCCTACGGCAGAAGAGCTGGATCGCAGGCAAAAGCAACACCTGCAGGACCTCTTCGTGGAGGACTCTGATGAGGAGGACTTCCCTGGTTTTGTGTAGCAGGAACATGAACCTGTCAAAGCCTGCATCCTCTCTGTTTCTACAGGCATTGTTTTTTCATGGGGGGAGGAGTGTGGCGAAATCTGCACAGAGCCTTCACCGTGCACTGCCACTTTAAGAGCGCATGAGCAGTAAGGCTAAGAATATAAAGAGAGCTCGTTCAGCTCTTTGGGGAGGGGCTCTTTGGTGGCGCGACAGTTTGATTGTGTGTGCTGTGCTGCAGACGTTTTGTTTGTTTTCAGCGTGTGTAGTTTATAGAGTGTTTAACTCAATCATCGGTGTAATCGCTCTAGGTCGTGGTTGTTTTCGTTTGGGACCACGCCCGTTATGGATCGCATGGATTAGTAGCAACATTGTTGCGAAGCTTTAACATACAAACCATCGGACAGTCAGACAGTACACCTGCACGCCTGAAGACCACAGCTAAGATCTCTCTTGTTCTCTTTCTCTTGTTCTCTTCCCTCTATCGTTCCAGTGCTTTACCCTGAAACAGACTCTCTATTTGTCCAATGCACTTCCCATTGAAGTGCATTAGAGCTGGACTATTATTGCCCTGCCTGAAGTATTTGGACATTTTAGTTAAAAGGGAGGTTGCTTGCCAATTGTGTATTGTTATGTGAACTGTATTGAGATGTACTAATGACATGTGGCCGAGAAGACTGGACATTTTTAAGGCCTTTGTTGTGTCGATGAACACCCCCCACATTCATACCCTCTGCACTCATCTACTAGAAAATAATACAGATTATTGCAAATCCTATGTTGATGACTGGGTTCGTTCTTGTATGAAGTTGCTGTTGAATTGCTCTGCCATTATTAGTATTATTGTATGAGGTATTCTTGTTTGGGTTACCCCTGTGCTGTGATGTGGGTTTTATATGGTGTGTATTCTCTTTTCTCTCCACTGGCTATCTGGTAAACAGGCTACACTCTAGGCAGTCTCTTCTGCTGATGTGTGTGGGTCTGGTAGTGGTTCTCTCTATTCTACTCTTTTCCTTTCGGCATGGTTAATACCTGCCTGGCGCCCGAACAAAAGCTTTCTTTACCCCTCTCTAATAAATACCGCTACAATGTGGAGGCTATATACAGGGGGGTACCGGTACAGAGTCAATGTGGAGGCTATATACAGGGGGTACCAGTACAGAGTCAATGTGGAGGCTATATACAGGGGGTACCGGTACAGACTCAATGTGGAGCCTATATACAGGGGGTACCGGTACCGAGTCAATGTGGAGGCTATATACAGGGGGGTACCAGTACAGAGTCAATGTGGAGGCTATATACAGGGGGTACCGGTACAGACTCAATGTGGAGCCTATATACAGGGGGTACCGGTACAGAGTCAACGTGGAGGCTATATACAGGGGGTACCGGTACAGAGTCAATGTGGAGGCTATATACAGGGGGTACTGGTAGAGAGTCAATGTGGAGGCTATATACAGGGGGTACCGGTAGAGAGTCAATGTGGAGGCTATATACAGTGGGTACCGGTACCGAGTCTATGTGGAGGCTATATACAGGGAGTACCGGTACAGAGTCAATGTGGAGGCTATATACAGGGGGTACCGGTACAGAGTCAATGTGGAGGCTATATACAGGGGGTACCGGTACAGAGTCAATGTGGAGGCTATATACAGGGGGTACAGAGTCAATGTGGAGGCTATATACAGGGGGTACCGAGTCAATATGGAGGCTATATACAGGGGGTACCGAGTCAATGTGGAGGCTATATACAGGGGGTACCGGTACAGAGTCAATGTGGAGGCTATATACAGGGGGTACCGAGTCAATGTGGAGGCTATATACAGGGGGTACCGGTACAGAGTCAATGTGCAGGCTATATACAGGGGGTACCGGTACCGAGTCAGTGTGCTGGGTACAGGTTAATTGAGGTAATTTGTACATGTAGGTAGGGGTGAAGTGACTATGCATAGATAATAAACAGAGAGTAGCAGCAGTGTACAAAACAAATGGGGGGGGGGGGGTCAATTTAATAGTCTGGTGGCCATTTGATTAATTGTTCAGCAGTCTTATGTCTTGGGGGTAGAAGCTGTTAAGGAGCCCTTTGGTCCTAAAATAGGCATTCCGGTACAGCTTGCCGTGCGGTAGCAGAGAGAACAGTCTATGACTAGGGGTCAAACTTTTTGAGGATCTGAGGACCCATGACAAAATGTTTCAGTCTCCTGAGGTGGAAAAGGTGTTGTCGTGCCCTCTTCACGACTGTCTTGGTGTGTTTGGACCACGATAGTTCGTTGGTGATGTGGACACAAACAATGCGAAAAAGCTAACTAAATAGCACAGTTGGTTAGAAGCCCGTAAAATGGCAGCCACCCCCCTCCGCCTCCATTCCCAGATGCTATAACCTCAACATTGATAACAAAAAATAAAAATGACAACAACAAAAAATCCCATATCAAATGCAACAGTAGTCATATGATATTAAAAGGAGGTACTTCAACAGACTAAAGAAAGTTTTATTCAATGTGAAAGTCACGTTAGCTGGAAAAGCCCATGAAGGAGAGTTGACAGGGAAGTAAAACCTAAAACCGCATTAAACCAAAAGGGGAATTGAAAGATAGAAGGCCATTCTAGGCAGTAAGATACAACACTGTGAAATCACGGCAGGAAGGAACAGACATTATTGTGGAGTATTGGTGTTTCCTTTCTCCCCCCCCATTTCTATTTTTATTGTTCTTGGTGTTGGCCTGAAGGTGACACGGTAAGCCCTTCCTGTCTTAAAGCCCAGCGTTATGAGACTATTAACATGACTGTGTCTTGAGAAAAAGTAGAATTAATTTTACCTTTATTTAACTCGGCAAATCAGTTAAGAACAAATTCTTATTTACAATGACGGCCTAGACCGGCCAAGCCCAGACGACGCTGGAACAATTTTGCGTCGCCCTATGGGACTCCCAATCACAGCCGGTTGTGATACAGCCTGGAATCGAACCAGGATGTCTGTAGTGACGCACTGAATCTCAGCGCTTGTGGCCTTAGACCGCTGCGCCACTCGGGAGTGAGAGAATGGAAGGAGTGAGAGAGGATGGAAGGAGTGAGAGAATGGAAGGAGTGAGAGAGGATGGAAGGAGTGAGAGGAAGGTGATCACAGGTATAATGGTATGACAAGTGAAACTGACAGAGAGGAGGAGGATAAGAGGGGCATTCAGAACTCTGACTAAGTGAAACTCTGTGGCTTCCCTCCTTCCTCTCTTTAGTATCCGTTACGCTGCTGGTGGTGGTAGTGGAAGGTGTGAGTGGCAAATATTGGAAGGAGTGAGCTTAAGTTTGTGGAGACAATGCACAACACACTGGTTGTAAAGTGTTGTGGAGACACTGCACAACACACTGGTTGTAAAGTGTTGTGGAGACAATGCACAACACACTGGTTGTAAAGTGTTGTGGAGACAATGCACAACACACTGGTTGTAAAGTGTTGTGGAGACAATGCACAACACACTGGTTGTGGAAAACAATTTGTACAGACAAACTCCATTATTCCACAGAAATATTGGTGAAATATCACAACCATTGTGTCGTAGGCCTACATTAGTTGTAGTGCGGGATCAAATGAGAGTCCAGATGTAGTGCAGACGCACGGCGTCATTTCATTGCCAGTTCAGTGGAATGTAGTAATATATGATTCTAGGGTGTGGTTTTGCTCCAGACCGACCACATCAAGGCCACCACTGGGCTGGAACACGGCAGAGGTGATTACCCACTGAGGAGGTGGGCTTCACCAGAAAGGTGAAACGGGGATGAAGGTGGGGCATTTCTAGGTGACTAATCTGACAATATGAAATGACAAAGAGAGAGCTTCACATACAGTGCATTGGTAAAGTATGCAGACTCCTCGACTTTTTGTTACTTACAGCCTTATTTTAAAATGGATTTAAAAAAAAAAATGAAATCCTCTATTCTGCCCTGGAATGGCGTTCCCATGCAAAACTAGACAGATAGTTGTTATCTAAGTCTTCAATAAAACTCACAAAGGCATGACTTTTCTTGAATGAATATATTGAAAACGTTTGTTGTTTATTAACTGCAAAAATACAGAAAATAATATACTTTAGTATTCAGTTTACGTCGACATACTGTAGCTGTACATTATACATTTCAAATTGAAGTTGCATAAATACAAAGAACGTGCCAAGGTACCATGTATCGGGCACGATGCCAAACCATATAACTAATTGTGACTCATATGGTAATTGGCTAACTCATTTCATTACGCTAATAATGTGCAACCACCTCTGTACAATAACAAAGCATATTACACTCGAAGAGCAAAGTAATACAGCTAACGGCGTACATGAAAGGAAAGGCAATTTGTATGAGTACATGCAACCAACTAACATTGATAAGTAAGCAATTCTATCAATAACAAGATTATCATCGCTAGCAATATGCTTGAATCGAATTTACAAACAAATGTTTTCAGAGGTTGAATCGTGACATGTATCAACTGCACCGAAAGACCGGCACCTCAGTGTTGTTTTTAGCTGCTTCTCTGCGTGTCTCTTCCTGTTTCCTTACAGTCTTTCTAGGTACCAGAAAGATCCACTAGGGGGCGATAAATAACAATGGAACACAATGAAAATCCATTTTAACCACTGTAATAAAATAATCTGATACCTTCTAATAGGATGGCAGCACACTCCCCGCTTGGTATAATGAAATTGTGCCACTATGAAATAAAACATGTATCAAAGAAAACAAATAATGTCCTTTTTATTTATTTTTATATTTTGTCTCTAGGATGCTTCAGAAAGAACAACAACAATCTCTGAGATTGGTCTCAGAAACACCTTAGCAGCTCCTTGCTTGACCATTTTTAGTTCTACTTTCCTAACCTTTTTTATCAGTACTGGGAAAGGTTTTTACCACAAGCCCGACTGGCCAGTCATTTCTGTGTGCCTGACTGTCTTTCAATAAGACAACATCTCACACTTTTACATTTGGCTTTTCTGCTGTCCATTTTCTGCGTCTCTGCAGCGTTGTCAGGTACCCCTGTCTCCACCTTTACCAGAAGGTGTCCAATGTCTCGCTGACTTGATTCCACTGTTTTCCATGAAGGTCGTTCATGCTGAAGTATCCAGAAGGGGCAGAAGGTAGCGCTGGTCTTTTGTGTCAGTAACATGGATGAGGTGAGAATGGCAGGCATGTCAGGGTCGGTTGACACTGACACTAGGGGTTTCGCATTGATTATTGCCATAACTTCAGACATAAGAGTAACGTGGTTCTTCCTGGGAAGGAGAGGCGGACCAAAACGCAACGCGATTATTTTTATACATCTTTAATAAAGATGATAACTTGGACAATGTATAATACAAAATAATAAACGTGAAAAACCGAAACAGCCCTATCTGGTGCAACAAACACAGAGACAGGAACAATCACCCACAAAGAATATGGCTGCCTAAATATGGTTCCCCATCAGAGACAACGATAAACACCTGCCTCTGATTGAGAACCACTCTAGGCAACCATAGACTTACCTAGACTACTTCACTAAACCACAATCCCATAACCTACAAAAAACCCCAAGACAAAACACAACACATAAATAACCCATGTCACACCCTGGCCTGACCAAAATAATAAAGAAAACACAAAATACTAAGACAAGGGCGTGACAATAAGAGTGCTCAAGACCTCATGTGTGAGACGAGTGGAGCCCGTCTGAAACAGCAAAGCATCAAGGATACGTCTGGCAACCCCAATGATTGTAGACCGAACATCTAGGATACGTCTGGCAACCCCAATGAGTCTCTCCCAAGAACCACCCATATGAGATGAATGTGGGGGTTTAAATATCCAAGTACATCCCTTGTCTGAGAGGTATTTAGTCAGTTCTGAGTCATTTGTGTCGATACCCAGTTCCCTGCAGGCACCTTTAAAGTTTGTACCTCGATCAGAGCGTAGCACTTTTGCTGGACCACGGACAGAGAAAAAAACGCCTCGTTGATGAAGCTGGATGTGGACATGGATTCGATGAGCTCAATATGGGACTGCTCTAGTAGACATACATGTAAAGAGCACCGTCCAGCGCTCGGAGTCTGCACTACCACCTCTAGTGAGATGAGTGATGACATTCCATGGTCCAAACACATCAAGTCCAACGCTGGTGAATAGTGGTTCAGATGTGAGTCTGTCTGCAGGCAAGTCAGCCATCTTTTGGTCAACTAACCTCCCTCTAACATTGCGGCAGGTGACACACGTGTGAATGATACCAGAGACCAGACGTTTGCTCCCAATAATCCAGAAGCCTGCTGCTTGAATAGCTCCATCTGAAAAATGACGGCCCTGGTGAGCCACTTTCTCGTGATAATGTCTTACCAGCAGAGTGGCGACATGATGTGTCCGTGGGATGATGAGAGGATGTTTTTCGTCTTGTAACATGTCGGCGGAGGATAAGCGGCCTCCCACCCTCAGCAACCCATCCTCATCAATCACTGGGTTCAGCTTTTTGAGTGTACTTTGTTTTGGGAACTCTTTTCCTTTTTTCAATGCATTTGAATTCCTCTTTTAATGCCTCTTTTCATGCCAGTCTTTTTGTCTAAAGTCCTGCGAAGTGATGTGAGACGGTTCATGACCTGCTCCCTGTTATTAGGAAGTGATGTGAGACGGCTCATGACCTGCTCCCTGTTATTAGGAAGTGATGTGAGACGGCTCATGGCCTGCTCCCTGTTATTAGGAAGTGATGTGAGACGGTTCATGGCCTGCTCCCTGTTATTAGGAAGTGATGTGAGACGGTTCATGGCCTGCTCCCTGTTATTAGGAAGTGATGTGAGACAGTTCATGGCCTGCTCCCTGTTATTAGGAAGTGATGTGAGACGGTTCATGGCCTGCTCCCTGTTATTAGGAAGTGATGTGAGACGGTTCATGGCCTGCTCCCTGTTATTAGGAAGTGATGTGAGACGGTTCATGGCCTGCTCCCTGTTATTAGGAAGTGATGTGAGACGGTTCATGGCCTGCTCCCTGTTATTAGGAAGTGATGTGAGACGGTTCATGGCCTGCTCCCTGTTATTAGGAAGTGATGTGAGACGGCTCATGGCCTGCTCCCTGTTATTAGGAAGTGATGTGAGACGGTTCATGGCCTGCTCCGTTATTAGGAAGTGATGTGAGACGGTTCATGGCCTGCTCCCTGTTATTAGGAAGTGATGTGAGACGGTTCATGGCCTGCTCCCTGTTATTAGGAAGTGATGTGAGGCGGTTCATGGCCTGCTCCCTGTTATTAGGAAATGATGTGAGACGGTTCATGGCATGCTCCCTGTTATTAGGAAGTGATGTGAGACGGTTCATGGCCTGCTCCCTGTTATTAGGAAGTGATGTGAGGCGGTTCATGGCCTGCTCCCTGTTATTAGGAAGTGATGTGAGACGGCTCATGGCCTGCTCCCTGTTATTAGGAAGTGATGTGAGACGGTTCATGGCCTGCTCCCTGTTATTAGGAAGTGATGTGAGACGGTTCATGGCCTGCTCCCTGTTATTAGGAAGGCGACGTCTAGCGCGGCGAAAGGGTAGTGGAGCCACCCAGTTGTTTCCATCATCCTGGAAAACCTGTTTGTCCATAATGTCCAAGAAGGCTTTGTCCTCCACTGATGGTGCTGGTTTATCATCGTCTTGTGTTTTGTCGAACACGGAACATCCCAGGCTGTCTGTGTTCACAGTTGTGCTTGGATCTCTTGAGTGCACTGTAGAGAGAGAGAGAGATGTATTTCTGAGCTAGTTCTCTTTCACCTGGATGATGTCAGGGCAAGGGCTCAGATAGGATGTGTGAAGGAATTTTGAAGTCTGTTTGTCCGGAACACGTTGAACCTGGCTGGTCGGTGAGCAGGTACCCTTCTACTTTAGCACTCTCCAGTTCGAGAAGAATGTCACCCAGTTCTCTTAGTTTGTGATTGTCTTTGTTAGCCAGTTTTGGAAAATCATCAATTTTCTTCAACAGTGCATTCTAGATCACTTCGGGTGTACCATAGCACTCTTCTAGTCGTTGCCAGACCATGTTAAGCCCTGCTGTTGCGTTGAAAATATGGACAGATCTAATTCTGTTTGCTTGCTCAGACGACTCTGCCCCATGCCACTTAGTAATTAGATCTAACTCTTCCCTGGCTGATAAATTCAAGTCTCTGGTCGCATTAAGAAAGGATGCTTTCCATGCCCAATGATTTTCAGGGCGATCATCAAACTTCAGGAGTCCTGAACTCACCATCTCACGGCGTAGGAGGTACTAGATGAGGTCTGGTGACACTTGTGACTCAGGGAAGCTTTGTGTGTGTGACTGGAAGTGGGCTTGTTTTCCATTTCCACCATGCTGCTGTTCATTCCTTTTTAACGGAGAGTCTCTGCTTATGCTCCGTTGTTTGCTACTTTCTGGATTATGGCATGTAGCTGGGTCAACACTAAGCTCTTGTTTCTCTACTTCAAATGGAAGTTCAGCAAAGTAGGGCCTAGCATGTTGTTGCACATATTCACAAGTACGTTGGACTGGACTTAAGGGCTGTGTCCCTGTGTCTAGTTCTTTGCGAAGCTCAATGCTTTCTGATCCTACAGCTTCTTCAAAGGCTGCAGCTTCAGCCAACGCAGCAGCAGCTTTAGCCAACGCAGCAGCAGCTTCAGCCAACGCAGCAGCAGCTTCAGCCAACGCAGCAGCAGCTTCAGCCAACGCAGCAGCAGCTTCAGCCAACGCAGCAGCAGCTTCAGCCAACGCAGCAGCAGCTTCAGCCAACGCAGCAGCAGCTTCAGCCAACACAGCAGCAGCTTCAGCCAACACAGCAGCAGCTGCTCTCTCAACTTGGAGAACATATTAACTTGCCTCAAGGTCAGCCTTTTGCTTCAACAAGCTGGCCTCTATTTCTGCCTTTTGTTTCATCACAGAAGCTTCCTCAGCATAGGAGACTTGTGCATGTGCTGTGTCCGCCTTGTCGCGTGCTTTGACGGCTGCAGAACTCACCGTTGAGGATCTGCTTGACTGTTTTGATGACCTTGATCTTGTAGACTGAAACTTGGTCCCAATGTGCTGAAGAGGCTCCTCCATCTCTCTCTGTCGAACACTTGGCTCTGGTTGTTGCATGGTAGACTGCTGGTCTTCCCTAGGATCAGATGCTTTGTTGGCTGATGAACGTAGAAACATAACCACCGTGTGCAGTTATTCTTGTGCTTGAGCCCGCCGTGGTGATTTTTCTCTCTCACTATTCTGTCCTGGAATCGCGTTCCAATGCAAAACTAGACAACGAAGTCTCCAATAAACCTCCCAAGGCGTGACTTTTCTTGAATGAATATATTGAAAATGTTTGTTGTGAAAAAACAAATGTTTTCAGAGGTTGAATCGTGACAAGAAATAACTGCACCGAAAGACCGTCACCGTAGCGTTGTTTTTAGCTGCTTCTCTGCGTGTCTCTTCCTGTTTCCTTACAGTCTTTCTAGGTACCAGAAAGCTCCATGAAAATCCCTTTTTAACCATTGTAATAAAATAATCTGTTACCTTCTGACAGGAAGCACATCCTCATTAACCTAAACACAATACCCCAAATTACAAAGCGAAACGCGAAGCGTTTTTACAAATGTATTACAAAACAAAAAACAGAAATACCTTATTTACATAAGTAGCCAGACATTTTGCTAAAAGACCCGAAATTGAGTCAGGCGCATCCTGTTTCCCTTGATCATCCTTGAGAAGTTCTACAACTTGATTAGAGTCCACCTGTGATAAATTACATTGATTGGTCATGACAGCCCGCTTGGAGTTTGCCAAAAGGTACCTGAAGACTCTCAGACCACGAGGAACAAGATTCTCTGGTATGATGAAACCAAGATTGAACTCTTTGGCCTGAATGCCAAGTGTCACATCTGGAGGAAACCTGGCACCATCTGTACAATGAAGCATGGTGGTGGCAGCATCATGCTGTGGGGATGTCTTTCAGCAGCAACCGACCGAGGGAAAGATTAATGGCGCAAAGTACAGAGAGATCCTTGATGAAAACCTGCTCCAGAGCACTCAGGACCTCAGACTGGGGCGAAGGTTCACCTTCCATCAGGACAACGACCCTAAGCACACAGTCAAGACAACGTAGGTGTGGCTTCGGTACAAGCTCTCTAAATGTCCTTGAGTGGCCCAGCCAGATCGTGGACTTGAACCTGATCGAACATCTCTGGAGAGACCTGAAAATAGCTGTGCAGCGACGCTCCCCATCCAACCTGACAGAGCTTGAGAGGATCTGCAGAGAAGAATGGGAGAAACTCCCCAAATACAGGTGTGCCAAGTTTGTAGCGTCATACCCAAGAAGACCCAAGGCTGTAATCGCTGCCAAAGGTGCTTCAACAAGGTACTGAATACTTACGTAAATATGATATTTCAGTTGTATTTTTTTAAAAATTTGCAAACATTTTTAAAAACCTGTTTTTGATTTGTCATTATGGGGTATTATGTGTAGATTGGTGATATAATATATATCTTTAAATCCATTTCAGAATAAGGCTTTAACGTAACAAAAAGCCACCATAAGTACACGGGGAAGTCCCATCTTTTTACCTTTGAGCTATGATTTAACTTGAACCACAAGAGATTTTTAGTGGTCTGTTTCAATCTCTATTTAAAAATTGGGTCTTGAAATCATGTACATAATTGTCAGGTGCTATAGCCTCAACATTGATAACAAAAATACCCCCCAAAAATTCGATATCAACTGAAACAGTTGTCATTTATGGTATTAAATGTACTTCCAATGACCTAAGTAAGTTTTATTCAATGTCATGTGACAGTCACTTACTTTTTTTAAAGACCATTTAAGGAGAGTTGACAGGGAAGTAAAACCTAAAACCGCATTAAACCAAAAGGGGAATTGAAAGATAGAAGGCCATTCTAGGCAGTAAGATACAACACTGTGAAATCACGGCAGGAAGGAACAGACATTATTGTGGAGTATTGGTGTTTCCTTTCCCCCCCCCCCATTTATATTTTTATTGTTCTTGGTGTTGGCCTGAAGGTGACACGGTAAGCCCCTCCTGTCCTAAAGCCCAGTGTTATGAGACTATTTACATGACTGTGTCTTGAGAAAAAGTAGAATGGAAGGAGTGAGAGAGGATGGAAGGAGTGAGAGAGGATGGAAGGAGTGAGAGAGGATGGAAGGAGTGAGAGAGGATGGAAGGAGTGAGAGAATGAAAGGAGTGAGAGAATGAAGGAGTGAGAGAGGATGAAAGGAGTGAGAGGAAGGTGATCACAGGTATAATGATATGACAAGTGAAACTGACAGAGAGAGGAGGATAAGAGGGGCATTCAGAACTCTGACTAAGTGAAACTCTGTGGCTTCCCTCCTTCCTCTCTTTAGTATCCGTTACGCTGCTGGTGGTGGTAGTGGAAGGTGTGAGTGGCAAGTTTTGGTCCACTAGTGGTTTAAGGTTAGGTTAGGTCAGACCTCCCGAGCCGCGCAGCACTCGAAGGCCCAGGTTTGATCCCAGGCTGTGTCACAACCGGCTGTGACTCTGGGAGTCCCATAGGGGGAAGGTGACTATATACAGGGTCAGCACCATATTAACAATGTACAGGGATACTGGAGTGATGGAGGTTGATATGTACAGGGATACTGGAGTGATGGAGGTAGATATGTATAGGGGTAAGGTGACTATATACAGGGTCAGTTCAGTACCATATTAACAATGTACAGGGATACTGGAGTGATATAGGTAGATATGTAGAGGTGTAAGGTGACTATGTACAGGGTCAATACCATGTTAACAATGTACAGGGATACTGGAGTGATGGAGGTAGATATGTATAGGGGTAAAATGACTAGGCATATAAGTCAGAAGTCTACATATACATCAGCCAAATACATTTAAATTCAGTTTTTCACAATTCTTGACATATAATCCGAGTAAAAATTCCCTGTTTTAGGTCAGTTAGGATCACCACATTATTTAAAGAATGTGAAATGTCAGAATAATAGTAGAGAGTGATTTCTATTTTTCATCAAATTCTCAGTGGGTCAGAAGTTTACATACATACACTCAATTAGTACTTGGTAGCATTGCCATTAAATTGTTTAACTTGGGTCAAACGTTTTAGGTAGCCTTCCACAAGCTTCCCACAATAAGTTGGGTGAATGTTGGCCCATTCCTCCTGACAGAGCTGTTGAAACTGAGTCAGGTTTGTAGACCTCCTTGCTCGCACACGCTTTTTCAGATCTGCCCACACATTTTCTATAAGCTTGAGGACAGGGCTTTGTGATAGCCACTCCAATACCTTGAATTTCTTGTCCTTAAGCCATTTTGCCACAACTTTGGAAGTATGCTTGTGGTCATTGTCCATTTGGAAGACCCATTTGAGACCAAGTTTTAACTTGACTGATGTCTTGAGATGTTGCTTCAATATATCCACCTATTTCCCCCCTCATGATGCCATCTATTTTGTGAAGTGCACAAGTCCCTCCTGCAGCAAAGCACCCCCACAACATGATGCTGCCACCCCCGTGCTTCACGGTTGGGATGGTGTTCTTCGGCTTGCAAGTTTCTACCTTTTTCCTCCAAACATAACAATGGTCATTATGGTCAAATAGTTATGTTTGTTTCAACAGACCAGAGGACATTTCTCCAAAAAGTACGATCTTTGTCCCCATGTGCAGTTGCAAACCGTAGTCTGGCTTTTTTTATGGCGGTTTTGGAGCAGTGGCTTCTTCCTTGCTGAGCGGCCTTTCAGGTTATGTCGATATAGGACTCGTTTTACTGTGGATATAGATAATTTTGCACCTGTTTCCTCCAGCGTCTTCACAAGGTCCTTTGCTGTTGTTCTGGAATTGATTTTCACTTTTCGCTACAAAGTACGTTCATGTCTAGGAGACAGAATGCGTCTCCTTCCTGAGCGGTATGGCGGTTGCGTGGTCCCATGGTGTTTATGCTTGCGTACTATTGTTTGTACTGATGAACGTGGTACCTTCAGGCATTTGTAAATTGCTCCCAAGGATGAACCAGACTTGTGGAGGTCTACAATTGTTTTCTGAGGTCTTGGGTGATTTCTTTTGATTTTCCCATGATGTCAAGCAAAGACGCACTGCGTTTGATGGTAGGACTTGAAATACATCCACAGATACACCTCCAATTGATTAAAATGATGTCAATTAGCCTATCAGAAGCTTATAAAGCCATGGCATAATTTTCTGGAATTTTTAAAGGCACAGTCAATTTAGTGTATGTAAATTCCAGGGGGTCATAAATTGGGATACAGTGAATTATAAGTGAAATAATCTGTCTGTAAACAATTGTTGGAAAAATTACTTGCGTCATGCACAAAGTAGATGTCCTAACCGACTTGCCAAAACTATACTTTGTTAACAAGAAATTTGTGGAGTGGTTGAAATACGAGTTTTAATGACTCCAACCTAAATGTATGTAAACTTTCGACTTCAACTGTATATAGCCCGTGCAGCCATTTTGCTTGCAAACTGATATGTGACACATATTAATGCCAAAATAACATGCATATATATATGTATATATGTGTATATGTATATATGTGTATATGTATATATGTTTAACTAAACAGGCTTTGCCCCACCTTCCCTGAATGACACGTCACCACTATACTACATTGTTATTGATTGCTGCGTTGTTGGGTTTAGAGCTGCAAGAAAGACATTTCACTGTACTTGTGCAACTGACATTACAACGTTAAACTTAACTATTGCAATGCTGTGAAATCCAAAATTGGAAACAACTGACTTAATGTTTTTATTTTGTATGTGCAATTATTATAATTTTGTCCAAACCTGAGAATATTCTAGATATTTAGAACATTTTATCTCTGAATTATGCCCAATTGTGAGTTGACACTAACACACAATTTTGCACACTGACTAAGGAGGAAGTGAAAAGTTAGCACTACATGCTAAAACGTTCCCTACCATGCATAAATTAATACATGTTATATTTTAACCTTCTACTGCAGTGGGCTAAATCATGGTCACACAAGAGTGTTTCTTGGTAGTCTTAAACAAATCTAGTTTGAAACAAAAGTATACACATCAGACACATGGTTATGGGCTTAAAAAAAAAGAAGGCACCTGTATCATGTCAGATATAGAGTTGAAATGTATTACATTTTGAGTTTGTATCCTGATATTACACTTTATATGCATCACAGAAGACTGAAATAGAACAAAGCTGTTTGACAAAGAAACACTGGATTTCAGCGATTAAAAAAAATAATTATGTTGATTAATTATGAAAAATATTAATAACATTCCGACCATGAGGCAACTAGGTCATTTGAATGCAGGGAAGGGCTTCCTATGTAGGGGAGGTGAGGAGGCTGATATTTTACAGTTGTAGATGTTCCAACTCTGGGTGAGTAGGCTATAACGATACCTTGACTCATCATATGCGTCCCAAATGGCATCCTATTGCCTAAACGGTGCACTACCAATAGGGCTCTGGTCAAAAGTAATGCACTATACAGGGAATAGAGTGTCACTTGGGAATCAGAAAATGAATAACTTTACTCTTCAACTCTTGTTATATTGACTGGTTTTGCCTGTTTCTCTGAGGGCATAGCGGGATTTCTTATAAGCGTCCGGATTAGTGTCCCACTCCTTGAAAGCGGCAGGTGCGAATGTTGCCTGTAATCCATGGCTTCTGGTTGGGAAATGTACGTACGGTCACTATGGGGACAACGTCTTCGATGCACTTATTGATGAAGCCGGTGATTGAGGAGTATACCACCTCAAATGTCATTTTTTTTACTGACATGGCTAAGGGCTACTGGCACAATATAGAACAGAGCAATAACACATTCTAGGTGCCTGCTCATCTGCAATACGTAATATTATGATATCTTCCAAAGTCAGGCAGTTGCTGGTGCATTGGCTTGATACAGTAAGGCCTTTATCAATTATATTACATATCACTATATAATTAAATTATTTGGTCTCAGATTGACAATCCCTTAGCCTATGCTAAATGGATACATTTGACTTTATAGTTTGTGGAAACAAACACTACTGTATTATAATGTTTTTTTTTGTGGACAGACAATAACCCCTTACCCGACAGTCTATCAACAACAACAAAAAATAGCATCTTGCAGCGACCTTTGACGACAGAGAACAGGTGCGAATGTTAGAATGCTCTGGGCTTGTTCACATTGGCTTTCCTAACCACGTTATCGAAAAAAAGAGAGCCCGGAAACATTTACCGTAGTGCAATGTATAAATGCACATATTTAATTTCAGGCTGCGTCACACGAACTAATACGGATTTTCAATCGAAGCATTTTAAAGTCTTGTGTATGTTGCTATTGTTAAATTTACATGTTTTGAATTTTGAACGTTTTAGTAGACTAGGTTTTCAGAAAATGGTGGGCCGTGTTTTTGGTTGTACTATGGTATTGGGTAACCTGGGAGTGGCTCCAGTCCACAACAGACACACAATGGATAGACGGACAGGATTGATACATTATTACCACTGCTTGGTCGGCCTTTTGATACTGTAGCTCGTAGGCAATTGATAACATGGTTTTTAGTGACTGTAAAATCATATTGCAATTACAGTGTGTCTTCAGTGGCCAATGTTGCTATCGTCGTTAGTTAGCTTTGCTAACAGCAGTGATATTGTTTAGCCGAAATCTCTAGCTGGCTAGCCTACCCCCACGTTAGCGAGCAGTAACACCTGCGGGAAAACTGTTTTTATACTCCGAGATAGCCGCCTTTCAAAGAATATGGAAACCACTTTTGATGTAAACCATCTTTTCCCTGAAACGATTACAGTTTTGGACCAAAACCTAATTGCAGGTGGAAAATCGCTGGGAAGGTAACGTTAGGCTTATCGTTTTCAGCAGCCAGAACAGCTTTTCATTTAGCATAATTATTTTCATTTGGCAGATTATATGCAAAAAAATGTTTTGAAGCAAAGTTTACGACCTCTGGCTACATGTGATGTTCTTTACAACATGATTGCAGAGAGCATCCGCCCTGTCAACCCAATACAGTTGTGCATGACGTCAATAGTGTATCGATATGCGGTGTTCATGTGCTAGTCTGAACTAGTGGAGCGTTAAAAACAACTGGGATTTAGGAAATCTCAGACTTTAGACTTCAGTGTGTTTTTAAGACAACTGTGAAAAATCGTTTTGAATTGTCAGGAATTCGGGAATTCCAAGTCAGAAACTTGTGCATCTTTTATAAAACGGACTTTCCGAACTGAAGATACAATGTGAATTTAACCTAATGTTTTCTCTCGAGTTCCCAGTTGTCTTGAAAGCACCACAAGAAAAGGACATTTCAGACTCGCTGAACTGCTTGTAATACACATGCCGCATTCAAAAAGTTAGCATGTCAGAAATGTCCGAGTTTCTACTAATCATTCAATCCCTTCCCCAGCATGCTAATGCAAAGTGACACACTGGCTATAAAGCCTATATGTAACCAACATTTATATTCTAACATTTTGGATAAAAGATCACTAAGCAGTATGAAACACTAGGCTACCATATCAGACCAATACTTTAAAATACACTTGAGATCAATAGAGCCCCACAGTGGAGGTGTCATAATGCCCATAAAACCTAGCGGTCAAACAAGGAAATGGTTCCAAGCGTTTTCCCATTATTCATTTTTCCAAAAGGGAATTTTAAAAACACTTATAATAAGGGCTGTGTTTCGTGTAGGCTTACCCCGGAGTGACATTTTGATAACCATGGAAATCTCTCTTGGACAAGGTGACTTAACAATAAATTTGGCTCTATTTACTCCCTGATTTGAACATGCTAATTATAATCAAAGTAGACATCATGCAAGTGTAAGAGTACAGACTTCTACGTCCGTCCCCTCGCCCCGAACCAGGGACGCTCTGCACACGTCAACAGTCACCCTCACAGCACCGTTACCCATCGCTCCACAAAAGCCGCCGCCCTTGTATAGCAAGGGGAACAACTACTTCAAGGTCTCAGAGCAAGTGACGTCACCGATTGAAACGCTACTAGCGCGCCCCACCGCTAACTAGCTAGCCATTTCACATCGGCTACGCAAGACCAAAAAAATCCCTGCAAGCTCTAGCACGTCATCTTTTGCTGGCACTTTTGTTAACAGGTATTGTCAATATAAAACATGCACGAGACAGTTCACGGAATTGTCAATTTAAAGAAGTGTAGCCAATTTACTAATTACAAAATGTAGCTAGCATTAGATAGTTACCTCCCTTTACCTCATTCGGTAATCTCATCCAGATCATCATGGGATTTGTAGTTCTTTATGAAAGCCACATTAGCAGCTAATTAGCGTTTCCTTTTTTTTTTTTCTTGTCCTAAATTGATTTACACTGTTAACAAAACGTCACGCCAGGGTAAAACTACACCAAACACAGACCTTATTTTAAGCGTTTCTAAAGTCCCCTATGGGGAAAAATTATTGGAACCATTTCCTTGTTTGACAGCTAGGTTTTATGGGTATCAATAACAAGATGCAACGAGCTACCACAAGGCAGCTTCTTGTCATTGTTGGTAGCTATCTGACGGTTCAGAATCATAACGACGCACGGCTTCCGGCCACATCAATGAGCAAGCATCATTTTGGTGTCAGCCAACCTGTCTATAGATCTCCAGGGACCTGTCCCAGTATCTATGCCTGAGTTTTTTCTCCTTTATTTAATTAACTAGGCAAGTCAGTTAAGAAAAAAATCTTATTTTCAAATGACTGCCTAGGAACAGTGGGTTAACTGCCTTGTTCAGGGGCAGAACGACAGACCTTATCAGCTCGGGGATTCGATCTTGCAACCGTCCAACGCTCTAACCACTAGGCTACCTGCCGCCCAGATGTCTCTAATGCCCAAGGATGCTCCAATTCAAATTCCCATTAGACGTCTCTGCAAGCGTTTTAATGTCAAAATATGTTTCTCACCAAATATGGAGTTTTGCTGAGCAACTATTTTCATTTACTGCCATTATTCACTTCTAAAAAAAGGTATAAATTGGAAGTACATACCGGCCGTAACGGGGATACATTTAAAGAAAGTTGCTCAGCGAAACTCCATATTTGGTGAGAAAATAACTTATTTTGACATTATTAAAACGCTTGCAAAGCTGTTTAATGGGAATTTGAATCTGAGCTTCCTGGGCGTTACGCCTCAAGCACACCGACAGCGGCACCAAACAGGACGCAGCAGTCATCTGGATGTGTGTGCAACAACAGTTCAACATTCACCTTCTGCTACCATTTCTGTCAAGTCGTCTACACATACAGTCTGATGCATACGTTCCATAAATCCAACACCAAAAGGCACCTAAAGACTCTCAGACCATGAGAAACAAGATTTTCAGGTCTGATGAAACCAAGATTGAACTCTTTGGCCTGAATGCCAAGTGTCACATCTGGAGGAAACCTGGCATCACCCCTACGGTGAAGCATGGTGGTAGCAGCATCATGCTGTGGGGATGATTTTCAGCAGCAGGGAACGGAGCAAAGTACAGAGATCCTTGATGAAAAGCTTCTCCAGAGTGCTCAGGACCTCAGACTGGGGCGAAGGTTCACCTTCCAACAGGACAACGACCCTAAGCACACAGCCAAGACAACGCAGGAGTGGCTTCTGGACAAGTCTCTGAATGTCCTCGAGTGGCACAGCCAGAGCCCGGACTTGAACCCTATCAAACATCTATGAAGAGACCTGAAAATACCTGAGCAGCAACGTTCCCCATCCAACCTAACAGAGCTTGAGAGGATCTGCAGAGAGGAATAGGAGACACTCCACAAATACAGGCGTGCCAAGCTTGTCGTGTCATACTCAAGAAGACTCGAGACTGTAATCGCTGCCGAAGGTGCTTCAACAAAGTACTGAGTAAAGGGTCTGAATACTTATGTAAATGTGATATTTCAGATTTTGAATTTTTAATGAATTAGTATAAAAAAATAACAGTCTATGCTTTGTAATTATAAGGGTATTGTGTGTGTGTCTGGATTGATGAGGGAATAAAACTATTTAATCCATTTTAGAATAAGGCTGTAACCTAACAAAATGTGAAAAAAAGTCAAGGGGCTGAATACTTTCCGAAGGCCATTCTGCCTTCTCCCGTGTATATATACCGAACAAGAATATAAGCCATTAGGTGATAATAACTCTCTAGGAGCTGATCCGTCGTCAGTATTGTGGAATAATTCTAATGTTAAGGTAATACTTTGAATGGAGAAAGCTGATCTGAGAGCAGCGATGCCTTTTTTTTTCTTCCTTTCGTTCCAATCAGTATCAACACACGCCTCAACGACACAGTTAGTGACTGTTCTCCCTGCTTGGTGTTTTTTTGGGGGAAAAGCATGTTACGTCTTCGGCCGTTGTAGGAAAGAGGAGTGTTTATAAAGCACTCGGAAGCCTAGAGAAGTTCCATCACTGTGTGGAAAGCTGTCCCTGATTGGTTCGCTGTTACAGTATGAAATGAATCAAACCTCCCTATCTCCTCTCTTCACATTTCTCCTCTTTTTCTTTTTTTGAAAATTCTTTAATATAGGTCAGATCCCCAACCCCAAATTGCAGCAGTCATTGATGAACTTGGAAGAGCCTCAGCCAAGGTGTGTAGCCAAGCTACTGTGGGTGGTTGGGTTCGTGCTGTGTCCTATTTGTGTTGCCGTAGGCTCTGGTTTCATTCACTCTATTGTCTTTCCCCAGGCCCAATACTTGACAGCCCCAATCACAAGTGCATCCAAGCTGCAGACCAACAAGCACCATCTCTACCTGCTTAAGGACGGAGAAAGCAATGGGTACCGCTACCTACCTACCTCACTCACTCACTCACTCACTCACTCACTCACTCATCACAGAACATGCATGCACAGCTCTCTGTTTCTATCCTCTTCTGGAACATAGAAATAGTATTACTAGAATGGGGAAAAAGCCTCCTAAAGCCTCATTCCCCATCACAGATTGCATTAGAAAACGTAATCATCTACTACTGAGGACATTTTGTCCAGCATTCAAACAGAATCCGACAACAGAACATGCATGCACATCTGTTTCTGTTCAGACCTCTCTTTTTGGAAGTCGTTTCAAGAATGAGCTAATGTTCACTGATACAGTAGCAAGAGCTTTTCAAGGCCACCTTGGCATGTCCACTACTGTCACAGAATGTTTTCCTTTCTTTACTTCCTCGTTTCTGTAATGAGTTGTGAGGTGACGAAGAGGGTGCAGTTAGTAGATAAACGGTATGGTGCTGAAACCAACACTAGCTGTTTACTACTTCTGCTTTCTCTCAGTGGAATTCACTCCAATGGAAAACTAAGTGAGTCATTTTATGACTTCTGCCTTCCTCTTGCTTCCAATGTAGCAGCTTGACTCTCTCTCTCTCTCTCTCTCTCTCTCTTCCTCCTCCCCCCACGCACACAGAGGAAGGGGACTTGCGGTGGGGTTTCTGAAGGTTGGCTATAAGAAGTTATTTCTGCTTGTGAGTCCCACTTTCTTCATTTGGTTTTTCCACAATGTATTTGATGCAACATAGGCAAACGGTTTGTTTCTATTAACGCAAAAGTGTGTTGTTGCCTGTTTGCAACGTTTACTCAGTAAGAGGGAGTGAACAGTTCATTCAAGTGTAGGACTGTGACAGTCTTGGAATTTTGGATGATGGCAATTGGCCAGCTAAAATAGCAAAACAAATAAGCATATGTCCTCCACTCCTGATTGGAGCATGTGCTGCCATAGAAATAGAATGAATAGAATGGGAGTCCCCATTCCAGTCAATGATGGCATAATGGGTGGACTGGCGGTCATTGCAAGTACACCCATAGCAACAAAGCAGGAATTAAAACATGTGCTGTGATTTGTTGATTCAACCGAAATGCATTCCGTTGCATGATCATTTTAAATGAACATTCTACATTACCATGGAAATGATTGCATCACAATACCAGGCAGCAATAGATCTAGGTTAATAATATACAGGTTAAGACAAGGATTCTAATATCCCATAACCCTTTGTGCCACTATTCAACAAGGGACTAGTGATGGAAGTCTCTCTTTTTCCTGACTCTGATCTTTTCCAATCGTTCAGTCAAAATGACTAATCTTTTGACTCATTTAGTACATTTGAGGCTGTCATTTGAGTCGGTAATGCCCCGAGCATGCAGGACTCCCTACCGGCGAACGATCAACTGAAAACATGAAAGAGTCAAGATTCTACAAGCCTCTCATTCACGTCTCGTTCTGCGTAGGGGACTTATTGCAGCTGCCAGAAATTAGACTTGTAAACGTGTGTTTTAAACATTTGTTGATTGCCAGGCATAAAAATATGTCCGCTTTGGACTGACTAGCAGGTCAAGCGAACGTTCAGAAATAACCAATCGTTCATCACTACAAGGGATAAGCTTCCGCATTTGGAATGACTGGGGAGGGAATTGTATCAGTACAGAAAGTTTACCTTCAAAGTGAAAAATAAACACAATCATAGTGAATTTTAGCTAAATACTCAGAAAAGACATAACATAACCATAGCCCTAGTAGACTCCATTACAATATTATCACCAGTGTTAATTCAATCCATTGGTCAAATGATTGTATTATTTCAGGTGACTTTAATAAGAATTGGCTAGATAAATCCTCTGCTAAGGATAGAAAAACGACTGAAAATATGTATTTTACTCAATTAATTGAAGAACCAACGAGAATCAACCAACACATTTCTAATGGGACTTTGCCTCTGTTGGCTCTTGGTGACACGTCCTGTCAGGATTCTAAATTCAGGTGTTCCTCCAGACTGCTTCAGTGATCATTCCATCATCTACTATATATAGAAAATTAACATACCTAAAGCACCACCCAAATTATTGATTTATTCAAGACAATGTAAAAATGTAAATATTGAGGACTTGTTATCCATAAAAGAGATAATGTAGTGGTGATTGTCATATGAAAAGCCACAGGAGAGAGCTGTCCATAACACGGCCACAAGAATCAGCTTTCCAAACGTTACTCTTTTCAGGTGAACTTCCCATTTATTGCGTATATAAAATATAAATAGCTCCAAAACACATATTCCTATAGAAAAGGTACATTCTATAAGCTGTCTCTGTCTCTGCATGTGCTCTCCTCTCATCTGTGCTAAACCCTTCCTATATATACACACACACACACACACACACACACACACACACACACACACACACACACACATACACACACACACACACACACACACACACACACACACACACACACACACACACACGATCAGCGACCCTTGACCCCAACATATAGTGCCCTCTAGTGTACAAAACAAGTAAAAACAAGCCTTGACAGACAACACATAAACCGGCAAACACAGCTCCTATATAGTCTTACAAAATAAAATAACAAAGAAATCCACAGCAGTTCTGGAAATACACAAATAACTTTTAAATACGTTCAAATAATCAACCTATTCAGCGAAATAATCCTAAACCACCGTGTCATTTAAGAACCGGCAGATATAGCTGATGTTTTAATCTATTACATCAATATATGTTACATCAGATAATCATTTCACCCACAATTCCACCAATGCTGGGGTATACAGTGCCTTCAGGAAGTAGTCACACCCCTTGGCTTTACACACATTTTTTGTAGTGTTATGGCCTGAATATAAAATGGATTCAATTGACATTTGGAATCACTGACCTACACACGATGCCCCATAATGTTAAAGAGGAATTATGTTATTATTATTATTATTTTGTTACAAATGAAAAGATGAAATGTCTTTAAGTCAGTAAGCGTTCAAACTCCTTTGTTATAGCAAGCCTGGATAAGTTCAGGAGTAAAACAGTGCTTAAACAAGTCACATAAGTTTCATGGACTCTGTGTGCAATAATAGTGTTTAACGTGATTTTTTGAATGACTGCTTCTTCTCTGTGCCCCCACACATACAATTATCTCTAAGGTTCCTCAGTCGAGCAGTGAATTTCAAACACAGATTCAACCACAAAGACCAGGGAGGTTTTCCAATGCCTCGTAAAGAATGGAACCTGTTGGTATATGGGTAAACATTTTTAAAGAGCAGACATTGAATATCTCTTTGAGCATGGTGAAGTTATTAACTACACTTTGGATGGTGTTTAAACAACCCAGTCATAGTGCTGAGTGATTAGTGCTTTTCTTAGTCTGTTCAATTTCGTTTGAATTATTTCAAAACAATCATGCTTTTTTTCCCGATTTTATATACATTTTTTAAACATTCAATGCATTACGGAAAAATGACATAAATAATTTGAGTCTTTTAATGGAAATTCCAAATCCCCAAATTGTGAACATTCAATTGCCAAAACATTGAAAATATTCCATTGTCTCTGTCAGGTCCACATTGAGTAAACATCAATAGAAATGTAGAAAATGTAGAAAAGTACTATGAAATTCTAAAATATATCAGTCGTTTTTAAATTTGACTTCATTATTTTTCATTCCTTATTAAAGTCATCATCTCATCTCTGCTAAGGTTGCAGCATCCAATCAGCCAGACATCGTTATCTCTGTGCTCCCCATACTGTACTGTCTGTAGTCATCATCTCATCTCTGCTAAGGTTGTAGCATCCAATCAGCCAGACATCGTTATCTCTGTGCTCCCCATACTGTACTGTCTGTAGTCATCATCTCATCTCTGCTAAGGTTGTAGCATCCAATCAGCCAGACATCGTTATCTCTGTGCTCCCCATACTGTACTGTCTGTAGTCATCATCCCATCTCTGCTAAGGTTGTAGCATCCAAGCAGCTAGACATCGTTATCTCTGTGCTCCCCATACTGTACTGTCTGTCATCCTATTTAGCTAGGCCTTAGCATGCTGCAGAGTTGTCTGACAAAATCATTTTACTAGTTCTTCCAAGTAGATAAGGCATACTTTCACCTCTCTCTCTCGTCTTTGTACTGTGTACATTAGTCTCTTATGCGGTTTTTGTGTTTCTAACCTAACGTAGCAGGTGTAAAAGTGTATCCCCATCTTATGCATCCGTGGATTATGGTCATTGTAGTTAATTACCGCGTTTCTATGCTGAACTAGATTGAATGTTTGCTCAGTGAAAACTACAACTCCCTTCAGCCCAGCGTCCCACATAGTTCCTAAGTTGATTTTATCTGGTGAATGATTTGATTTCTCTCAAGAGAAATGGCACATTGAGCTCACAAACAAAACACTAAACTAAATGGAATTCAAGTAATTTAACAAATTAATTAACTACAATGGTGAATTAGTTGTTTAATAACAACACCAAAAAACAAACTGTTAATTGCTCACCACTACTCACTAGTCACTACAAAGATACAGGCGTCCTTCCTAACTCAGCGGTTTCCTTCCTATCCGGCAACAAAGGGATTTCGCCATGAGTTTAATGGCTGTGATAGGAGAAAACTGAGGAGTTACCCCACAATACTAACCTAAATGACAGAGTGAAAAGAAAGAATCCTGTACAGAAAAAAATCCTGTTTGCAATAAGGCACTAAAGTAAAACTGCAAAAAATGTGTCAAATAAATGATCTGTATGTCCTGAATACAAAGTGATATGACCAGATGCTGCTGGAAGTGTCGTTGGAGGGCAAGTAGGAGGCACTCTTTCCTCTGGTCTAAAAAAATATCCCAAAGCCCCAGGGCAGTGATTGGGGACATTGCCCTGTGTAGGGCGTCGTCTTTCAGATGGGACGTTAAACTGGTGTCCTGACTCTGAGGTCACTAAAGATCCTATGGCACTTATCGTAAGAGTAGGGGTGTTAACCTGGCTATGTACCACTCTGCATCATTTTATGGGTATGCTTGTCATTGGCAAGACTAGGGAGTTTTTTTGGGATAAAAGGAAACGGAATAGAGCTAAGCACAGGTGAAATCCTAGAGGAAAACCTGATTCAGTCTGCTTTCCAGCAGACACTGGGAGACAAATTAACCTTTCATCAGGACAATAACTTAAAACACAAGGCCAAAAATACACTGGAGTTGTTTACCAAGATGACATTGAATGTTCCTGAGTTGCCTGGGTACAGTTTTGACTTAAATAATCTTGAAAATCTATGGCAGGACTTGAAAATGGCTGTCTAGCAATGAACAACAACCAATTTGACAGAGTTTGAAGATTTAAAAAAAAATATTAATGTGCAAGTATTATACAATCCAGATATACAAAGCTCTTAGAGACTTAGAAAGACTCACAGCTGTAATTGCTGCCAAAGGTGATTTAAACATGTATTGACTTGCGGTGTGAATATTTGTGTAAATTAGATACTTCTGTATTTCATTTTTAATAAATTTGCAAAAACTTGTTTTTAATTTTTTTAATCCATTTTCAGTTCAGGCTGCAACAAAATGTGGAATCGGTCAGAATACTTTCTGAGGAGACCAACACCCCAAATCAGACATCTCACTTTAGAAAGATTAAGAAAGATTAAGCCAAGTAAATACAGTGGCTTGTGAAAGTATTCACCCCCCTTGGCGTTTTTCCTATTTTGTTGCATTACAACCTGGAATTAAAAGGGATTTTTTTTTTGGGGGGGGGGATTCTCAATTGGATTGAGGTCTGGGCTTTGACTAGGCCATTTCAAGACATTTAAATGTTTCCCCTTTAACCACTTGAGTGTTGCTTTAGCAGTAGACTTAGGGTCATTGTCCTGCTGGAAGGTGAACCTCCGTCCCAGTCTCAAACCTCTGGAAGACTGAAACCGGTTTCCCTCAAGAATTTCCCTGTATTTAGCGCCATTCATCATTCCTTCAATTATGACCAGTTTCTCAATCCCCGCCGATGGAAAAACATCCCCACAGCATGATGCTGCCACCACCATGCTGATGGTGGCACCGTCATGGTGATGGTGTTCTCGGGGTGACGAGAGGTGTTGGGTTTGCGCCAGACAGTGTTTTCCTTGATGGCCAAAAAGCTACATTTTAGTTTCATTTGACCAGAGTATCTTCTTCCATATGTTAGGGGAGTCTCTCACACCAAACGTTCTTTAAGCGATGGCTTTTGTCAGGCCACTCTTCCGTAAAGCCCAGTTCTGTGGAGTGTACGGCTTAAAGTGGTCCTATGGACAGATACTCCAATCTCCGCTGTGGAGCTTTGCAGCTTCTTCAGGGTTATCTTTGGTCTCTTTGTTGTATCTCTGGTTACTGCCCTCCTTGCCTGGTCCGAGGGTTTTGGTGGATGGCCCTCTCTTGGCAGGTTTGTTGTGGTGCCATATTCTTTACATTTTTTAAATAATAGATTTAATGGTGCTCCGCGGGATGTTCAAAGTTTCGGATATTTTTTCATAATCCAACCCTGATCTGTACTTCTCCACAACTTGGTCCCTGACCTGTTTGGAGAGCTCATTAGTCTTCATGGTGCCACTTGCTTGGTGGTGCCCCTTGCTCAGTGGTGTTGCAGACTCTGGGACCTTTCGGGACAGGTGTATATATATACTGAGATCATGTGACAGATCATGTGACACTTAGATTGCACACAGGTGGACTTTATTTAACTAATTCTGTGACTTCTGAAGGTAATTGGTTGCACCAGATCTAATTTAGGGGCTTCATAGTAAAGGGGAGGGGCTTCATAGCAGAGGGGAGGGGCTTCATAGTAAAGGGGGTGAATACATATGCATGCACTACTTTTCCTTTTTTATATATATATATCACATTTTTTGAAACATTTTTTTTTCATTTCACTTCACCAATTTGGACAATTTTGTGTACGTCCATTTCATGAAATCCAAATAAAAATCAATTTAAATTACAGGTTGTAATGCAACAAAATAGGAAAAACAACAAGAGGGATGAATACTTTTGCAAGGCACTGTACTGCATCTCCTCAATGAAATGAATTACAGGAGCAGGTCTAGATGGACTGGAACCCACATGTATAAAGTGGTCTACTAATGTTATTACCTCTACTACTAATGTTATTACCTCTAGCACAGTGGTACCAGGAGCAGCGGACTCTCAAATGTTGTTTATTTATAAGCCTGCCACACACACACACACTATACAATACATTTATTAAACATAAGAATGAGTGTGAGTTTTTGTCACAAACCGGCTCGTGGGAAGTGACAAAGAGCTCTTTTAGGACCAGGGCACAAATAATAATATATTATACTTATAAAACCTTATTTGTTAATCAAAAATTGTGAACAACTCACCACAGGTGAATGAGAAGGGTGTGCTTGAAAGGATGCATATAACTCTGCAATGTTGGGTTGTATTGGAGAGAGTCTCAGTGTTAAATCATTTTCCACACACAGTCTATACCTGTATTTAGTTTTCATGCTAGTGAGAACTGAGACTCCGCTCTCACATAGGAACGTGGTTGCAAAGGGCATCAGTGTCTTAACAGAGCGATTTGCCAAGGCAGGATACTCTGAGTGCAGCCCTATCCAGAAATATGGCAGTGGCTTCTGATTTAAATTCAATTTTCACAGAACCACTTGTTGCAATTTCAATGAGGCTCTCTTGTTCAGATATCAGTAAGTGGAGAGGAGGCAGGGCATGAAAAGGCTAACAAATCCCGTTGTTTGTGTCATCTGTTATTAGTTGTAGTTTATTAGTTGTAGTTTATTACTTGTAGCGGTAGTGTTTATTAGTTGTAGTGTTTATTAGTTGTAGTGTTTATTAGTTGTAGTGTTTATTAGTTGTGGCGGTAGTGTTTATTAGTTCTGGCGGTAGTGTTTATTAGTTGTGGCAGTAGTGTATATTAGCTGGAGCGGTAGTGTTTATTAGTTGTGGCGGTAGTGTTTATTGGTTGTAGTGGTAGTGTTTATTAGTTGTAGCGGTAGTGTTTATTAGTTGTAGTGGTAGTGTTTATTAGTTGTGGCGGTAGTGTTTATTAGTTGTAGTGTTTATTAGTTGTAGTGTTTACTAGTTATAGTGTTTATTAGTTGTAGCGGTAGTGTTTATTAGTTGTAGCGGTAGTGTTTATTAGTTGTAGCGGTAGTGTTTATTAGTGGTAGTGTTTATTAGTTGTAGCGGTAGTGTTTATTAGTTGTAGCGGTAGTGTTTATTAGTTGTAGTGGTAGTGTTTATTAGTTGTGGCGGTAGTGTTTATTAGTTGTAGTGTTTACTAGTTATAGTGTTTATTAGTTGTAGCGGTAGTGTTTATTAGTTGTAGCGGTAGTGTTTATTAGTTGTGGCGGTAGTGTTTATTAGTTGCAGTGTTTATTAGTTGTAGTGTTTATTAGTTGTAGTGTTTATTAGTTGTAGCGGTAGTGTTTATTAGTTGTAGTGTTTATTAGTTGTGGCGGTAGTGTTTATTAGTTGTAGTGTTTATTAGTTGTGGCGGTAGTGTTTATTAGTTGTAGTGTTTATTAGTTGTAGTGTTTATTAGTTGTGGTGGTAGTGTTTATTAGTTGTAGTGTTTATTAGTTGTAGCGGTAGTGTTTATTAGTTGTGGCGGTAGTGTTTATTAGTTGTAGCGGTAGTGTTTATTAGTTGTAGTGTTTATTAGCTGGAGTGGTAGTGTTTATTAGTTGTAGTGTTTATTAGTTGTAGTGTTTATTAGTTGTAGTGTTTATTAGTTGTAGCGGTAGTGTTTATTTGCTGTAGTGTTTATTAGTTGTAGTGTTTATTAGCTGTAGTGTTTATTAGTTGTAGTGTTTATTAGTTGTAGTTTATTAGTTGTAGCGGTAGTGTTTATTAGTTGTAGCGGTAGTGTTTATTAGGTGTAGCGGTAGTGTTTATTAGTTGTGGCGGTAGTGTTTAATAATTTGTGGCGGTAGTGTTTATTAGTTGTAGCGGTAGTGTTTATTAGTTGTAGCGGTATTGTTTATTAGTTGTAGCAGTAGTGTTTATTAGTTGTAGTGTTTATTAGTTGTGGCGGTAGTGTTTATTAGTTGTGGCGGTAGTGTTTATTAGTTGTAGTGTTTATTAGTTGTAGCGGTAGTGTTTATTAGTTGTAGTGTTTATTAGCGGTAGTGTTTATTAGTTGGAGCGGTAGTGTTTATTAGTTGTAGCGGTAGTGTCTATTAGTTGTAGTGTTTATTAGTTGTAGCGGTAGTGTTTATTAGTTGTAGCGGTAGTGTTTATTAGTTGTAGCGGTAGTGTTTATTAGTTGTGGCGGTAGTGTTTATTAGTTGTAGCGGTAGTGTTTAGTAGTTGTAGTGGTAGTGTTTATTAGTTGTGGCGGTAGTGTTTATTAGTTGTAGCGGTAGTGTTTATTAGTTGTAGCGGTAGTGTTTATTTGTTGTGGCGGTAGTGTATATTAGTTGTAGCGGTAGTGTTTATTAGTTGTGGTGGTAGTGTTTATTAGTGGTAGTGTTTATTAGTTGTGGCGGTAGTGTTTATTTGTTGTGGCGGTAGTGTTTATTAGTTGTGGCGGTAGTGTTTATTAGTTGTAGCGGTAGTGTTTATTTGTTGTGGCGGTAGTGTTTATTAGTTGTGGCGGTAGTGTTTATTAGTTGTAGCGGTAGTGTTTATTAGCTGTGGCGGTAGTGTTTATTAGCTGTGGCTGTAGTGTTTATTAGTTGTGGCGGTAGTGTTTATTAGTTGTAGCGGTAGTGTTTATTAGTTGTGGCGGTAGTGTTTATTAGTTGTGGCGGTAGTGTTTATTAGTTGTGGCGGTAGTGTTTATTAGTTGTGGCGGTAGTGTTTATTAGTTGTAGCGGTAGTGTTTATTAGTTGTGGCTGTAGTGTTTATTAGTTGTAGCGGTAGTGTTTATTAGTTGTAGTGGTAGTGTTTATTAGTTGTGGCGGTAGTGTTTATTAGTTGTAGCGGTAGTGTTTATTAGTTGTAGCGGTAGTGTTTATTTGTTGTGGCGGTAGTGTATATTAGTTGTAGCGGTAGTGTTTATTAGTTGTGGTGGTAGTGTTTATTAGTTGTAGTGTTTATTAGTTGTAGTTTATTAGTTGTGGCGGTAGTGTTTATTAGTTGTGGCGGTAGTGTTTATTAGTTGTGGCGGTAGTGTTTATTAGTTGTAGCGGTAGTGTTTATTAGCTGTGGCGGTAGTGTTTATTAGCTGTGGCTGTAGTGTTTATTAGTTGTGGCGGTAGTGTTTATTAGTTGTAGCGGTAGTGTTTATTAGTTGTGGCGGTAGTGTTTATTAGTTGTGGCGGTAGTGTTTATTAGTTTTAGCGGTAGTGTTTATTAGCTGTGGCTGTAGTGTATTAGTTGTGGCGGTAGTGTTTATTAGTTGTGGCGGTAGTGTTTATTAGTTGTGGCGGTAGTGTTTATTAGTTGTGGCGGTAGTGTTTATTAGTTGTAGCGGTAGTGTTTATTAGTTGTAGCGGTTAGTGTTTATTAGTTGTAGTGTTTATTAGTTGGAGCGGTAGTGTTTATTAGTTGTAGCGGTAGTGTTTATTAGTTGTAGTGTTTATTAGTTGTAGCGGTAGTGTTTATTAGTTGTAGCGGTAGTGTTTATTAGTTGTAGCGGTAGTGTTTATTAGTTGTAGCGGTAGTGTTTATTAGTTGTAGCGGTAGTGTTTATTAGTTGTAGTGTTTATTAGTTGTAGCGGTAGTGTTTATTAGTTGTAGTGTTTATTAGTTGTAGCGGTAGTGTTTTTTAGTTGTAGTGTTTATTAGTTGTAGCGGTAGTGTTTATTAGTTGGAGCGGTAGTGTTTATTAGTTGTAGAGGTAGTGTTTATTAGTTGTAGTGTTTATTAGTTGTAGCGGTAGTGTTTATTAGTTGTAGTGTTTATTAGTTGTAGCGGTAGTGTTTATTAGTTGTAGCGGTAGTGTTTATTAGTTGGAGCGGTAGTGTTTATTAGTTGTAGCGGTAGTGTTTATTAGTTGTGGCGGTAGTATTTATTAGTTGTGGCGGTAGTGTTTATTAGTTGTAGCGGTAGTGTTTATTAGTTGTAGTGTTTATTAGTTGTAGTGTTTATTAGTTGTAGTGTTTATTAGTTGTAGCGGTAGTGTTTATTAGTTGTAGTGTTTATTAGTTGTAGCGGTAGTGTTTATTAGTTTGAGCGGTAGTGTTTATTAGTTGGAGCGGTAGTGTTTATTAGTTGTGGCGGTAGTGTTTATTAGTTGTAGCGGTAGTGTTTATTAGTTGTAGCGGTAGTGTTTATTAGTTGTAGTGTTTATTAGTTGTAGCGGTAGTGTTTATTAGTTGTAGTGTTTATTAGTTGTAGCGGTAGTGTTTATTAGTTGTAGTGTTTATTAGTTGTAGCGGTAGTGTTTATTAGTTGTAGCGGTAGTGTTTATTAGTTGTAGCGGTAGTGTTTATTAGTTGTGGCGGTAGTGTTTATTAGTTGTGGCGGTAGTGTTTATTAGTTGTGACGGTAGTGTTTATTAGTTGTAGCGGTAGTGTTTATTTGGAGCGGTAGTGTTTATTAGTTGTAGCGGTAGTGTTTATTAGTTGTAGCGGTAGTGTATATTAGTTGTGGCGGTAGTGTTTATTAGTTGTAGCGGTAGTGTTTATTTGTTGTAGTGTTTATTAGCTGTAGCGGTATTGTTTATTAGTTGTAGCGGTAGTGTTTCTTTGTTGTAGTGTTTATTAGTTGTAGCGGTAGTGTTTATTAGTTGTAGCGGTAGTGTTTATTAGTTGTAGCGGTAGTGTTTATTAGTTGTTGCGGTAGTGTTTATTAGTTGTAGTGTTTATTAGTTGTGGTGGTAGTGTTTATTTGTTGTAGTGTTTATTAGTTGTAGCAGTAGTGTTTAGTAGTAGTGGTAGTAGTTTATATTAGCAGTGGTAGTAGTTTATATTAGCTGTGGTAGTAGTTTATATTAGCTGTGGCTGTAGTTTATATTCGCTGTGGCTGTAGTTTATATTAGCTGTGGCTGTAGTTTATATTAGCTGTGGCTGTAGTTTATATTAGCTGTGGCTGTAGTTTATATTAGCTGTGGCTGTAGTTTATATTAGCTGTGGCTGTAGTTTATATTAGCTGTGACTGTAGTTTATATTAGCTGTGGCTGTAGTTTATATTAGCTGTGGCTGTAGTTTATATTACCTGTGGCTGTAGTTTATATTACAATACATCAATCATTACAGACTGTTACAATACATCAATCATTACAGACTGTTACAATACATCAATCATTACAGACTGTTACAATACATCAATCATTACAGACTGTTACAATACATCAATCATTAGACTGTTACAATACATCAATCATTAGACTGTTACAATACATCAATCATTACAGACTGTTACAATACATCAATCATTAGACTGTTACAATACATCAATCATTACAGACTGTTACAATACATCAATCATTACAGACTGTTACAATACATCAATCATTAGACTGTTACAATACATCAATCATTACAGACTGTTACAATACATCAATCATTAGACTGTTACAATACATCAATCATTACAGACTGTTACAATACATCAATCATTACAGACTGTTACATTACATCAATCATTAGACTGTTACAATACATCAATCATTACAGACTATTCTATTCATTCTATGTACCAGTCATATTACCAGGGTTAGAGGTTCTATTCATTCTATTTACCAGTCATATTACCAGGGTTAGAGGTTCTATTCATTCTATTTACCAGTCATATTACCAGGGTTACAGGTT
This sequence comes from Oncorhynchus clarkii lewisi, assembly GCF_045791955.1. Lineage (NCBI taxonomy): Eukaryota > Metazoa > Chordata > Actinopteri > Salmoniformes > Salmonidae > Oncorhynchus > Oncorhynchus clarkii. Next base: position 7,802,775 of record NC_092178.1, on the reverse strand, counting down.
CTATTCATTCTATTTACCTGTCATATTACCAGGGTTACAGGTTCTATTCATTCTATTTACCAGTCATATTACCAGGGTTACAGGTTCTATTCATTCTATTTACCAGTCATATTACCAGGGTTAGAGGTTCTATTCATTCTATTTACCAGGGTTAGAGGTTCTATTCATTCTATTTACCAGTCATATTACCAGGGTTAGAGGTTCTATTCATTCTATTTACCAGTCATATTACCAGGGTTACAGGTTCTATTCATTCTATTTACCAGGGTTACAGGTTCTATTCATTCTATTTACCAGTCATATTACCAGGGTTAGAGGTTCTATTCATTCTATTTACCAGGGTTACAGGTTCTATTCATTCTATTTACCAGTCATATTACCAGGGTTATAGGTTCTATTCATTCTATTTACCAGGGTTAGAGGTTCTATTAATTTTATTTACCAGTCATATTACCAGGGTTACAGGTTCTATTCATTCTATTTACCTGTCATATTACCAGGGTTACAGGTTCTATTCATTCTATTTACCAGTCATATTACCAGGGTTAGAGGTTCTATTCATTCTATTTACCTGTCATATTACCAGGGTTACAGGTTCTATTCATTCTATTTACCAGTCATATTACCAGGGTTAGAGGTTCTATTCATTCTATTTACCAGGGTTAGAGGTTCTATTCATTCTATTTACCAGTCATATTACCAGGGTTAGAGGTTCTATTCATTCTATTTACCAGGGTTACAGGTTCTATTCATTCTATTTACCAGTCATATTACCAGGGTTAGAGGTTCTATTCATTCTATTTACCAGTCATATTACCAGGGTTAGAGGTTCTATTCATTCTATTTACCTGTCATATTACCAGGGTTATAGGTTCTATTCATTCTATTTACCAGGGTTACAGGTTCTATTCATTCTATTTACCAGTCATATTACCAGGGTTATAGGTTCTATTCATTCTATTTACCAGTCATATTACCAGGGTTACAGGTTCTATTCATTCTATTTACCTGTCATATTACCAGGGTTAGAGGTTCTATTCATTCTATTTACCAGGGTTAGAGGTTCTATTCATTCTATTTACCAGTCATATTACCAGGGTTACAGGTTCTATTCATTCTATTTACCAGTCATATTACCAGGGTTAGAGGTTCTATTCATTCTATTTACCAGTCATATTACCAGGGTTAGAGGTTCTATTCATTATATTTACCAGTCATATTACCAGGGTTAGAGGTTCTATTCATTTTATTTACCAGTCATTTTACCAGGGTTAGAGGTTCTATTCATTCTATTTACCAGGGTTACAGGTTCTATTCATTCTATTTACCAGTCATATTACCAGGGTTAGAGGTTCTATTCATTCTATTTACCAGGGTTAGAGGTTCTATTCATTCTATTTACCAGTCATATTACCAGGGTTAGAGGTTCTATTCATTCTATTCACCAGTCATATTACCAGGGTTAGTGGTTCTATTCATTTTATTTACCAGGGTTAGAGGTTCTATTCATTCTATTTACCAGTCATATTACCAGGTTTAGAGGTTCTATTCATTCTATTTACCAGGGTTAGAGGTTCTATTCATTCTATTTACCAGTCATATTACCAGGGTTAGAGGTTCTATTCATTCTATTTACCAGGGTTACAGGTTCTATTCATTCTATTTACCAGTCATATTACCAGGGTTATAGGTTCTATTCATTCTATTTACCAGTCATATTACCAGGGTTACAGGTTCTATTCATTCTATTTACCTGTCATATTACCAGGGTTAGAGGTTCTATTCATTCTATTTACCAGGGTTAGAGGTTCTATTCATTCTATTTACCAGTCATATTACCAGGGTTACAGGTTCTATTCATTCTATTTACCAGTCATATTACCAGGGTTAGAGGTTCTATTCATTATATTTACCAGTCATATTACCAGGGTTAGAGGTTCTATTCATTCTATTTACCAGTCATATTACCAGGGTTAGAGGTTCTATTCATTTTATTTACCAGTCATTTTACCAGGGTTAGAGGTTCTATTCATTCTATTTACCAGGGTTACAGGTTCTATTCATTCTATTTACCAGTCATATTACCAGGGTTAGAGGTTCTATTCATTCTATTTACCAGGGTTAGAGGTTCTATTCATTCTATTTACCAGTCATATTACCAGGGTTAGAGGTTCTATTCATTCTATTCACCAGTCATATTACCAGGGTTAGTGGTTCTATTCATTTTATTTACCAGGGTTAGAGGTTCTATTCATTCTATTTACCAGTCATATTACCAGGGTTAGAGGTTCTATTCATTCTATTTACCAGTCATATTACCAGGGTTAGAGGTTCTATTCATTCTATTTACCAGGGTTAGAGGTTCTATTCATTCTATTTACCAGTCATATTACCAGGGTTACAGGTTCTATTCATTATATTTACCAGTCATATTACCAGGGTTACAGGTTCTATTCATTCTATTTACCAGGGTTAGAGGTTCTATTCATTCTATTTACCAGTCATATGACCAGGGTTACAGGTTCTATTCATTCTATTTACCAGTCATATTACCAGGGTTAGAGGTTCTATTCATTCTATTTACCAGTCATATTACCAGGGTTAGAGGTTCTATTCATTCTATTTACCAGTCATATTACCAGGGTTAGAGGTTCTATTCATTCTATTTACCAGTCATATTACCAGGGTTAGAGGTTCTATTCATTCTATTTACCAGTCATATTACCAGGGTTACAGGTTCTATTCATTCTATTTACCAGGGTTAGAGGTTCTATTCATTCTATTTACCAGTCATATGACCAGGGTTACAGGTTCTATTCATTCTATTTACCAGTCATATTACCAGGGTTACAGGTTCTATTCATTCTATTTACCAGGGTTAGAGGTTCTATTCATTCTATTTACCAGTCATATTACCAGGGTTACAGGTTCTATTCATTCTATTTACCAGTCATATTACCAGGGTTAGAGGTTATATTCAGTCCATTTACCAGTCATATTACCAGGGTTACAGGTTCTATTCATTCTATTTACCAGTCATATTTCCAGGGTTAGAGGTTCTATTCATTCTATTTACCAGTCACATTACCAGGGTTAGAGGTTCTATTCATTCTATTTACCAGTCATATTACCAGGGTTATAGGTTCTATTCATTCTATTTACCAGGGTTAGAGGTTATATTCATTCTATTTACCAGTCATATTACCAGGGTTAGAGGTTCTATTCATTCTATTTACCAGTCATATTACCAGGGTTATATGTTCTATTCATTCTATTTACCAGGGTTAGAGGTTCTATTCATTCTATTTACCAGTCATATTACCAGGGTTACAGGTTCTATTCATTCTATTTACCAGTCATATTACCAGGGTTAGAGGTTCTATTCATTATATTTACCAGTCATATTACCAGGGTTAGAGGTTCTATTCATTCTATTTACCAGTCATATTACCAGGGTTAGAGGTTCTATTCATTTTATTTACCAGTCATATTACCAGGGTTAGAGGTTCTATTCATTCTATTTACCAGGGTTACAGGTTCTATTCATTCTATTTACCAGTCATATTACCAGGGTTAGAGGTTCTATTCATTCTATTTACCAGTCATATTACCAGGGTTAGAGGTTCTATTCATTCTATTTACCAGTCATATTACCAGGGTTACAGGTTCTATTCATTCTATTTACCAGTCATATTACCAGGGTTACAGGTTCTATTCATTCTATTTACCAGGGTTAGAGGTTCTATTCATTCTATTTACCAGTCATATGACCAGGGTTACAGGTTCTATTCATTCTATTTACCAGTCATATTACCAGGGTTACAGGTTCTATTCATTCTATTTACCAGGGTTAGAGGTTCTATTCATTCTATTTACCAGTCATATTACCAGGGTTACAGGTTCTATTCATTCTATTTACCAGTCATATTACCAGGGTTAGAGGTTCTATTCATTCCATTTACCAGCCATATTACCAGGGTTACAGGTTCTATTCATTCTATTTACCAGTCATATTTCCAGGGTTAGAGGTTCTATTCATTCTATTTACCAGTCATATTACCAGGGTTAGAGGTTCTATTCATTCTATTTACCAGTCATATTACCAGGGTTATAGGTTCTATTCATTCTATTTACCAGGGTTAGAGGTTATATTCATTCTATTTACCAGTCATATTACCAGGGTTAGAGGTTCTATTCATTCTATTTACCAGTCATATTACCAGGGTTATATGTTCTATTCATTCTATTTACCAGGGTTAGAGGTTCTATTCATTCTATTTACCAGTCATATTACCAGGGTTACAGGTTCTATTCATTCTATTTACCAGTCATATTACCAGGGTTAGAGGTTCTATTCATTATATTTACCAGTCATATTACCAGGGTTAGAGGTTCTATTCATTCTATTTACCAGTCATATTACCAGGGTTAGAGGTTCTATTCATTTTATTTACCAGTCATATTACCAGGGTTAGAGGTTCTATTCATTCTATTTACCAGGGTTACAGGTTCTATTCATTCTATTTACCAGTCATATTACCAGGGTTAGAGGTTCTATTCATTCTATTTACCAGGGTTAGAGGTTCTATTCATTCTATTTACCAGTCATATTACCAGGGTTAGAGGTTCTATTCATTCTATTCACCAGTCATATTACCAGGGTTAGAGGTTCTATTCATTCTATTTACCAGGGTTAGAGTTTCTATTCATTCTATTTACCAGTCATATTACCAGGGTTACAGGTTCTATTCATTCTATTTACCAGTCATATTACCAGGGTTACAGGTTCTATTCATTCTATTTACCAGGGTTAGAGGTTCTATTCATTCTATTTACCAGTCATATGACCAGGGTTACAGGTTCTATTCATTCTATTTACCAGTCATATTACCAGGGTTAGAGGTTCTATTCATTCTATTTACCAGTCATATTACCAGGGTTAGAGGTTCTATTCATTCTATTTACCAGTCATATTACCAGGGTTAGAGGTTCTATTCATTCTATTTACCAGTCATATTACCAGGGTTACAGGTTCTATTCATTCTATTTACCAGTCATATTACCAGGGTTACAGGTTCTATTCATTCTATTTACCAGGGTTAGAGGTTCTATTCATTTTATTTACCAGTCATATTACCAGGGTTAGAGGTTCTATTCATTCTATTTACCAGGGTTACAGGTTCTATTCATTCTATTTACCAGTCATATTACCAGGGTTAGAAGTTCTATTCATTCTATTTACCAGGGTTAGAGGTTCTATTCATTCTATTTACCAGTCATATTACCAGGGTTAGAGGTTCTATTCATTCTATTTACCAGTCATATTACCAGGGTTAGAGGTTCTATTCATTCTATTTACCAGTCATATTACCAGGGTTAGAGGTTCTATTCATTCTATTTACCAGTCATATTACCAGGGTTAGAGGTTCTATTCATTCTATTTACCAGTCATATTACCAGGGTTACAGGTTCTATTCATTCTATTTACCAGGGTTAGAGGTTCTTTTCATTCTATTTACCAGTCATATGACCAGGGTTACAGGTTCTATTCATTCTATTTACCAGTCATATTACCAGGGTTACAGGTTCTATTCATTCTATTTACCAGGGTTAGAGGTTCTATTCATTCTATTTACCAGTCATATTACCAGGGTTACAGGTTCTATTCATTCTATTTACCAGTCATATTACCAGGGTTAGAGGTTATATTCATTCCATTTACCAGTCATATTACCAGGGTTACAGGTTCTATTCATTCTATTTACCAGTCATATTTCCAGGGTTAGAGGTTCTATTCATTCTATTTACCAGTCACATTACCAGGGTTAGAGGTTCTATTCATTCTATTTACCAGTCATATTACCAGGGTTATAGGTTCTATTCATTCTATTTACCAGGGTTAGAGGTTATATTCATTCTATTTACCAGTCATATTACCAGGGTTAGAGGTTCTATTCATTCTATTTACCAGTCATATTACCAGGGGTTATTATGTTCATTCTATTTACCAGTCATATTACCAGGGTTACCATTTACCAGGGTTAGAGGTTCTATTCATTCTATTTACCAGTCATATTACCAGGGTTACAGGTTCTATTCATTCTATTTACCAGTCATATTACCAGGGTTAGAGGTTCTATTCATTATATTTACCAGTCATATTACCAGGGTTAGAGGTTCTATTCATTCTATTTACCAGTCATATTACCAGGGTTAGAGGTTCTATTCATTTTATTTACCAGTCATATTACCAGGGTTAGAGGTTCTATTCATTCTATTTACCAGGGTTACAGGTTCTATTCATTCTATTTACCAGTCATATTACCAGGGTTAGAGGTTCTATTCATTCTATTTACCAGTCATATTACCAGGGTTAGAGGTTCTATTCATTCTATTTACCAGTCATATTACCAGGGTTAGAGGTTCTATTCATTCTATTTACCAGTCATATTACCAGGGTTACAGGTTCTATTCATTCTATTTACCAGTCATATTACCAGGGTTACAGGTTCTATTCATTCTATTTACCAGGGTTAGAGGTTCTATTCATTCTATTTACCAGTCATATTACCAGGGTTACAGGTTCTATTCATTCTATTTACCAGGGTTAGAGGTTCTATTCATTCTATTTACCAGTCATATTACCAGGGTTACAGGTTCTATTCATTCTATTTACCAGTCATATTACCAGGGTTAGAGGTTCTATTCATTCCATTTACCAGCCATATTACCAGGGTTACAGGTTCTATTCATTCTATTTACCAGTCATATTTCCAGGGTTAGAGGTTCTATTCATTCTATTTACCAGTCATATTACCAGGGTTAGAGGTTCTATTCATTCTATTTACCAGTCATATTACCAGGGTTATAGGTTCTATTCATTCTATTTACCAGGGTTAGAGGTTATATTCATTCTATTTACCAGTCATATTACCAGGGTTAGAGGTTCTATTCATTCTATTTACCAGTCATATTACCAGGGTTATATGTTCTATTCATTCTATTTACCAGGGTTAGAGGTTCTATTCATTCTATTTACCAGTCATATTACCAGGGTTACAGGTTCTATTCATTCTATTTACCAGTCATATTACCAGGGTTAGAGGTTCTATTCATTATATTTACCAGTCATATTACCAGGGTTAGAGGTTCTATTCATTCTATTTACCAGTCATATTACCAGGGTTAGAGGTTCTATTCATTTTATTTACCAGTCATATTACCAGGGTTAGAGGTTCTATTCATTCTATTTACCAGGGTTACAGGTTCTATTCATTCTATTTACCAGTCATATTACCAGGGTTAGAGGTTCTATTCATTCTATTTACCAGGGTTAGAGGTTCTATTCATTCTATTTACCAGTCATATTACCAGGGTTAGAGGTTCTATTCATTCTATTCACCAGTCATATTACCAGGGTTAGAGGTTCTATTCATTTTATTTACCAGGGTTAGAGGTTCTATTCATTCTATTTACCAGTCATATTACCAGGGTTAGAGGTTCTATTCATTCTATTTACCAGTCATATTACCAGGGTTAGAGGTTCTATTCATTCTATTTACCAGGGTTAGAGTTTCTATTCATTCTATTTACCAGTCATATTACCAGGGTTACAGGTTCTATTCATTCTATTTACCAGTCATATTACCAGGGTTACAGGTTCTATTCATTCTATTTACCAGGGTTAGAGGTTCTATTCATTCTATTTACCAGTCATATGACCAGGGTTACAGGTTCTATTCATTCTATTTACCAGTCATATTACCAGGGTTAGAGGTTCTATTCATTCTATTTACCAGTCATATTACCAGGGTTAGAGGTTCTATTCATTCTATTTACCAGTCATATTACCAGGGTTAGAGGTTCTATTCATTCTATTTACCAGTCATATTACCAGGGTTACAGGTTCTATTCATTCTATTTACCAGTCATATTACCAGGGTTACAGGTTCTATTCATTCTATTTACCAGGGTTAGAGGTTCTATTCATTCTATTTACCAGTCATATGACCAGGGTTACAGGTTCTATTCATTCTATTTACCAGTCATATTACCAGGGTTACAGGTTCTATTCATTCTATTTACCAGGGTTAGAGGTTCTATTCATTCTATTTACCAGTCATATTACCAGGGTTACAGGTTCTATTCATTCTATTTACCAGTCATATTACCAGGGTTAGAGGTTCTATTCATTCCATTTACCAGTCATATTACCAGGGTTACAGGTTCTATTCATTCTATTTACCAGTCATATTTCCAGGGTTAGAGGTTCTATTCATTCTATTTACCAGTCATATTACCAGGGTTAGAGGTTCTATTCATTCTATTTACCAGTCATATTACCAGGGTTATATGTTCTATTCATTCTATTTACCAGGGTTAGAGGTTCTATTCATTCTATTTACCAGTCATATTACCAGGGTTACAGGTTCTATTCATTATATTTACCAGTCATATTACCAGGGTTAGAGGTTCTATTCATTCTATTTACCAGTCATATTACCAGGGTTAGAGGTTCTATTCATTTTATTTACCAGTCATATTACCAGGGTTAGAGGTTCTATTCATTCTATTTACCAGGGTTAGAGGTTCTATTCATTCTATTTACCAGTCATATGACCAGGGTTACAGGTTCTATTCATTCTATTTACCAGTCATATTACCAGGGTTAGAAGTTCTATTCATTCTATTTACCAGGGTTAGAGGTTCTATTCATTCTATTTACCAGTCATATTACCAGGGTTAGAGGTTCTATTCATTCTATTTACCAGTCATATTACCAGGGTTAGAGGTTCTATTCATTCTATTTACCAGGGTTAGAGGTTCTATTCATTCTATTTACCAGTCATATTACCAGGGTTACAGGTTCTATTCATTATATTTACCAGTCATATTACCAGGGTTACAGGTTCTATTCATTCTATTTACCAGGGTTAGAGGTTCTATTCATTCTATTTACCAGTCATATGACCAGGGTTACAGGTTCTATTCATTCTATTTACCAGTCATATTACCAGGGTTAGAGGTTCTATTCATTCTATTTACCAGTCATATTACCAGGGTTAGAGGTTCTATTCATTCTATTTACCAGTCATATTACCAGGGTTAGAGGTTCTATTCATTCTATTTACCAGTCATATTACCAGGGTTAGAGGTTCTATTCATTCTATTTACCAGTCATATTACCAGGGTTACAGGTTCTATTCATTCTATTTACCAGGGTTAGAGGTTCTATTCATTCTATTTACCAGTCATATGACCAGGGTTACAGGTTCTATTCATTCTATTTACCAGTCATATTACCAGGGTTACAGGTTCTATTCATTCTATTTACCAGTCATATTACCAGGGTTAGAGGTTATATTCATTCCATTTACCAGTCATATTACCAGGGTTACAGGTTCTATTCATTCTATTTACCAGTCATATTTCCAGGGTTAGAGGTTCTATTCATTCTATTTACCAGTCACATTACCAGGGTTAGAGGTTCTATTCATTCTATTTACCAGTCATATTACCAGGGTTATAGGTTCTATTCATTCTATTTACCAGGGTTAGAGGTTATATTCATTCTATTTACCAGTCATATTACCAGGGTTAGAGGTTCTATTCATTCTATTTACCAGTCATATTACCAGGGTTATATGTTCTATTCATTCTATTTACCAGGGTTAGAGGTTCTATTCATTCTATTTACCAGTCATATTACCAGGGTTACAGGTTCTATTCATTCTATTTACCAGTCATATTACCAGGGTTAGAGGTTCTATTCATTATATTTACCAGTCATATTACCAGGGTTAGAGGTTCTATTCATTCTATTTACCAGTCATATTACCAGGGTTAGAGGTTCTATTCATTTTATTTACCAGTCATATTACCAGGGTTAGAGGTTCTATTCATTCTATTTACCAGGGTTACAGGTTCTATTCATTCTATTTACCAGTCATATTACCAGGGTTACAGGTTCTATTCATTCTATTTACCAGTCATATTACCAGGGTTAGAGGTTCTATTCATTCTATTTACCAGTCATATTACCAGGGTTACAGGTTCTATTCATTCTATTTACCAGTCATATTACCAGGGTTACAGGTTCTATTCATTCTATTTACCAGGGTTAGAGGTTCTATTCATTCTATTTACCAGTCATATGACCAGGGTTACAGGTTCTATTCATTCTATTTACCAGTCATATTACCAGGGTTACAGGTTCTATTCATTCTATTTACCAGGGTTAGAGGTTCTATTCATTCTATTTACCAGTCATATTACCAGGGTTACAGGTTCTATTCATTCTATTTACCAGTCATATTACCAGGGTTAGAGGTTCTATTCATTCCATTTACCAGCCATATTACCAGGGTTACAGGTTCTATTCATTCTATTTACCAGTCATATTTCCAGGGTTAGAGGTTCTATTCATTCTATTTACCAGTCATATTACCAGGGTTAGAGGTTCTATTCATTCTATTTACCAGTCATATTACCAGGGTTATAGGTTCTATTCATTCTATTTACCAGGGTTAGAGGTTATATTCATTCTATTTACCAGTCATATTACCAGGGTTAGAGGTTCTATTCATTCTATTTACCAGTCATATTACCAGGGTTATATGTTCTATTCATTCTATTTACCAGGGTTAGAGGTTCTATTCATTCTATTTACCAGTCATATTACCAGGGTTACAGGTTCTATTCATTCTATTTACCAGTCATATTACCAGGGTTAGAGGTTCTATTCATTCTATTTACCAGTCATATTACCAGGGTTAGAGGTTCTATTCATTTTATTTACCAGTCATATTTCCAGGGTTAGAGGTTCTATTCATTCTATTTACCAGGGTTACAGGTTCTATTCATTCTATTTACCAGTCATATTACCAGGGTTAGAGGTTCTATTCATTCTATTTACCAGGGTTAGAGGTTCTATTCATTCTATTTACCAGTCATATTACCAGGGTTAGAGGTTCTATTCATTCTATTCACCAGTCATATTACCAGGGTTAGAGGTTCTATTCATTTTATTTACCAGGGTTAGAGGTTCTATTCATTCTATTTACCAGTCATATTACCAGGGTTAGAGGTTCTATTCATTCTATTTACCAGTCATATTACCAGGGTTAGAGGTTCTATTCATTCTATTTACCAGGGTTAGAGTTTCTATTCATTCTATTTACCAGTCATATTACCAGGGTTACAGGTTCTATTCATTCTATTTACTAGTCATATTACCAGGGTTACAGGTTCTATTCATTCTATTTACCAGGGTTAGAGGTTCTATTCATTCTATTTACCAGTCATATGACCAGGGTTACAGGTTCTATCCATTCTATTTACCAGTCATATTACCAGGGTTAGAGGTTCTATTCATTCTATTTACCAGTCATATTACCAGGGTTAGAGGTTCTATTCATTCTATTTACCAGTCATATTACCAGGGTTAGAGGTTCTATTCATTCTATTTACCAGTCATATTACCAGGGTTACAGGTTCTATTCATTCTATTTACCAGTCATATTACCAGGGTTACAGGTTCTATTCATTCTATTTACCAGGGTTAGAGGTTCTATTCATTCTATTTACCAGTCATATGACCAGGGTTACAGGTTCTATTCATTCTATTTACCAGTCATATTACCAGGGTTACAGGTTCTATTCATTCTATTTACCAGGGTTAGAGGTTCTATTCATTCTATTTACCAGTCATATTACCAGGGTTACAGGTTCTATTCATTCTATTTACCAGTCATATTACCAGGGTTAGAGGTTCTATTCATTCCATTTACCAGTCATATTACCAGGGTTACAGGTTCTATTCATTCTATTTACCAGTCATATTTCCAGGGTTAGAGGTTCTATTCATTCTATTTACCAGTCATATTACCAGGGTTAGAGGTTCTATTCATTCTATTTACCAGTCATATTACCAGGGTTATAGGTTCTATTCATTCTATTTACCAGGGTTAGAGGTTATATTCATTCTATTTACCAGTCATATTACCAGGGTTAGAGGTTCTATTCATTCTATTTACCAGTCATATTACCAGGGTTATATGTTCTATTCATTCTATTTACCAGGGTTAGAGGTTCTATTCATTCTATTTACCAGTCATATTACCAGGGTTACAGGTTCTATTCATTCTATTTACCAGTCATATTACCAGGGTTAGAGGTTCTATTCATTATATTTACCAGTCATATTACCAGGGTTAGAGGTTCTATTCATTCTATTTACCAGTCATATTACCAGGGTTAGAGGTTCTATTCATTTTATTTACCAGTCATATTACCAGGGTTAGAGGTTCTATTCATTCTATTTACCAGGGTTACAGGTTCTATTCATTCTATTTACCAGTCATATTACCAGGGTTAGAAGTTCTATTCATTCTATTTACCAGGGTTAGAGGTTCTATTCATTCTATTTACCAGTCATATTACCAGGGTTAGAGGTTCTATTCATTCTATTCACCAGTCATATTACCAGGGTTAGAGGTTCTATTCATTTTATTTACCAGGGTTAGAGGTTCTATTCATTCTATTTGCCAGTCATATTACCAGGGTTAGAGGTTCTATTCATTCTATTTACCAGTCATATTACCAGGGTTAGAGGTTCTATTCATTCTATTTACCAGGGTTAGAGTTTCTATTCATTCTATTTACCAGTCATATTACCAGGGTTACAGGTTCTATTCATTCTATTTACCAGGGTTAGAGGTTCTATTAATTCTATTTACCAGTCATATGACCAGGGTTACAGGTTCTATTCATTCTATTTACCAGTCATATTACCAGGGTTAGAGGTTCTATTCATTCTATTTACCAGTCATATTACCAGGGTTAGAGGTTCTATTCATTCTATTTACCAGTCATATTACCAGGGTTAGAGGTTCTATTCATTCTATTTACCAGTCATATTACCAGGGTTACAGGTTCTATTCATTCTATTTACCAGTCATATTACCAGGGTTACAGGTTCTATTCATTCTATTTACCAGGGTTAGAGGTTCTATTCATTCTATTTACCAGTCATATGACCAGGGTTACAGGTTCTATTCATTCTATTTACCAGTCATATTACCAGGGTTACAGGTTCTATTCATTCTATTTACCAGGGTTAGAGGTAATATTCATTCTATTTACCAGTCATATTACCAGGGTTACAGGTTCTATTCATTCTATTTACCAGTCATATTACCAGGGTTAGAGGTTCTATTCATTCTATTTACCAGTCATATTACCAGGGTTACAGGTTCTATTCATTCTATTTACCAGTCATATTACCAGGGTTAGAGGTTCTATTCATTCTATTTACCAGTCATATTACCAGGGTTAGAGGTTCTATTCATTCTATTTACCAGTCATATTACCAGGGTTATAGGTTCTATTCATTCTATTTACCAGGGTTAGAGGTTCTATTCATTCTATTTACCAGTCATATTACCAGGGTTAGAGGTTCTATTCATTCTATTTACCAGTCATATTACCAGGGTTATAGGTTCTATTCATTCTATTTACCAGGGTTAGAGGTTCTATTCATTCTCTTTACCAGTCATATTACCAGGGTTACAGGTTCTATTCATTCTATTTACCAGTCATATGACCAGGGTTAGAGGTTCTATTCATTCTATTTACCTGTCATATTACCAGGGTTAGAGGTTCTATTCATTCTATTTACCAGGGTTACAGGTTCTATTCATTCTATTTACCAGTCATATTACCAGGGTTAGAGGTTCTATTCATTCTATTTACCAGGGTTAGAGGTTCTATTCATTCTATTTACCAGTCATATTACCAGGGTTAGAGGTTCTATTCATTCTATTCACCAGTCATATTACCAGGGTTAGAGGTTCTATTCATTTTATTTACCAGGGTTAGAGGTTCTATTCATTCTATTTACCAGTCATATTACCAGGGTTAGAGGTTCTATTCATTCTATTTACCAGTCATATTACCAGGGTTAGAGGTTCTATTCATTCTATTTACCAGGGTTAGAGTTTCTATTCATTCTATTTACCAGTCATATGACCAGGGTTACAGGTTCTATTCATTCTATTTACCAGTCATATTACCAGGGTTAGAGGTTCTATTCATTCTATTTACCAGTCATATTACCAGGGTTAGAGGTTCTATTCATTCTATTCACCAGTCATATTACCAGGGTTAGAGGTTCTATTCATTTTATTTACCAGGGTTAGAGGTTCTATTCATTCTATTTACCAGTCATATTACCAGGGTTAGAGGTTCTATTCATTCTATTTACCAGTCATATTACCAGGGTTAGAGGTTCTATTCATTCTATTTACCAGGGTTAGAGTTTCTATTCATTCTATTTACCAGTCATATTACCAGGGTTACAGGTTCTATTCATTCTATTTACCAGTCATATTACCAGGGTTACAGGTTCTATTCATTCTATTTACCAGGGTTAGAGGTTCTATTCATTCTATTTGCCAGTCATATTACCAGGGTTAGAGGTTCTATTCATTCTATTTACCAGTCATATTACCAGGGTTAGAGGTTCTATTCATTCTATTTACCAGGGTTAGAGTTTCTATTCATTCTATTTACCAGTCATATTACCAGGGTTACAGGTTCTATTCATTCTATTTACCAGTCATATTACCAGGGTTACAGGTTCTATTCATTCTATTTACCAGGGTTAGAGGTTCTATTTATTCTATTTACCAGTCATATGACCAGGGTTACAGGTTCTATTCATTCTATTTACCAGTCATATTACCAGGGTTAGAGGTTCTATTCATTCTATTTACCAGTCATATTACCAGGGTTAGAGGTTCTATTCATTCTATTTACCAGTCATATTACCAGGGTTAGAGGTTCTATTCATTCTATTTACCAGTCATATTACCAGGGTTACAGGTTCTATTCATTCTATTTACCAGTCATATTACCAGGGTTACAGGTTCTATTCATTCTATTTACCAGGGTTAGAGGTTCTATTCATTCTATTTACCAGTCATATGACCAGGGTTACAGGTTCTATTCATTCTATTTACCAGTCATATTACCAGGGTTACAGGTTCTATTCATTCTATTTACCAGGGTTAGAGGTAATATTCATTCTATTTACCAGTCATATTACCAGGGTTACAGGTTCTATTCATTCTATTTACCAGTCATATTACCAGGGTTAGAGGTTCTATTCATTCTATTTACCAGTCATATTACCAGGGTTACAGGTTCTATTCATTCTATTTACCAGTCATATTACCAGGGTTAGAGGTTCTATTCATTCTATTTACCAGTCATATTACCAGGGTTAGAGGTTCTATTCATTCTATTTACCAGTCATATTACCAGGGTTATAGGTTCTATTCATTCTATTTACCAGGGTTAGAGGTTCTATTCATTCTATTTACCAGTCATATTACCAGGGTTAGAGGTTCTATTCATTCTATTTACCAGTCATATTACCAGGGTTATAGGTTCTATTCATTCTATTTACCAGGGTTAGAGGTTCTATTCATTCTCTTTACCAGTCATATTACCAGGGTTACAGGTTCTATTCATTCTATTTACCAGTCATATGACCAGGGTTAGAGGTTCTATTCATTCTATTTACCTGTCATATTACCAGGGTTAGAGGTTCTATTCATTCTATTTACCAGGGTTACAGGTTCTATTCATTCTATTTACCAGTCATATTACCAGGGTTAGAGGTTCTATTCATTCTATTTACCAGGGTTAGAGGTTCTATTCATTCTATTTACCAGTCATATTACCAGGGTTAGAGGTTCTATTCATTCTATTTACCAGTCATATTACCAGGGTTAGAGGTTCTATTCATTCTATTTACCAGTCATATTACCAGGGTTAGAGGTTCTATTCATTCTATTTACCAGTCATATTACCAGGGTTACAGGTTCTATTCATTCTATTTACCAGTCATATTACCAGGGTTACAGGTTCTATTCATTCTATTTACCAGGGTTAGAGGTTCTATTCATTCTATTTACCAGTCATATGACCAGGGTTACAGGTTCTATTCATTCTATTTACCAGTCATATTACCAGGGTTACAGGTTCTATTCATTCTATTTACCAGTCATATGACCAGGGTTAGAGGTTCTATTCATTCTATTTACCTGTCATATTACCAGGGTTAGAGGTTCTATTCATTCTATTTACCAGGGTTACAGGTTCTATTCATTCTATTTACCAGTCATATTACCAGGGTTAGAGGTTCTATTCATTCTATTTACCAGGGTTAGAGGTTCTATTCATTCTATTTACCAGTCATATTACCAGGGTTAGAGGTTCTATTCATTCTATTCACCAGTCATATTACCAGGGTTAGAGGTTCTATTCATTTTATTTACCAGGTTTAGAGGTTCTATTCATTCTATTTACCAGTCATATTACCAGGGTTAGAGGTTCTATTCATTCTATTTACCAGTCATATTACCAGGGTTAGAGGTTCTATTCATTCTATTTACCAGGGTTAGAGTTTCTATTCATTCTATTTACCAGTCATATTACCAGGGTTACAGGTTCTATTCATTCTATTTACCAGTCATATTACCAGGGTTACAGGTTCTATTCATTCTATTTACCAGGGTTAGAGGTTCTATTCATTCTATTTACCAGTCATATGACCAGGGTTACAGGTTCTATTCATTCTATTTACCAGTCATATTACCAGGGTTAGAGGTTCTATTCATTCTATTTACCAGTAATATTACCAGGGTTAGAGGTTCTATTCATTCTATTTACCAGTCATATTACCAGGGTTAGAGGTTCTATTCATTCTATTTACCAGTCATATTACCAGGGTTACAGGTTCTATTCATTCTATTTACCAGTCATATTACCAGGGTTACAGGTTCTATTCATTCTATTTACCAGGGTTAGAGGTTCTATTCATTCTATTTACCAGTCATATGACCAGGGTTACAGGTTCTATTCATTCTATTTACCAGTCATATTACCAGGGTTACAGGTTCTATTCATTCTATTTACCAGGGTTAGAGGTTCTATTCATTCTATTTACCAGTCATATTACCAGGGTTACAGGTTCTATTCATTCTATTTACCAGTCATATTACCAGGGTTAGAGGTTCTATTCATTCCATTTACCAGTCATATTACCAGGGTTACAGGTTCTATTCATTCTATTTACCAGTCATATTTCCAGGGTTAGAGGTTCTATTCATTCTATTTACCAGTCATATTACCAGGGTTAGAGGTTCTATTCATTCTATTTACCAGTCATATTACCAGGGTTATAGGTTCTATTCATTCTATTTACCAGGGTTAGAGGTTATATTCATTCTATTTACCAGTCATATTACCAGGGTTAGAGGTTCTATTCATTCTATTTACCAGTCATATTACCAGGGTTATATGTTCTATTCATTCTATTTACCAGGGTTAGAGGTTCTATTCATTCTATTTACCAGTCATATTACCAGGGTTACAGGTTCTATTCATTCTATTTACCAGTCATATTACCAGGGTTAGAGGTTCTATTCATTTTATTTACCAGTCATATTACCAGGGTTAGAGGTTCTATTCATTCTATTTACCAGGGTTACAGGTTCTATTCATTCTATTTACCAGTCATATTACCAGGGTTAGAAGTTCTATTCATTCTATTTACCAGGGTTAGAGGTTCTATTCATTCTATTTACCAGTCATATTACCAGGGTTAGAGGTTCTATTCATTCTATTTACCAGTCATATTACCAGGGTTAGAGGTTCTATTCATTCTATTTACCAGTCATATTACCAGGGTTATAGGTTCTATTCATTCTATTTACCAGGGTTAGAGGTTCTATTCATTCTATTTACCAGTCATATTACCAGGGTTAGAGGTTCTATTCATTCTATTTACCAGTCATATTACCAGGGTTATAGGTTCTATTCATTCTATTTACCAGGGTTAGAGGTTCTATTCATTCTCTTTACCAGTCATATTACCAGGGTTACAGGTTCTATTCATTCTATTTACCAGTCATATGACCAGGGTTAGAGGTTCTATTCATTCTATTTACCTGTCATATTACCAGGGTTAGAGGTTCTATTCATTCTATTTACCAGGGTTACAGGTTCTATTCATTCTATTTACCAGTCATATTACCAGGGTTAGAGGTTCTATTCATTCTATTTACCAGGGTTAGAGGTTCTATTCATTCTATTTACCAGTCATATTACCAGGGTTAGAGGTTCTATTCATTCTATTTACCAGTCATATTACCAGGGTTAGAGGTTCTATTCATTCTATTTACCAGTCATATTACCAGGGTTAGAGGTTCTATTCATTCTATTTACCAGTCATATTACCAGGGTTACAGGTTCTATTCATTCTATTTACCAGTCATATTACCAGGGTTACAGGTTCTATTCATTCTATTTACCAGGGTTAGAGGTTCTATTCATTCTATTTACCAGTCATATGACCAGGGTTACAGGTTCTATTCATTCTATTTACCAGTCATATTACCAGGGTTACAGGTTCTATTCATTCTATTTACCAGTCATATGACCAGGGTTAGAGGTTCTATTCATTCTATTTACCTGTCATATTACCAGGGTTAGAGGTTCTATTCATTCTATTTACCAGGGTTACAGGTTCTATTCATTCTATTTACCAGTCATATTACCAGGGTTAGAGGTTCTATTCATTCTATTTACCAGGGTTAGAGGTTCTATTCATTCTATTTACCAGTCATATTACCAGGGTTAGAGGTTCTATTCATTCTATTCACCAGTCATATTACCAGGGTTAGAGGTTCTATTCATTTTATTTACCAGGTTTAGAGGTTCTATTCATTCTATTTACCAGTCATATTACCAGGGTTAGAGGTTCTATTCATTCTATTTACCAGTCATATTACCAGGGTTAGAGGTTCTATTCATTCTATTTACCAGGGTTAGAGTTTCTATTCATTCTATTTACCAGTCATATTACCAGGGTTACAGGTTCTATTCATTCTATTTACCAGTCATATTACCAGGGTTACAGGTTCTATTCATTCTATTTACCAGGGTTAGAGGTTCTATTCATTCTATTTACCAGTCATATGACCAGGGTTACAGGTTCTATTCATTCTATTTACCAGTCATATTACCAGGGTTAGAGGTTCTATTCATTCTATTTACCAGTAATATTACCAGGGTTAGAGGTTCTATTCATTCTATTTACCAGTCATATTACCAGGGTTAGAGGTTCTATTCATTCTATTTACCAGTCATATTACCAGGGTTACAGGTTCTATTCATTCTATTTACCAGTCATATTACCAGGGTTACAGGTTCTATTCATTCTATTTACCAGGGTTAGAGGTTCTATTCATTCTATTTACCAGTCATATGACCAGGGTTACAGGTTCTATTCATTCTATTTACCAGTCATATTACCAGGGTTACAGGTTCTATTCATTCTATTTACCAGGGTTAGAGGTTCTATTCATTCTATTTACCAGTCATATTACCAGGGTTACAGGTTCTATTCATTCTATTTACCAGTCATATTACCAGGGTTAGAGGTTCTATTCATTCCATTTACCAGTCATATTACCAGGGTTACAGGTTCTATTCATTCTATTTACCAGTCATATTTCCAGGGTTAGAGGTTCTATTCATTCTATTTACCAGTCATATTACCAGGGTTAGAGGTTCTATTCATTCTATTTACCAGTCATATTACCAGGGTTATAGGTTCTATTCATTCTATTTACCAGGGTTAGAGGTTATATTCATTCTATTTACCAGTCATATTACCAGGGTTAGAGGTTCTATTCATTCTATTTACCAGTCATATTACCAGGGTTATATGTTCTATTCATTCTATTTACCAGGGTTAGAGGTTCTATTCATTCTATTTACCAGTCATATTACCAGGGTTACAGGTTCTATTCATTCTATTTACCAGTCATATTACCAGGGTTAGAGGTTCTATTCATTTTATTTACCAGTCATATTACCAGGGTTAGAGGTTCTATTCATTCTATTTACCAGGGTTACAGGTTCTATTCATTCTATTTACCAGTCATATTACCAGGGTTAGAAGTTCTATTCATTCTATTTACCAGGGTTAGAGGTTCTATTCATTCTATTTACCAGTCATATTACCAGGGTTAGAGGTTCTATTCATTCTATTCACCAGTCATATTACCAGGGTTAGAGGTTCTATTCATTTTATTTACCAGGGTTAGAGGTTCTATTCATTCTATTTGCCAGTCATATTACCAGGGTTAGAGGTTCTATTCATTCTATTTACCAGTCATATTACCAGGGTTAGAGGTTCTATTCATTCTATTTACCAGGGTTAGAGTTTCTATTCATTCTATTTACCAGTCATATTACCAGGGTTACAGGTTCTATTCATTCTATTTACCAGTCATATTACCAGGGTTACAGGTTCTATTCATTCTATTTACCAGGGTTAGAGGTTCTATTCATTCTATTTACCAGTCATATGACCAGGGTTACAGGTTCTATTCATTCTATTTACCAGTCATATTACCAGGGTTAGAGGTTCTATTCATTCTATTTACCAGTCATATTACCAGGGTTAGAGGTTCTATTCATTCTATTTACCAGTCATATTACCAGGGTTAGAGGTTCTATTCATTCTATTTACCAGTCATATTACCAGGGTTACAGGTTCTATTCATTCTATTTACCAGTCATATTACCAGGGTTACAGGTTCTATTCATTCTATTTACCAGGGTTAGAGGTTCTATTCATTCTATTTACCAGTCATATGACCAGGGTTACAGGTTCTATTCATTCTATTTACCAGTCATATTACCAGGGTTACAGGTTCTATTCATTCTATTTACCAGGGTTAGAGGTAATATTCATTCTATTTACCAGTCATATTACCAGGGTTACAGGTTCTATTCATTCTATTTACCAGTCATATTACCAGGGTTAGAGGTTCTATTCATTCTATTTACCAGTCATATTACCAGGGTTACAGGTTCTATTCATTCTATTTACCAGTCATATTACCAGGGTTAGAGGTTCTATTCATTCTATTTACCAGTCATATTACCAGGGTTAGAGGTTCTATTAATTCTATTTACCAGTCATATTACCAGGGTTATAGGTTCTATTCATTCTATTTACCAGGGTTAGAGGTTCTATTCATTCTATTTACCAGTCATATTACCAGGGTTAGAGGTTCTATTCATTCTATTTACCAGTCATATTACCAGGGTTATAGGTTCTATTCATTCTATTTACCAGGGTTAGAGGTTCTATTCATTCTCTTTACCAGTCATATTACCAGGGTTACAGGTTCTATTCATTCTATTTACCAGTCATATTACCAGGGTTACAGGTTCTATTCATTCTATTTACCTGTCATATTACCAGGGTTAGAGGTTCTATTCATTCTATTTACCAGTCATATTACCAGGGTTAGAGGTTCTATTCATTCTATTTACCAGGGTTAGAGGTTCCAAGACTGTTCTATTCATTCTATTTGTATGTGTGCTGCTGCTTTGTGGCCAAAAAACAACTAAACGAATATATATATATTTATATATATATATTTTTTTTAACCTGTTATGACGGTTATTTTATTTTCATGAGTCTTCATCCAGAACCATAATTGTGACAGGCCTATTCAAATGTACTAGTTTCCCTATGTATAATGCTTTTGATTACTCCTAATTGCCCCTGAAGGGATTAGTCAAAGCTGAATTCGATTCAGTTGAGAATTGACTTGAATTTTGAATTGCATGACGTTGTGTTGAATCTAATTCATTGTAATGTCTCCCTAGGACCAGCAGGGGGCGCATGTCGAGACAGAGCCTCTGTGTGTCTTGGATTTCTTTGTGAAAGAGAACCTTCAGAGGCATGGCTACGGACTGGAGCTGTTTAGTTTCATGCTGCAGGTGAGACAGACACCACGCCTTTACCTGGGACAGATGCAGGGTTGGGGTTTACCTGGGACAGATGCAGGGTTGGGGTTTACCTGGGACAGATGCAGGGTTGGGCTTTACCTGGGACAGATGCAGGGTTGAGGTTTACCTGGGACAGATGCAGGGTTGAGGTTTACCTGGGACAGATGCAGGGTTGAGGTTTACCTGGGACAGATGCAGGGTTGGGGTTTACCTGGGACAGAAGCAGGGTTGGGGTTTACCTGGGACAGAAGCAGGGTTGGGGTTTACCTGGGATGGAAGCAGGGTTGGGGTTTACCTGGGATGGAAGCAGGGGTGGGGTTCACCTGGGACGGGGTCAATTCGAATTGGAGTAAACTGAAATCCAATTCAATAATTGAAAAATTGCATTTGTCAGTAATGATTTCTCAATAAACTGTGAAGGAGATATTTATTTTTAAATGTTTTACATTTGTCCATTGTAAATTCAAATCACTTCCTGAATTGAGATGTTTCGATTCAAATTGACTCCAACCCTGGACAGAAGGGATGAACACTGAATGGTTACGCCTGACTGAATGCTGGGGTATATTCACTAAGAAAGCAAACGGCAAGGGACCTACCTGAATTTGTCCGATAAGAAACTTGTTTTCATTAGAAGTTTTTTGTTACAAAGCTTTTTCCTACAGTTTGCACTAATGAATACACCCCTGCTCTCATGTATGTTGAGCGGAGCACTCAGTCTGGTTTGACTCGGGGTGTATTGATTACGACGATTCTTTTACAAAACATTTTGAAACAGAAACCGTTTAATGTAAACTCTGTTGAGTTCCGTTTTGTTCTTAAAGGGAAGTTGTAGTTCAGTCGTGTCTCTCTTTAAAACAAAAAAAAATAAGGGTCTGGAAGAAGTTGGAAGGAACCCCGTGGAAGAATCTATAATTTATAGATGTGCAACTTGTGCCAAGTACTTTGTAGACTATTCAGATTGGAATGGCAGCTTGTGGAAACCATACAATTAAAATTAAACTACCACTTCCACTTTAAGAACACAGCAGCTTTTATGTCGTGTTGAAGAGCGTTTGGGAGTAAACGGTCTCTGTTGCAAAACGTTTTTGTTTTTTTTGCAACAGATTACATTTTTTTTTGCAACAGAATCAGTGTAATGAACACACCCCAGGCTATGAAAACTAGAGCACACAGACTGGAATGTGTTGGAGGCAGAGTCGCTACACTAGAAGTGATATTGCTAGAGATTACAGAGGGTTGTCAAGAGGGTGCTTTCCCAAATGTCAGTTTGCTCGTTGAGACGTGTGGTAATTGCTCCGTTTGTTTTCTCCCCCCCCCTCCATGTTCAGCACAAAAAGGTAGAGCCAGTGATGATGGCTTACGACAGGCCCTCCCCTAAGTTCCTCTCTTTCCTGGAGAAGCATTACTGTCTGAAAAACAGTGTACCTCAGGTATGATTTCGGGGCGGTCTCTCCGACCCCAACACCTTATCGTCACTCTGGTAAATGATTATACAGGCCTGACACCAACAGCCTAATATAATGAAAATAGCTATGGAAATATCATAAACGAACGGTTTCAGACTGAGATAAGACCGGAGGTGAAGGGGGTATGGGCTAAATATAGAAAGCATGACTGGTGCAATTAAGATATGATTTGATATGGATATGACGCAGGCAGGATGGTACTATTAGATAAAAGTACATGTAGATTTCCATTAGTCCCCTGGGCATATCAAACTCAGATACAGTCAGCCGCCAAGCTGAGATACAGTCAGCCATCAAACTGAGATACAGTCAGCCATCAAACTGAGATACAGTCAGCCGCCAAGCTGAGATACAGTCAGCCATCAAACTCAGATACAGTCAGCCATCAAACTGAGATACAGTCAGCCGCCAAGCTGAGATACAGTCAGCCATCAAACTGAGATACAGTCAGCCGCCAAGCTGAGATACAGTCAGCCGCCAAGCTGAGATACAGTCAGCCGCCAAG
Organism: Oncorhynchus clarkii lewisi; assembly: GCF_045791955.1. Classification (NCBI taxonomy): domain Eukaryota; kingdom Metazoa; phylum Chordata; class Actinopteri; order Salmoniformes; family Salmonidae; genus Oncorhynchus; species Oncorhynchus clarkii. The sequence continues at coordinate 7,778,919 of NC_092178.1, read as the reverse complement.
CTGAGATACAGTCAGCCGCCAAGCTGAGATACAGTCAGCCGTCAAACTGAGATACAGTCAGCCGCCAAACTGAGATACAGTCAGCTGTCAATCTCAGATACAGTCAGCCGCCAAACTGAGATACAGTCAGCCGCCAAGCTGAGATACAGTCAGCCATCAAGCTGAGATACAGTCAGCCGCCAAACTGAGATACAGTCAGCCGCCAAACTGAGATACAGTCAGCCATCAAACTGAGATACAGTCAGCCATCAAACTGAGATACAGTCAGCCATCAAGCTGAGATACAGTCAGCCGTCATCAGTCATGTGACTCCTCACCTCCAGACGACTAAAGCAAAGTAGGTCAATTAAATAGTCCTATTTCAAGAAAAAAACGTTTTGTAAGCAGAGATGGAATTATACAGTACCACCAACATTTTAGGAGTATTCAATCAATAAATCAGTTGAACACATTTTAAACCCGTTTATGGAGATGTATCATTTCTTATAATTATAAAAGTTCAAGTTTTAGCCTCATGTTTTCGTGTTTTATCTGATGAGACAATATTTCACTTGAGATCAAAATCAGGTTGTAAAAAAAAAAAGCTGAGGGTGTTGTTGTTAAAAGGGTGTTGTTGTTACAAGGGTGTTGTTGTTACAAGGGTGTTGTTGTTAAAAGGGTGTTGTTGTTAAAAGGGTGTTGTTGTTACAAGGGTGTTGTTGTTAAAAGGGTGTTGTTGTTAAAAGGGTGTTGTTGTTAAAAGGGTGTTGTTGTTAAAAGGGTGTTGTTGTTAAAAGGGTGTTGTTGTTAAAAGGGTGTTGTTGTTAAAAGGGTGTTGTTGTTAAAAGGGTGTTGTTGTTAAAAGGGTGTTGTTGTTAAAAGGGTGTTGTTGTTACAAGGGTGTTGTTGTTACAAGGGTGTTGTTGTTACAAGGGTGTTGTTGTTACAAGGGTGTTGTTGTTACAAGGGTGTTGTTGTTACAAGGGTGTTGTTGTTACAAGGGTGTTGTTGTTACAAGGGTGTTGTTGTTACAAGGGTGTTGTTGTTACAAGGGTGTTGTTGTTAAAAGGGTGTTGTTGTTAAAAGGGTGTTGTTGTTAAAAGGGTGTTGTTGTTAAAAGGGTGTTGTTGTTAAAAGGGTGTTGTTGTTAAAAGGGTGTTGTTGTTAAAAGGGTGTTGGTGTTAAAAGGGTGTTGGTGTTAAAAGGGTGTTGGTGTTATAAGGGTGGTGGTGTTGTTGTTATGAGTGTGTTGTTAAAAGGGTGATGTTGTTATGAGGGTGTTGTTAAAAGGGTGATGTTGTTATGAGGGTGTTGTTAAAAGGGTGTTATGGAAAGGTGAGGATAAACAGCGTGTTGGTCAATGAGTGTGTCCCAAGGGGCCCTGGTCAGAAGTAGTGCACTAAGTTACCCATAGGGCTCTGGTACGAAGTAGTGGACTATAAAGAGAATAGGGAACACGATGAGTCACTTCCTGTTTGTGATTACACCACAGTGTGTCCTCCAGACTGAGATAACCTCCAAAGCTTTACTCATTATGCTGGCCCTATGGTTAACGATTCTGTTAATAACCTCCAAAGCCTTACTCATCATGCTGGCCCTATGGTTAACGATTCTGTTAATAACCTCTAAAGCCTTACTCATCATGCTGGTCCTATGGTTAACGATTCTGTTAATAACCTCCAAAGCCTTACTCATCATGCTGGCCCTATGGTTAACGATTCTGTTAATAACCTCCAAAGCCTTACTCATCATGCTGGCCCTATGGTTAATGATTCTGTTAAACAGACTAAATACATTACCTGGATGTCATGTATCTATCATCTACCTGGTGATTTATTTATCTTCCTTCATGTCATCAGTCTTTCTCTCTCTCTCTCTCTCTCTCTCTCTCTCTCTCTCTTGACCCTGTCCCCTTCTCTCTCTCTCTCTCTTCTTGACCCTGTCCCCTTCTCTCTCTCTCTCTCTCTCTCTCTCTCTCTCTCTCTCTCTCTCTCTCTCTCTCTCTCTCTCTCTCTCTCTTGACCCTGTCCCCTTCTCTCTCTCTCTCTCTCTCTCTCTCTCTCTCTCTCTCTCTCTCTCTCTCTCTCTCTCTCTCTCTCTTCTTGACCCTGTCCCCTTTTCTTTCTCTCTCTCTCTCTCTCTCTTCTTGACCCTGTCCCCTTTTCTCTCTCGCTCTCTCTCTCTCTCTCTCTCTCTCTCTCTCTCTCTTCCTGACCCTGTCCCCTTTTCTCTCTCTCTCTCTCTATCTCTCTCTCTTCCTGACCCTGTCCCCTTTTTTTTCTCTCTCTCTCTCTCTCTCTCTTTCTCTCTCTCTCTTCTGACCCCCCTCCCTCTCTCTTTCTAGGTCAATAACTTTGTGGTGTTTGACGGTTTCTTCGCCAAAAAATCAGGTAATATTCCAGAATATTCTGCCTATATATATCTCAATTCTATCTGTGTTGTTTTGGATGAATAGTGTTGTGTAACTGCCTGTGTACCAAATGGTTCTCTTTTCCCTATACAGTGCACTACTTTATACTAGAGCCCTGTGGGTCCTGGTCAAGAGTAGTGCACTAAATAGGAAATAGAGTGCCATTTGGCCGCACAAACAGTTGTCTCTTCATGCCTGTGGTGGTGTGGTAATAGTATGGTTTGGACTAGTGTAGGCATCCACACCCTCACAGGTGCCTTCTAGTGGCACGTCTAATGTGTAGTAGGCTGCCTCTCTCTGTTCCCGTTAAAACAGACACCCGAGTGTTTTCAGCTGACTTATGGCTTCCGGATTCTTCCAAAACAGTTCAGAAGAGTTTGCATGTATTATGATGCCATTTTATGACGATTTTTGAACTTTTTTTTTTCGGGTGTTCGCGCACGCAAAACATTTTCTGGAGGCAAGCCGGAGTCTACGCCACTTCGTTGGTGATTGGTCAACAGTAGGGATTCTTCAATAAAGTCTTTTACGCACCTAATATCTCCTCTGCAAAAACGTCCAAATGAATGACAGATTTCTGACTTTTTTGAGGAAGTGACGTCTAGCTATGGAGTCTCAAAATGGACAAACAGTATATTACTGTTTTTTTTCCTTGTTTTTCAAGTGAAGGTCTTTTAATGGAGAATGCGAGCACACTCGTTCGGTTCATCAAGCCGAGTTTCGATAGGGGCCAGCCGAACTGAAGCTTGCAGAGGCCTTTATACCCCCTTGACTTTTTACAGCCTGAATTCAAAATGTATTAAATATTTTTTGTTCTACATAACTACCCCATAATGACAGGTGAAACAGGTTTTTACAAATGTATTGAAAATTAAATATCTAATTTACATAAGTGTTCATACCCCTGAGTCAGTACTTTGTAGAAGCACATTTGGCAGCGATTACAGCTTTGCGTCGTCTTGGGTATGTCTGTAACCACTTTGGACATCTGGATTTGAGGATTTTCTGCCATTCTTCCTTGCATATTTTCTCAAGCTCTGTTAAAATTAGATGGGGAGTGGTGGTGAACAGCAATCTTCAAGTCTTTCCATATATTCTGGGTTTTGGCTGTTCTGAAGCCATTCCAGCATTGCTTTGACCCAATTTAAGGTTGTTTGCACTCTGAAGCAGGTTCTCGTGAAGGATTTGCCTGTATTTGGCTCCATTCATTGTTCCTTCTATCCTTACCAGTCTCCTAGTCCCTGGCACTGAAAAGCTTCCTCATAGCGTGATGCTGCCACCACCATGCTTCACGGTAGGGATGGTGTTAGACAGGTGATGAGCTGTGCCCGGTTTTCTCCAGACATAGCACTTTGCAATCAGGCCAAAGAGTTAAATGTTTGTCTCATCAGGCCACAGAATATTTTCAAATTACTTTTTTTGCAAACTGCAGGTGTGCTGTCATGTGCCTTTTTCTCAGGAGTGCCTTCAGTCTGTCCACTCGCCCATAAAGTCCATATTGGTGAAGTGCTGTAGAGACTGTGTCCTTCAAGGCAGGTTCTACCATCTCAGCCAAGGAACTCTGTAGTTCTGTCAGAGTGGTCAAATGGTTATTGGTCACCTCCCTGACCAAGGTCCTTCTTGCTCAGTTGCTCAGTTTGGTCGCACGGCCAGCTCTCCCAATAATGGAGACCACTGTGATCTTGGAAACATACACGGAAATGTTTTATACCCTTCCCCAGATATATGCCTCATCACAATTCTATATCTGAGATCTTATGGTATAGTTTCTGCTCTAACATGCACTGTCAACAGTGGGACCTTATATAGACAGGTGTGTTTCTTTCTAAATCATGCCCAAGCAATGGAATTTACCACAGGTGGACCCCAATCAAGATGTAATGACATCTCAAGGATGGCGAAAGGAAATTGGATGCACCTGAGCTCAATTTGGAGTGTCATAGCAAAGAGGTGTGAATACTCACAGTACCAGTCAAAAGTTTGGAAACCTACAATGTTTTCACTTTTTCATTATGGGGTATTCTGTGTAGATGGGTGTGAAAAAATAATAATATTGAATCCATTTTTAAATTCAAGCTGTAACACAACAATATGTGGATTAAGTCAAGGGGAGTGAATACTTTCTGTAGATAGAAAGATGGGTAGATACAGGGCCTCCGCAAAGTATTCAGACCCCTTGACTTATTCCACATTTTGTTACGTTACCGCCTTATTCTAAAATTGATTAAATGTTTTTTTATTTTTATCCTCAATACCCCATAATAACAAAGCAAAAACTGTTTTGGGGATTTTTTTTTGCAAATGTATCAAAATATAAAAAACAGACATATCTTATTTACGTAAGTGTTCAGATCCTTTTGCTATGAGACTCGAAATTGTGCTCAGGTGCATCCTGTTTCCATTGATCATCCTTGAGATGTTTCTACAACTTGAGTCCACCTGTGGTAAATTCAATTGATTGGACATGATTTGGAAAGGCACACACCTGTCTATATAAGGTCCCATAGTTGACAGTGCATGTCAGAGCAAAAAACATACCACGAGGTTGAAGGAATTGTCCGTAGAGCTATGAGACAGGATTTTGTCAAGGCACAGATCTGGAGAAGGGTACCCAAACATTTCTGCAACATTGAAGGTCCTCAAGAACACAGTGGACTCCATCATTCTTAAATGGAAGCCACCAATACTCTTCCTAGAGCTGGCCGCCCAGCCAAACTGAACAATCAGGGTAGAAGGGCCTTGGTCAGGAAGGTGACCAAGAACCCGATGGTCACTCTGACAGAGCTCCAGAGTTCCTCTGTGGAGGTGGGATAACCTTCCAGAAGGACAAGCATCTCTGCAGCACTCCACCAATCAGGCCTTTATGGTAAAGTGGCCAGACAGAAGCCACACATGACAGCCCACTTGGAGTTTGCCAAATGGCACCTAAAGACTCTCAGAGCATGAGAAACAAGATTCTCTGGTCTGATGAAACCAAGATTGAAAACATTGGCCTGAGTACCAAGTTTCACATCTGGAGGAAACCTGGCACCATCCCTACGGTGAAGCATGGTGGTGGTGTCAGCATCATGCTGTGGGGATATTTTTCAGTGGCAGGGGATAAAAGACTAGTCAGGATCGAGGGAAAGATGAACGGAGCAAAGTACAGAGAGATCCTTGATGAAAACCTGCTCCAGAGCGCTCAGGACCTCAGACTGGGGCAAAAGTTCACCTTCCAACAGGACAACGACCCTAAGCACACAGCCAAGACAATGCAGGAGTGGCTTCGGGAGAAGTCTTTGAATGTCCTTGAATGGCCCAGCCAGAGTCCGGATTGAACCCGACCGAACATCTCTGGAGAGACCTGATAATAGCTGTGCAGCAACGCTCCCCATCCAACCTGACAGAACTTGTGAGGATCTGCAGAGAAGAAACTCCTCCAATGCAGGTGTGCCAAGCTTGTAGCGTCATACCCAAGAAGACTCGAGGCCGTACTCGCTGCCAAAGGTGCTTCAACAAAGTACTGAGTAAAGGGGTCTGAATACTTATGTAAATGTGATATAATTTTTATTTGTATAAATTTGCAAACATTTCTTAACTTGTTTTTGCTTTGTCATTATAGGATTTTGTGTGTAGATTAAGGATTTTATTATTTAAAAAACAAATCAATTTTAAGTCCATGGGTCTGAATACTTTCCGAAGGCATCGCAGATAGATAGATTTGACATAATCCTGTCAATGTATGTATTTGGTCTTTCATACCAGACCCAAACCTGTAGCAGCGTGTTTATGATTTGATAATACTGTCTTTATATACATTGCCAATACAAGCATGTAGCAGACATTTCGTATTTCAGTCCCCAGAAGCATGTCGATCTGAACTCCATAGTATGAGGAGCTGGAAAAACACTTTTTCTGGGATATTGTTATACTATATTGTAATATTTTCATTAAATGAACGAGTAGGCTACAACAACAAAAACGTCCCAATTCCCCATTTGCACCCTCCTCCAGGACAATGTACATTTTTGGAGAGTCACTATCCCTGGAAAGGGCTGTTCTGTGACACTATTTCCCAATTAAATTTTCTGTTATTCCGGTTTCCAAACGCGGCTTTTGTTTCACCAAACTTTCACAGGCTCGACTCCCTCTCCTCCGACGGATCAGGGAATGTATGGCTTTTTGTAAGGAACTCTCAATCTCTTTCTTTTCTTCTTCTCCTCCTTTCTCGCATCCACTTCCTCTTTATGTTCTCCTTTAGCTGCTCTGTCCCTTTGTTGATCTCAGGGCCCCTGTTTCTCCTGTCTCTCTCTTGTCCTCTCTCTCTTTCTACCTCTCTTTCCCCTCTCTCTCTCTCTTTCTACCTCTCTTTCCTCTCTCTCTCTCTCTTTCTACCTCTCTTTCTCTCTCTTTTGCTCTTTCTCTCTCTCTCTTTCTACCTCTCTCTCTCTCTTTCTACCTCTCTCTCTCTCTTTCTACCTCTCTCGCTCTCTCTTTCTACCTCTCTCTCTCTTTCTACCTCTCTCTCTCTTTCTACCTCTCTTTCTACCTCTCTCTCTCTTTCTACCTCTCTCTCTCTTTCTACCTCTCTCTCTCTTTCTACCTCTCTTTCTCTCTCTTTCTACCTCTCTTTCTCTCTCTATTTCTACCTCTTTCTCTTTCTACCTCTCTCTTTCTCTTTCTACCTCTCTCTCTCTCTTTCTACCTCTCTCTTTCTCTCTTGTCTCTCTTTGTTTTCTCTCGTGTATCACTACCCTGCTTCTCTCCCATGCTGGGTCCAATATATGACACAATCTACAATATACTGTAGATATATGATCATATATTGGAGCTAGCCTCCCAGGTACCAGGCTGCTATGGTTACCCTGATATCAGATACACTGCCCCTAACAATGTCCCTGGCTGCCTTCCCCACACCACTGATAATAATAGACCTGTTTGTAGTCCCACCCACTACCAGAGCCATATACACACATATGAGACTAGTAGAGATATGTTTGTATTTATGGCTCTTCCTGTTTGTATTGATGGCTCTTCCTGTGTGTGTATATGGCTCTACCTACCTGTGTGTGTGTATATGGCTCTACCTACCTGTGTGTGTGTATATGGCTCTACCTACCTGTGTGTGTGTATATGGCTCTACCTACCTGTGTGTGTGTATATGGCTCTACCTACCTGTGTGTGTGTGTGTGTATATGGCTCTAACTACCTGTGTGTGTGTGTGTGTGTGTGTGTGTGTATATATGGCTCTACCTACCTGTGTGTGTATATGGCTCTACCTACCTGTGTGTGTGTGTGTGTATATATGGCTCTACCTACCTGTGTGTGTGTGTGTGTGTATATGGCTCTACCTACCCGTGTGTGTGTGTGTGTGTATGGCTCTACCTACCTGTGTGTGTGTGTGTATGGCTCTACCTACCTGTGTGTGTGTGTGTGTATATGGCTCTACCTACGTGTGTGTGTGTGTGTGTGTGTGTGTGTGTGTGTGTATGGCTCTACCTACATGTGTGTGTGTGTGTATATGGCTCTACCTACCTGTGTGTGCATATGGCTCTACCTACCTGTGTGTGCATATGGCTCTACCTACCTGTGTGTGTGTAGGGCTCTACCTACATGTGTGCATATATGGCTCTACCTACCTGTGTGTGTGTGTGTGTATATGGCTCTACCTACCTGTGTGTGTGTATATGGCTCTACCTACCTGTGTGTGCATATGGCTCTACCTACCTGTGTGTGTGTGTATATCTGGCTCTACCTACCTGTGTGTGTGTAGGGCTCTACCTACCTGTGTGTGTGTTTATGGCTCTACCTACCTGTGTGTGTGTGTGTGTGTATATGGCTCTACCTACCTGTGTGTGTATATGGCTCTACCTACCTGTGTGTGTGTGTATATGGCTCTACCTACCTGTGTGTGTGTGCATATATGGCTCCACCTACCTGTGTGTGTGTGTATATGGCTCTACCTACCTGTGTGTGTGTGTGTGTGTGTGTGTGTGTGTGTGTGTGTGTGTGTGTGTGTGTGTGTGTGTGTGTGTGTGTGTGTGTGTGTGTGTGTGTGTGTGTGTGTGTGTGTGTGTGTGTGTGTGTGTGTGTGTGTGTGTGTGTGTGTGTGTATGTATGGCTCTACCTACCTGTGTGTGTGTGTGTGTGTATATGGCTCTACCTACCTGTGTGTGTGTGTGTGTATATATGGCTCTACCTACCTGTGTGTATATATGGCTCTACCTACCTGTGTGTGTAGATGGCTCTACCTACCTGTGTGTGTGTGTGTGTGTGTGTGTGTATGGCTCTACCTACCTGTTTGTGTGTGTGTGTGTATATGGCTCTACCTACCTGTGTGTGTGTGTGTATATGGCTCTACCTACCTGTGTGTGTGTGTGTGTGTGTGTGTGTGTGTGTGTGTGTGTGTGTATATATTGCTCTACCTACCTGTGTGTGTATATGGCTCTACCTACCTGTGTGTGTGTGTGTGTGTGTGTGTATATATGGCTCTACCTACCTGTGTGTGTGTGTGTGTGTATATGGCTCTACCTACCCGTGTGTGTGTGTATGGCTCTACCTACCTGTGTGTGTGTGTGTATGGCTCTACCTACCTGTGTGTGTGTGTGTGTATATGGCTCTACCTACGTGTGTGTGTGTGTGTGTGTGTGTGTGTGTATGGCTCTACCTACATGTGTGCATATATGGCTCTACCTACCTGTGTGTGTGTGTGTGTATATGGCTCTACCTACCTGTGTGTGCATATGGCTCTACCTACCTGTGTGTGCATATGGCTCTACCTACCTGTGTGTGTGTAGGGCTCTACCTACATGTGTGCATATATGGCTCTACCTACCTGTGTGTGTGTGTGTGTATATGGCTCTACCTACCTGTGTGTGTATATGGCTCTACCTACCTGTGTGTGCATATGGCTCTACCTACCTGTGTGTGTGTGTATATCTGGCTCTACCTACCTGTGTGTGTGTAGGGCTCTACCTACCTGTGTGTGTGTATATGGCTCTACCTACCTGTGTGTGTGTGTGTGTGTGTATATGGCTCTACCTACCTGTGTGTGTATATGGCTCTACCTACCTGTGTGTGTATATGGCTCTACCTACCTGTGTGTGTGTGCATATATGGCTCCACCTACCTGTGTGTGTGTGTATATGGCTCTACCTACCTGTGTGTGTGTGTGTGTGTGTGTGTGTGTGTGTGTGTGTGTGTGTATGTATGGCTCTACCTACCTGTGTGTGTGTGTGTGTGTATATGGCTCTACCTACCTGTGTGTGTGTGTGTGTGTATATATGGCTCTACCTACCTGTGTGTATATATGGCTCTACCTACCTGTGTGTGTAGATGGCTCTACCTACCTGTGTGTGTGTGTGTGTGTGTGTGTGTGTGTGTGTGTATGGCTCTACCTACCTGTTTGTGTGTGTGTGTGTATATGGCTCTACCTACCTGTGTGTGTGTGTGTATATGGCTCTACCTACCTGTGTGTGTGTGTGTGTGTGTATATGGCTCTACCTACCTGTGTGTGTGTGTGTGTGTGTGTGTGTGTGTGTGTGTGTGTGTATATATTGCTCTACCTACCTGTGTGTGTGTATATATGGCTCTACCTACCTGTGTGTGTGTGTATATGGCTCTACCTACCTGTGTGTGTGTATATGGCTCTACCTACCTGTGTGTATATATGGCTCTACCTACCTGATTGTATATGGCTCTACCTACCTGTGTGTGTGTGTATATGGCTCTACCTACCTGTGTGTGTATATGGCTCTACCTACCTGTGTGTATATGGCTCTACCTACCTGTGTGTATATGTCTCTACCTACCTGTGTGTATATGTCTCTACCTACCTGTGTGTATATGGCTCTACCTACCTGTGTGTATATGGCTCTACCTACCTGTGTGTATATGGCTCTACCTACCTGTGTGTATATGTCTCTACCTACCTGTGTGTATATGGCTCTACCTACCTGTGTGTATATGGCTCTACCTACCTGTGTGTATATGTCTCTACCTACCTGTGTGTATATGGCTCTACCTACCTGTGTATATATGGCTCTACCCACTATAATTCAATGTCTCATCAAAATGCCCACCATAATGCTCTTGGACAAAAACATTTGCTCAGGATTATAGTAAACTCAGCAAAAAAAGAAACGTCCCTTTTTCAGGACCCTGTCTTTCAAAGATAATTCGTAAAAATCCAAATAAGTTCACAGATCTTCATTGTGAAGGGTTTAAACACTGTTTCCCATGTTTGTTCAATAAACCATAAACAATTAATGAACATGCACCTGTGGAACGGTCGTTTAGACACTGACAGCTTACAGACGCTAGGCAATTAAGGTCACAGTTCTGAAAACTTAGGACACTAAAGAGGCCTTTCTACTGACTCTGAAAAACACTGAAAGGAAGATGCCCAGGGTCCGTGCTCATCTGCGTGAACATGCCTTAGGCATGCTGCAAGGAGGCATGAAGCATGCAGATGTGGCCAGTGCAATGAATTGCAATGCCTGTACTGTGAGACGCCTAAAGACAGTGCTACAGGGAGACAGGATGGACAGCTGATCGTCCTCGCAGTGGCAGACCACATGTAGCAACATCTGCACAGGATCGGTACATCTGAACATCACACCAGGTACAGGATGGCAACAATAACTGCCCCGAGTTACACCAGGAACGCACAAGCCCTCCATCAGTGTTCAGACTGTCCGCAATAGGCTGAGAGAGGCTGGACTGAGGGCTTGTAGGCCTGTTGTAAGGCAGGTCCTCACCAGACATCACCGGAAACAACGTCACCTATGGGCACAAACCCACCGTTGCTGGACCAGACAGGACTGGCAAAAAGTGCTCTTCACTGACGAGTTGCGGTTTTGTCTCACCAGGGGTGATGGTCGGATTCGCGTTTATCGTCGAAGGAATGAGCGTTACACCGAGGCCTGTACTCTGGAGCGGGATCGATTTGGAGGTGAAGGGTCCGTCATGGTCTGGGACGGTGTGTCACAGCATCATCGGACTGAGCTAGTTGTCATTGCACGTCTGGGACCTGTTGGATCGGAGGGTGAGGGCTAGGGCCATTCCCCCCCAGAAATGTCCAGGAACTTGCAGGTGCCTTGGTGGAAGAGTGGGGTAACATCTCACAGCAAGAACTGGTCAATCTGGTGCAGTCCATGAGGAAGAGATGCACTGCAGTACTTAATGCAGCTGGTGGCCACACCAGATACTGACTGTTACTTTTGATTTTGACCCCCCCCTTTGTTCAGGGAAACATTATTCCATTTCTGTTAGTCACATGTCTGTGGAACTTGTTCAGTTTATGTTTCAGTTGTTGAATCTTGTCATGTTCACACAAATATTTACACATGTTAAGTGTGCTGAAAATGAACACAGTTGACAATGAGAGGACGTTTCTTTTTTTGCTGAGTTTAGGTATAGTCCAGTAGGATGCTTGTTTATATGGAGGTAAGACGGCATGTTTAGGTCTACTCACTTTGTACCCAGGGTTGCCATAAGGTTGCCATAAGGTTGCCATAAGGTTGCCATAATGTTGCCATAATGTTTTCCCCATTGCTGACTGTATTCTTCAACAGCGGCCCAGTTGAGAAAGGTTCCCCCCAAAAAGCCGGACGGAGAGATCAAGCCCTACTCACTAACGGAGAGAGAAGGTGAGACACCATTGACCTATGGACAGGAACACATACAGGCTAAACCCTAATGGGCCAGTTTCCCAGACCCAGATTAAGGCTAGTCCTGGATTAAAACCCATGTCATTGAGATTCTTCTTAGTCCAGGACTAGGCATAACCTGTGTCCAGGAAACCAGAAAAAAAAACAGGAATCCAGCCCATGTACAGTACATAGTAAACTGTAGCTGGAACATACACTACATGACCAAAAGTATGTGGACACCTGCTCGTCAAACATCTCATTCTAAAATTATGGGCATTAATATGGAGTTGGTCCACCCTTTGCTGCTATAACAGCCTCCAGTCTTCTGGAAAGGCTTTCCACTAGATGTTGGACCATCGCTGCGGGGACTTGCTTCCATTCAGCCACAAGAGCATTAGTGAGGTTGGGCACTGATGTTGGGCAATTAGGCCTGGCTTGTAGTCGGTGTTCCAATTCATCCCAAAGTTGTTCGATGGGGTTGAGATCAGGGAGGCAGTCAAGTTCTTCCACACCAATCTCGACAAACCATTTCTGTATGGACCTCACTTTGTGCATGGGGGCATTGTCATGCTGAAACAGGAAAGGACCTTCCCCTACCAAAAATGTTGCCACAAAGTTGGAAGCACAGAATCATCTCAAATGTAATGCTTTTGTTGAAATTTCCCTTCACTGGAACTAAGGGGCCTAGCCTGAACCATGAAAACAGCCCCACACCAATTTTCCTCCTCCACCAAACTTTACAGTTGGTACTGTGCATTCGGGCAGGTAACGTTCTCCTGGCGTCCACCAAACCCAGATTCGTCCGTCGGACTGCCAGATGGTGTAGCGGGATTCATCAATCCAGAGAACGAGTTTCCACTGCTCCAGAGTCCAATGACGGTGGTGATCTTATGTGCTCGGCCATGGAAACCCATTTCATGACATTGTTTCCAGAGGCAGTTTGGAATTCGGTAGTGATTGTTACAACTGAGGACTGATTATTTTTATGCGCTACGCCACGTTGACGATGACACGTTGACGTTGACACGTTGACGGTGACACATTGACGGTGAAACGTTGACATGTTGACGGTGACACGTTGACGGTGCACGTTGACACGGTGACACGTTGACGGTGACACGTTGACACGTTGACACGGTGACACGGTGACACGTTGACGGTGACACGTTGACGCGGTGACGCGTTGATGGTGACACGTTGACACGTTGAAAGTCACTGAGCTCTTCAGTAAGACCATTCTACTGCCAATGTTTGTCTATGGAGATTGCATGGCTGTGTGCTTCGATTTTTATACACCTGTCAGCAAACGGGTATGGCTGAAATAGCCACTAATTTGAAGGGGGTGTCCACATACTTTTGTATATATAGTGTAGCAGCGTGACACAATTTACGTTGTACTAAAATACACAGTCGTGACATCGTATGACAGCCCGATGAAGATTCATATTATTTTCTCTGGAGTAAACATCATTACTTGTAGAGATTTCCCACTTCATTGCACCCATTGTAAACACAGTGCTGTAGGGCGGTTGGCATCTGTGTGGCATCTATTCTGCCTGGTTAGGTCAGTTTAGGTTTGAAAGCCACTGAGCCATTCACCAGGGTAAGCATTGATAACAGCTTTGTAAACATTAGGATATACCGCCGACACTCATGGTCAAATGTACTGTAGAACCTCTCTGTCCAGTCACATTTCATAGTGTCTCTGTGCAGTTGGTTGGATCGTCTTCTGGCCTCAGTAAAATGTACTGTAGAACCTCTCTGTCCAGTCACATTTCACAGTGTCTCTGTGCAGTTGGTTGGTTCGTCTTCTGGCCTCAGTAAAATGTACTGTAGAACCTCTCTGTCCAGTCACATTTCACAGTGTCTCTGTGCAGTTGGTTGGATCGTCTTCTGGCCTCAGTAAAATGTACTGTAGAACCTCTCTGTCCAGTCACATTTCACAGTGTCTCTGTGCAGTTGGTTGGTTCGTCTTCTGGCCTCAGTAAAATGTACTGTAGAACCTCTCTGTCCAGTCACATTTCATAGTGTCTGTGCAGTTGGTTGGTTCGTCTTCTGGCCTCAGTAAAATGTACTGTAGAACCTCTCTGTCCAGTCACATTTCATAGTGTCTCTGTGCAGTTGGTTGGATCGTCTTCTGGCCTCAGTAAAATGTACTGTAGAACCTCTCTGTCCAGTCACATTTCATAGTGTCTGTGCAGTTGGTTGGTTCGTCTTCTGGCCTCAGTAAAATGTACTGTAGAACCTCTCTGTCCAGTCACATTTCATAGTGTCTCTGTGCAGTTGGTTGGTTCGTCTTCTGGCCTCAGTAAAATGTACTGTAGAACCTCTCTGTCCAGTCACATTTCATAGTGTCTGTGCAGTTGGTTGGTTCGTCTTCTGGCCTCAGTAAAATGTCACCATAGTTGGATAGAGTTTATATAACCATTGTTTATGAGTGGAGCAGTGAAATTCACGAAGCCTTAATCAAATCTTGCTGTTTATGAATGTCTGTCAGAGACACTAGTCAGCCTAGTGATGATGCACTGTACAGAGATCAGTTTGTGTTAGATTCTGAATAATGTAGTAGCAGTGGTACTCTGTTTGACAGTCATCACTGTGTCTCCCCCTCTCCCTCGTGGTATTGTCTCCCCCTCTCCCTCGTGGTATTGTCTCCCCCTCTCCCTCGTGGTATTGTCTCCCCCTCTCCCTCGTGGTATTGTCTCCCCCTCTCCCTCGTGGTATTGTCTCCCCCTCTCCCTCATGGTATTGTCTTCCTCGTGGTATTGTCTCTCCCTCGTGGTATTGTCTCTCCCTCGTGGTATTGTCTCCTCCTCGTGGTATTGTCTCCCCCTCTCCCTCGTGGTATTGTCTCCCCCTCTCCCTCGTGGTATTGTCTCCCCCTCTCCCTCGTCATATTGTCTCCCCCTCTCCCTCGTCGTATTGTCTCCCCCTCTCCCTCGTGGTATTGTCTCCCCCTCTCCCTCGTGGTATTGTCTCCCCCTCTCCCTCGTCGTATTGTCTCCCCCTCTCCCTCGTCGTATTGTCTCCCCCTCTCCCTTGTGGTATTGTCTCCCCCTCTCCCTCGTGGTATTGTCTCCCCCTCTCCCTCGTGGTATTGTCTCCCCCTCTCCCTCGTGGTATTGTCTCCCTTGTGGTATTGTCTCCCTCGTGGTATTGTCTCCCTCGTGGTATTGTCTCCCTCGTGGTATTGTCTCCCTCGTGGTATTGTCTCCCTCGTTGTATTGTCTCCCCCTCGTGGTATTGTCTCTCCCTCGTGGTATTGTCTCCCCCTCTCCCTTGTGGCATTGTCTCCCCCTCGTGGTATTGTCTCCCCCTGTCCCTCGTCGTATTGTCTCCCCCTCTCCCTCGTCGTATTGTCTCCCCCTCTCCCTCGTGGCATTGTCTCCCCCTCTCCCTCGTGGTATTGTCTCCCCCTCTCCCTCGTGGTATTGTCTCCCTCGTGGTATTGTCTCCCTCGTGGTATTGTCTCCCTCGTGGTATTGTCTCCCTCGTGGTATTGTCTCCCTCGTTGTATTGTCTCCCCCTCGTGGTATTGTCTCCCCCTCTCCCTTGTGGCATTGTCTCCCCCTCGTGGTATTGTCTCCCCCTGTCCCTCGTGGTATTGTCTCCCCCTCTCCCTCGTCGTATTGTCTCCCCCTCTCCCTCGTGGCATTGTCTCCCCCTCTCCCTCGTGGTATTGTCTCCCCCTCTCCCTCGTGGTATTGTCTCCCCCTCTCCCTCGTGGCATTGTCTCCCCCTCTCCCTCGTCGTATTGTCTCCCCCTCTCCCTCGTGGCATTGTCTCCCCCTCTCCCTCGTGGTATTGTCTCCCCCTCTCCCTCGTCGTATTGTCTCCCCCTCTCCCTCGTCGCATTGTCTCCCCCTCTCCCTCGTGGCATTGTCTCCCCCTCTCCCTCGTGTTATTGTCTCCCCCTCTCCCTCGTGGTATTGTCTCCCCCTCTCCCACGTCGTATTGTCTCCCTCATTGTATTGTCTCCCCCTGTCCCTCGTGGTATTGTCTCCCCCTCTCCCTCGTGGTATTGTCTCCCCCTCTCCCTCGTCGTATTGTCTCCCCCTCTCCCTCGTGGTATTGTCTCCCCCTCTCCCTCGTGGTATTGTCTCCCCCTCTCCCTCGTCGTATTGTCTCCCCCTCATTGTATTGTCTCCCCCTCTCCCTCGTGGTATTGTCTCCCCCTCTCCCTCGTGGTTTTGTCTACAGCTGTGCGAGAGGAGCAGAGGGCTCTTCCCTGGCCTTTGTGTCGCCACGCGGCTCCTCCCCTCTCTCCCCCATTGTCGGTATCCTCCCCGTGCTCCCCAAGCAGGGGCCGCCAGCGTCCCGATCCGGCCCTGGCCCCGGCACCTGCCCCTGGGGTCAACAGGGGCCCGAACCCCCACCCTCCACTCATCAACAGCCTCAACTGCAGGGCAAAGCGCACCAGGTATGGTATTCCCGAGAATAGGTCCCGAATTGTCCTGGTTTTCCAGGAATCTCGGTTGGAGTGATTCCTGATTCACGGGAATCAGGAGGGAAGAAGCAGAGGGAATCATCCGACGTGGGAATTTTTGGGAACGTTGCGTGAAATTTGCAACCCTACTTCTACTACTTGACTGAAAACTCTATGTAACGGAACCCAGGATTGTGGGAGAGGTGCTACAGCAGTATATCTGAATGGCAGAGTGTGTTCTATGCTGAGGGCCTGTCTGTCTCTGCCAGGGTTGGAAGGCTTGGCAGTGGGACACAGCATTCCTCTCATTAAGAGTATTGTTCCATGCAAAAGAGCCAGCCTCAGGGCACTGTGTGTATATCTCTTCTCTCTAATTGTCCAGTGTGACCAGAAGTGCTCTCTCTCTCTCTCTCTTCTATCTAATTGTCCAGTGTGACCAGAAGTGCTCTCTCTCTCTCTCTCTCGCTCTCTCTCTCTCCTATCTAATTGTCCTGTGTGACCAGAAGTGCTCTCTCTCTCTCTCTCTCTCCTATCTAATTGTCCTGTGTGACCAGAAGTGCTCTCTCTCTTCTCTAATTGTCCTGTGTGACCAGACGTGCTCTCTCTCTCTCTCTCTCTCTCTTCTCTAATTGTCCTGTGTGACCAGAAGTGCTCTCTCTCTCTCTCTCCTATCTAATTGTCCTGTGTGACCAGAAGTGCTCTCTCTCTTCTCTAATTGTCCTGCGTGACCAGAAGTGCTCTCTCTCTCTCTGTGGCCTGTCTTTCTAAACACTGTTTCTCTGTCTGTCTTTCTCTTGTTCTCTCAATTGTGTTCACCATCCCCTTTTATTTCATTTGTCCACTCTCACAAATACAATCATCTAATCCTCCTCCTTCCTCACATCCTCCTCTCTCTGCCTCCTCCTCCTCCTCCATCGTTAACATGAGGACAGTTCCCTTAACCGATCGCAGCTCAGCTTCCATTGACCACCTTTTGACTCCCCCCACCACAGTTTGCGCCTTTTTTTAAAGGAAGGACTGTGGTTTTTAGCCTGTTAGCTAGCCTGTGTCTGCATCCCAATTCTCCACCCTCCTCTTGAAGTGTGTACTTGCACACTTCCCATCATGGATTTAACAACGGTGGAACCCCCCCCTCCCCCCCACGATGTTTACACCATTGATAAATCCATGACGGGAAGTGTACACGATCAGGATGCAACCTACCGATCTGTCTGTCATGGCCCCCTGAGGGAGTTTAGTATTATTTCAAATGATTCATTTACTATGAAACAGAAGGGATATGACTCCCTATGTCTGTTAGAAGTCGTTCAACCTTTCCCAGTTGCGTTGGTCGTCCCGTTGAGGGACTTATGATGCTGCCTGTACCTTTTCGCCTGACGTTTTCTAGAAGAAGTTATTAAAACTTATCTCCCAACAAAATGAGAAAAGTGAGATTTCTTTCTGTTCAACCTGGTCCCGCCATTTTGGAGCTTGTATTTCACTAATTCACCTTTAACCTTCAATACTCTCAATAACAATGTATGAGGCTACTAAAATAACACGAAGACTTTCGTAGTCATATTCATTGTACAGCAGTTAACGTGTTTATTTATTAATTACAATTTTTCTCACAATAGTCTTTTTTTTATATATATAAAACTTGACACATTGTCATGAAAAGCATGTGGCCAATAACAAACATTACCTAGAATTTGATATTGACCAGAACATGTTTTTTTTTCTATCAGCCACTACTTGTTCCACTAACTCCTCCCCCATGACTCTAAGCATCTATTCTGACATCACATGGTTATTGACCTTTTTGTTATTGTATGTATGAGTTGTCAAGCATTCCCTTATACCTTTGTTTTAGCTAATTATGTTTTCATTTTGTTTTTCTTATGTTGAATTCTGTTGCTTTTTTTTCTTCCATTCAAACACAATTCCTTCTCTTTTATCTTTTTCCTTGACCCTGTTTCTGTCTCGCTCCCCTACCTCATTTCTCCCACATCATTCTCTGTGCCCTGTTCTCTCCCCTACCTCATTTCTCCCACATCATTCTCTGTGCCCTGTTCTCTCCCCTACCTCATTTCTCCCACATCATTCTCTGTGCCCTGTTCTCTCCCCTACCTCATTTCTCCCACATCATTCTCTGTGCCCTGTTCTCTCCCCTACCTCATTTCTCCCACATCATTCTCTGTGCCCTGTTCTCTCCCCTACCTCATTTCTCCCACATCATTCTCTGTGCCCTGTTCTCTCCCCTACCTCATTTCTCCCACATCATTCTCTGTGCCCTGTTCTCTCCCCTACCTCATTTCTCCCACATCATTCTCTGTGCCCTGTTCTCTCCCCTACCTCATTTCTCCCACATCATTCTCTGTGCCCTGTTCTCTCCCCTACCTCATTTCTCCCACATCATTCTCTGTGCCCTGTTCTCTCCCCTACCTCATTTCTCCCACATCATTCTCTGTGCCCTGTTCTCTCCCCTACCTCATTTCTCCCACATCATTCTCTGTGCCCTGTTCTCTCCCCTACCTCATTTCTCCCACATCATTCTCTGTGCCCTGTTCTCTCCCCTACCTCATTTCTCCCACATCATTCTCTGTGCCCTGTTCTCTCCCCTACCTCATTTCTCCCACATCATTCTCTGTGCCCTGTTCTCTCCCCTACCTCATTTCTCCCACATCATTCTCTGTGCCCTGTTCTCTCCCCTACCTCATTTCTCCCACATCATTCTCTGTGCCCTGTTCTCTCCCCTACCTCATTTCTCCCACATCATTCTCTGTGCCCTGTTCTCTCCCCTACCTCATTTCTCCCACATCATTCTCTGTGCCCTGTTCTCTCCCCTACCTCATTTCTCCCACATCATTCTCTGTGCCCTGTTCTCTCCCCTACCTCATTTCTCCCACATCATTCTCTGTGCCCTGTTCTCTCCCCTACCTCATTTCTCCCACATCATTCTCTGTGCCCTGTTCTCTCCCCTACCTCATTTCTCCCACATCATTCTCTGTGCCCTGTTCTCTCCCCTACCTCATTTCTCCCACATCATTCTCTGTGCCCTGTTCTCTCCCCTACCTCATTTCTCCCACATCATTCTCTGTGCCCTGTTCTCTCCCCTACCTCATTTCTCCCACATCATTCTCTGTGCCCTGTTCTCTCCCCTACCTCATTTCTCCCACATCATTCTCTGTGCCCTGTTCTCTCCCCTACCTCATTTCTCCCACATCATTCTCTGTGCCCTGTTCTCTCCCCTACCTCATTTCTCCCACATCATTCTCTGTGCCCTGTTCTCTCCCCTACCTCATTTCTCCCACATCATTCTCTGTGCCCTGTTCTCTCCCCTACCTCATTTCTCCCACATCATTCTCTGTGCCCTGTTCTCTCCCCTACCTCATTTCTCCCACATCATTCTCTGTGCCCTGTTCTCTCCCCTACCTCATTTCTCCCACATCATTCTCTGTGCCCTGTTCTCTCCCCTACCTCATTTCTCCCACATCATTCTCTGTGCCCTGTTCTCTCCCCTACCTCATTTCTCCCACATCATTCTCTGTGCCCTGTTCTCTCCCCTACCTCATTTCTCCCACATCATTCTCTGTGCCCTGTTCTCTCCCCTACCTCATTTCTCCCACATCATTCTCTGTGCCCTGTTCTCTCCCCTACCTCATTTCTCCCACATCATTCTCTGTGCCCTGTTCTCTCCACTACCTCATTTCTCCCACATCATTCTCTGTGTCCTGTTCTCTCCCCTACCTCATTTCTCCCACATCATTCTCTGTGCCCTGTTCTCTCCCCTACCTCATTTCTCCCACATCATTCTCTGTGCCCTGTTCTCTCCCCTACCTCATTTCTCCCACATCATTCTCTGTGCCCTGTTCTCTCCCCTACCTCATTTCTCCCACATCATTCTCTGTGCCCTGTTCTCTCCCCTACCTCATTTCTCCCACATCATTCTCTGTGCCCTGTTCTCTCCCCTACCTCATTTCTCCCACATCATTCTCTGTGCCCTGTTCTCTCCTCTACCCCTGGTCTTTTCTTCTTTTTTTTACATTCCCTTGCTCTTCCCTGCTCCCATCGCCGTGGTAGCCAACAGGGCCTGGTTGCCAGGGGCAACCTCTACAGCCGCCACGTCAACACCTGGGGTTTTGGGCAGTTGTTGGAGACACAGCCGAACATCTTCAAACTGCCAGGTAATCAGATTTGATTGGCTACGGGACGTGTGTAGTACACCGTAATAACACGCCATTAAGAACTACGGGTTATATCCCAAAAGGCTCCCTTTCCTGGGCCCTAGGGACCCTGGTTAAAAGTAGTGCACTACATAGGGAATAGGGTGCCATTTGGGACAAACTACATTACACAGCATGCCCATGGATGTACTGTGTGGTCCATTCTGACCTCTGACCTGTTAGTGCTGTGTGTCTCCTCAGGTTTGAGACCAGTGTTGAGAGACAGAGAGACTGACATAGGAGGACAAAGAGAGCCACTGGGACACAGAGACAGGTTTGACAGCCAAGGAGTCCTAACTCACCCTCACATAGAAACACTACTAGAAGGTTATACATCTCACAGACTGTGCATCATAAATGTATGCAGTGGATTGGAAAGGCATTGAATAGTGGGCGGATACAAATGGCAGAATGACAATGACCTCTTCTTTGTTCTCCCTCTGCGGCACACAAATGATTTATCTTCCTTCTTTACTCTCCTCTTCCTCTTCTCTTCATCCCTCCGTTTCAACCAGGTCCCTGCCTGTATACAGTGAGCTACAAAAAGTATGGGGACAATGACACATTTTGTTGTTTTGGCTCTGGACTCCAGCACTTTGATTTGAAATGATACAATGACTATGAGGTTAAGGTGCAGACTGTCAGCTTCAATTTTATAGTATTTTCATCCATACCGGGGTGAACTGTTTAGAAATTACACCACTTTTTGGACATAGTCTCCCCATTTTAGGGGACCAAAAGTATTCGCACAAATTCAGTTGTGTATTAATGTGCAAAGTTACTGTCTCAATAATTTTGGACCTCACGTGTCTCTCCCATCTAGGAAGGAGCCGCCCCCATCCAGGAAGGAGCCGCTCCGTTCCCAGACCATCATGATGACCACCAGAGAACCAGACAGACAGGCCGAGACGGAGACCAGGGTGCTGGAGAAGGGGCTCCGGAAGGGGTTAGCAGGAGAGCCCTTTCCAGGAAGGGGTAGGGGAGAAGGAGGTGGGCCTCTGGAGGTGGTTGAGAAGGGACCATCGGAGCCTGAGCGGGACCGAGGTAGAGGAGGAAGCTCCTGGGGAGTAGGAGGAGGGCCCCTGGTGGTGGTTGAGAAGGGACCATCAAAGCCTGAGAGGGACATGGGGACAGGAGGGTGGTCGTGGATGCTGGGAGAGAGCTGCTGTAACACAGCCCAGTGGGCCAGGCAGGACTATAGAAACACCAGACCCTGGTGACGCACATGGACAAACAGACTGATGATTTGGGAGAAAAGAGAAGAAAGCCACATATGCATACAGATGAAGAGAAAAGAGAGATAAAGAGAGAAGAAATCCAATCCTCCACTTCCCTTCATCCCTCTTTCCTGATCACTAATTAGTGGTACTATGTTTATAACAAGACAGAATAAGTGAGGGGTTTGGTCGGTACGCAGCAATAGTCAGCCAGATGTCTCTTATCACTGAGTGTTGTATCTGTCCCAAATGGCACCCTTTTTAGTGCACTACTTTCTACCAGAGCCAAGGTCGTAGGGTGCCATTTGGGATGTACATAGACCGTGCGAGAGTGTAACATGATGGGTTACAGCACAATGATCAGAATGTGGCAGTGAATGGCGAAGTTTTACACACCTCCTAAAATCTGCAAAGGCAATGGAGCCATGCTTGAAATTCCATTAGACTTGAGTTTACCAGACATATTTTATGGCACTTTTTCATTCAAATGTGTTTTTTTTTGTTGTTTTTTTTAATCTGAAGAGAAAGTACTATGCTATGAATGTTTTTTTTTCTATAAATAAATTGGCTACACAGACGATCACAGAAACGGACTCGTCCCTAATGTTGATGGAATAGCATTATGAGTTAGCCCTGTGTTATGTATTATGAATCAGAATCAATGAAATGTTCAATCAAATCCCCTCCACAATAATAGTCTGTTGAACCAGCTGCAGCACTCTTTACTGGCTGGGTGGGTCCAGTACTACCACTAAAACCTCAGACATGTCAGTACAAAGCAGGGTTGTGTTCATTAGGCACCAAATGGAAGAACATTTTGAAAAAACAGAGAGGAACTACTTGGATTTATCCAATTAAAGTTCCCTTTCCTCGGCTTTGGAATGGTACGACCCAATTAAAGTTCCCTTTCCTCGGCTTTGGAATGGTACGACCCAATTAAAGTTCCCTTTCCTCGGCTTTGGAATGGTACGACCCAATTTAAAGTTCCCTTTCCTCGGCTTTGGAATGGTACGACCCAATTAAAAGTTCCCTTTCCTCGGCTTTGGAATGGTACGACCCAATTAAGTTCCCTTTCCTCGGCTTTGGAATGGTACGACCCAATTAAAAGTTCCCTTTCCTCGGCTTTGGAATGGTACGACCCAATTAAAAGTTCCCTTTCCTCGGCTTTGGAATGGTACGACCCAATGAAAGTTTTGAATTATGGCTATTACTAATTCATGTA
This sequence comes from Oncorhynchus clarkii lewisi, assembly GCF_045791955.1. NCBI lineage: Eukaryota > Metazoa > Chordata > Actinopteri > Salmoniformes > Salmonidae > Oncorhynchus > Oncorhynchus clarkii. The sequence goes on along the minus strand of NC_092178.1, from coordinate 7,755,828 downwards.
CAGAGGGGATAGACGTACACTGTGTGGACAAAACATTAAGAACACCTTCCTGATATTGAGTTGTCTTGCCCTTTCACCCTCTGAACGACACAAACCATGTCTCAATTGTCTCAAGGCTTAAACATCCTTCTTTAACCCGTCTCCTCCCCTTCATCTACACTGATTTAAAGTGGATTTAACAAAGTGACATCAATAAGGGATCATAGACTGACTAGGGGAATCCAGGTGAAAGCTGTCATGGAAAGAGCAGATGTTCTTAATGTTTTATACAATCAGCGTATGTCAACATGTATCATTAACCAAGACAGAAAGTGCAACAGACTGCTCACGATGACTGTATCATTAACCAGCCAGACAGAAAGACCAACACAGACTGCTCACGATGACTGTATCATTAACCAGCCAGACAGAAAGACCAACACAGACTGCTCACGATGACTGTATCATTAACCAGCCAGACAGAAAGACCAACACAGACTGCTCACGATGACTGTATCATTAACCAGCCAGACAGAAAGACCAACACAGAATGCTCACGATGACTGTATCATTAACCAGCCAGACAGAAAGACCAACACAGACTGCTCACGATGACTGTATCATTAACCAGCCAGACAGAAAGACCAACACAGACTGCTCACGATGACTGTATCATTAACCAGCCAGACAGAAAGACCAACACAGACTGCTCACGATCACCATCGAAACTGACTCCAAGGCTTTCTTGCTATTTGTTTTTTTTGTCTAGGAGTCGTGTTCCATGATGATGCGTACAGCACGTCCCGTCCATCTGGCTCTTTCCCCTTGTCATGACACGTACTGTACAGACAGGCTTGGTATCCCGGCAACACTTCCACAAGCTAAGAGGGGGGGGGGGGGGGGGGTCACACCATATAAGTATAATCTATAGAAAGGGCTTAGGAACCTCCATCCCATTATGCCATTGACTTGAATGGGGCGGTTCATTCTAAAGATTCTATTTGTAATGGGTCACACAGCATGGCATAGAACACAGCGTGGTTCATTCTAAAGATTCTATTTGTAATGGGTCACACAGCTTGAATGGGGCGGTTCATTCTAAAGATTATATTTGTAATGGGTCACACAGCATGGCATAGAACACAGCGTGGTTCATTCTAAAGATTCTATTTGCAATGGGTCACAGCATGGCATAGAACACAGCGTGGTTCATTCTAAAGATTCTATTTGTAATGGGTCACACAGCATGGCATAGAACATGTAGAACACAGCGTGGTTCATTCTAAAGGTTCTATTTGTAATGGGTCACACAGCATGGTATAGAACATGTAGAACACAGCGTGGTTCATTCTAAAGGTTCTATTTGTAATGGGTCACACAGCATGGTATAGAACATGTAGAACACAGCGTGGTTCATTCTAAAGGTTCTATTTGTAATGGGTCACACAGCATGGTATAGAACATGTAGAACACAGCGTGGTTCATTCTAAAGGTTCTATTTGTAATGGGTCACACAGCATGGCATAGAACATGTAGAACACAGCGTGTTAAGTTATTGTTCTCACTGAACAACCGCACCAACGCTTAATGTCCAAGGACTACTGTCATCATGTACAAAAATCTGGATTTATTTTTCTTTAAAATAGTCTGACAACCAACATTTAACATGAGGTTCAGTACAAACAAATGATACACTTGAAATAAATCATATATCCTTTGTTTATCTGTTGGATTCTCTTCAGATTTCTGTTTAAAATATTTACAAATGTAGCATGAAGTGTAAGGGTTTCTGTCTGTCTCTCTCGGTTTCCCACAATTAAATGGAGTCTGTTGTCATATACTGTTCAGAACACTGCAGTCATAAAGAACAGCATCAAACCAACACTGAGTTTTGTTTGCCAAGGCCTGATGGGGCATTCCCTACTTGGGTACAAAGTTACGGTGAGATGGCCTACTTGGAAGCGATACAGCTTTTGAATGATCTAGTAGTGCCAAATCATTTGTTGCTAGATCGCAAATCATCTGTCTTGATGTGTTAATAAAACCATTCATCTGAGGGATGTATTTGAAGGAAATTGCTCCTGCTCCCCCCCCCCCCAGAGTCTTTAAAAAGGCTACTTCCTTGAGCGGGCCTCTATCAGTGTGAACTGCGTTGGGTTTCACATGCACTACACACTACACACACTACACACTACACACTACACACGCTACACGCTACACACTACACTACAAAACGGCACTTTCAGAAAGTATTCACACCTTGACTTTTTCCACATTTTGTTGTTAGAGCCTGAAATTTCAAAAGGATTCAATTAAGATGAAAAAAATAAATAATAATTGTCACTGGCCACTGCCAAAATACCCCATCATGTCAAAGTGGAATTATGTTTTTAAAAAATGAATTACACATGAAAAGCTGAAATGTCTTTAGTTAATAAGTATTCAACCCCTTTGTTATGGAAAAGCCTAAATAGGTTCTGGAGTAAAAAAATGTGCTTAAGAAGTCACATAACTTTGTACCCAAGTAGAGACTAACATTATTTTTTAAATGACTACCTCATCTCTGTACCCCACACATAACTGGAAGGTCCCTCTGTCCAGCAGTGAATTTCAAACAGATTCAATCACAAAGACCAGGGAGGTTTTTCAATGCCTCAAACAGCACCTATTGGTAGATGGGTTCATTTTTTTTTAACTCAGACATTTGAATATCCGTTTGAGTATGGTGGAGTTGTTAAAATACACTTTAGATGGTGTATCAATACACCCAGTCACTACAAAGATACAGGTGTCCTACCTAACTCAGTTGCCGGAGAGGAAGGAAACCGCTCACGGATTTCACTATGAGACCAGTGACTTTAAAAACAGTTAAAGAGTTTAATGGCTTTAATAGGAGAAAACTGAGGATGGATCAACAACATTGTTGTTACTCCACAAAACGAACCTAATTGACAGAATGAAAATAACTTTTTGTCCCGGAATACAAAGTGATATGTTCGGGATAAACTCTCCAGATGTTCAAGCAAAGTGGTTGCTGCATCATGTTATGTGTATGCTTGTAATCATTAAGGATTGTGGAGTTTTTCAGGATAAAACAAAATAAATGGAATCGAGCTAAGCACAGACAAATCCTAGAGGGAAAACCTTGTTCAGTCTGCTTTCCACTAGACACTGGGAGATGAATTCACCTTTCAGCAGGATAATAACATAAAACACAAGGCCAAATCTAAACTGGAGTTGCTTACCAAGAAGACAGTGAATGTTCTCGAGTTACAGTTTTGACTTAAATCTACGGCAAGACTTGAAAATGGTTGTCTAGCAAGGATGACAGAGCTTGAAGAATTTTAAAAAGAATAATGGGCAAATGTTGCACAATCCAGGTGTTTAAAGCTCTTAGAGATTTACACAGAGAGGTGCCAGAGGTGCTTCTACAAAGTATTGACTCAGGTGTGTGAATACTTATGTAAAAAAATAAATAAATAAAAAACATGTTTTTACTTTGTCATTATGGGATAGTGTGTACATGGGTTAGAATTTTTTTTAAAGTTATTTAATAAATGTTCAAGTCAGGTTGTAACAACAACATGAGAGAGAGAGAGAGAGAGACAGAGAGAGACAGAGAGAGAGACAGAGAGAAACAGACAGACAGAGAGAGCGAGAGACAGACAGAGAGAAACAGACAGACAGAGAGAGCGAGAGACAGACAGAGAGCGAGAGACAGACAGACAGAGAGAGAGAGAGCAAGAGAGAGCGAGAGAGAGACAGACCGAGAGAGACAGACAGACAGAGAGAGACAGAGAGAGACAGACAGACAGACAGAGAGAGACAGACAGACAGAGAGAGAGACAGAGAGAGAGAGACAGAGAGAGAGACAGACAGACAGACACAGAGAGACAGACACAGAGATACAGAGAGAGAGAGACAGAGAGAGAGAGACAGAGAGAGAGAGACAGAGAGAGAGAGAGAGAGAGAGAGACAGAGAGAGAGAGACAGACAGAGAGAGAGACAGAGAGAGAGACAGAGAGACAGACAGACAGAGAGACAGAGAGAGAGAGACAGAGAGAGAGAGAGAGAGAGACAGAGAGAGACAGAGAGAGAGAGACAGAGAGAGACAGAGAGAGACAGAGAGAGAGACAGAGAGAGAGAGAGACAGAGAGAGAGACAGAGAGAGAGAGAGAGAGACAGAGAGACAGACAGAGAGACAGGGGTATGAATACTTTCTGAAGGCACTGCAAGTAACTCAGTTCTTTAACTAGAGCTCCGTCTTGGCTGTTTTTTTTCCTTTCTGTTGGCGCTTTTCCGTACGTGCTCATTGGACCGTGGGGGACCTATCGAGTTAAAAAGAGGATGTTTAATGATTACAAACATTGAGATCTGCATAGTTTCACGCCACCTCGGGTTGCACCTCTCTAAGTCATGGAAAAAACAGACCCCCTGTCTCGTAACCTGAGTTTATCGCTTGGCAAGCTCCTTCCATCCAAACCCCTTTCCCTGCTTTTACCTCCCTTAAGCCCCTTTCACACCCCAAGCAGTACAAAAACCTGGGTCATGTTCATTAGGCATCGAATTAAGAAAAAAACCTGACTGAAACAGTGGAGGGACTATCTGGACTTGTCCAATGAAAAACACTCTTGTTTTCTGTTGCAAAAGAAACAAAAAATGTCAAGTGCTTCTGTTCCCTAATGAATGAAACACCAGCCTGCTCATCTACTGGAATTCAAACCCTTTAAACCCTCTTTAACTCTGCATTGTAACTGTCCCCACCACTGCTCCGTATCTACAAAAGTACTTTGGGAGAAAGGATGAAGAGCGGAGAATAAGGATGCAGCCACAGGGATGCGGCCTTTAGGTCTCCATTCATTTTGTGGAAGTTCAGAGATTTGAGACAAAATGTGCAGTAGCGTTTAACGTGAATTCTCCGCGAACGCAGGAACATTGCCATTAAAAATGTCAAATTGTACTATAGTGCTGAATTTCTGCGATATGGATGGACTGGAGCGCTTAGTCTCTAGTCAGCCTGGCCCAGCAAGGTGAGGTAGATGGTGGACTGGAGGAAGCGAGGGTAGCAGTCTGTATCCAGGAGGGAGTAGATGCGTTTCTGGGCGTGGGACAGGGAGGTGTGTGATGGGGCCTGTAGGAGCTGTGTGGTTAGATCTCTGGTCTTACTGTCCAAGTTCACCTGAGAAGAGAGAAAGAGAGCGAGAGAGAAAAGAGAGCGAGAGAAAAGAGAGCAGAGAGAAAAGAGAGCAGAGAGAAAAGAGAAAAGAGCAGAGAGAATAGAGAAAAGAGCAGAGAGAATAGAGAGCAAAAGAGAATAGAGAGCGAGAGAGAATAGAGAGCGAGAGAGAATAGAGAGAATAGAGAGCGAGAGAGAATAGAGAGCGAGAGAGAATAGAGAGCGAGAGAGAATAGAGAGCGAGAGAGAGAGCGAGAGAGAAAGAGCGAGAGAGAAAGAGAGAAAAGAGAGAATAGAGAGCGAGAGAGAATAGAGAGCGAGAGAGAATAGAGAGCGAGAGAGAATAGAGAGCGAGAGAGAATAGAGAGCGAGAGAGAATAGAGAGCGAGAGAGAATAGAGAGCGAGAGAGAAAAGAGCGAGAGAGAAAAGAGCGAGAGAAAAGAGAGCGAGAGAAAAAGAGAGCGGAGAGAGCGGAGAGAAAAGAGAGCGAGAGAGAATAGAGAGCGAGAATGAACTGGGTCCAGATCAGTTAAAAAGACACTGATTAATAAACTTCCATGCAGGTTGTAGTAGATAGGAAAGATAACCATGGCAACATAATCCTGGTAGATGGATGGAGACACTGACAGTTAGAAAGGCCAGCCGGAACAACAGATAGACCGACAGCCAGCCAGGCAGGGAGGACCACAGACAGAAACAGGCCCGCCCGCCAGCCAGCCCAAGTCAATGTATAGACAAAGTCTGTATACCTCTCGCGGTGCCCCTGCCTCGATATAGGTGACAGTGATCTCCTTGGCCCGTCTGTGCAGGCTGAAGTTGTTGGAGGAGTTTCTGTACTGCTCACAGGCCAGATAGAACTGCAGATTCTCCTCACTAAACTCTGAGCGAAGGAATGCTCCAAACACAGACACACCCACTGGAGAGGGTTAGGGGGGGGTTGAAGAAGAGAGAGAGGGGGAGGAGTATTAGGGTTTATGAAAGTACACCACATCTAGGACGTCACTAGAGAGGAAGAGGAGACAGATGGGATGTTCACACACTTGGCCAATACAGTGACATGCAAACAAACACGTACATACTGCACACACACACACGTACACACTATTGGCCAATACAGTGACATGCAAACAAACACGCACATACTGTGCACACACACACACACACACACGTACACGCCATTGGCCAATAGAGTGACATGCAAACACACACGTACACGCCTTGGCCAATGCAGTGACATGCAAACACACACGTACACGCCATTGGCCAATACAGTGACATACAAACACACACTTAGAAATATTTACATAGATACAGCACGTAAATATGCACAAACTGTAAAAGCCCTAAAATCAAATCATAGGATTTTTTTCACTACATTTTCATTATTGCCATCTAAAATCAGTCATATATACATCCCCTCCATACTCCCTCTCTCCCCCTCCCCTACTTCTCTCCCCCCCTCCCCTACTTCTCTTTCTCCCACCCCTCCCCTACTTCTCTCTCTCCCCCTCCGCCAATTCTCTCTCTCCCCCTCCCCTACTTCTCCCTCTCCCCTACTTCTCCCTCTCCCCTACTTCTCCCTCCCTCTCCCCCTCCCCTACTTCTCCCTCCCTCTCCCCCTCCCCTACTTCTCCCTCCCTCTCCCCCTCCCCTACTTCTCCCTCCCTCTCCCCCTCCCCTACTTATTTCTCTCTCTCCCCCTCCCCTACTTCTTTCTCTCTCCCCCCTCCCCTACTTCTTTCTCTCTCTCCCCCTCCCCTACTTCTTTCTCTCTCTCCCCCTCCCCTACTTCTTTCTCTCTCTCCCCCTCCCCTACTTCTTTCTCTCTCTCCCCCTCCCCTACTTCTCTCTCTCTCCCCCTCCCCTACTTCTCTCTCTCTCTCCTCCCCTACTTCTTTCTCTCTCTCCCCCTCCTACTTCTTTCTCTCCCTCCCCTACTTTTTTCTCTCCCCCCCTACTTCTTTCTCTCTCCCTCCCTCCCCTACTTGTTTCTCTCCCTCACCCTCCCCTACTTCTTTCTCTCTCTCTCCCCCTCCCCTACTTCTTTCTCTCTCCTCCTCCCCTACTTCTTTGTCTCTCCTCCTCCCCTACTTCTTTGTCTCGCTCTCCCTCCCTCCCCTACTTTCTCTCCCTCCCTCCCCTACTTCTTTCTCTCTCTCCCCCTCCCCTACTTCTTTCTCTCTCCCCCTCCCCTACTTCTTTCTCTCTCTCCCCCTCCCCTACTTCTTTCTCTCTCTCCCCCTCCCCTACTTCTTTCTCTCTCCCCCTCCCCTATTTCTTTATCTCTCCCCCTCCCCTACTTATTTCTCTCTCCCCCTCCCCTACTTATTTCTCTCTCCCCCTCCCCTACTTATTTCTCTCTCCCCCTCCCCTACTTCTTTCTCTCTCTCCCCCTCCCCTACTTCTTTTTCTCTCTCCCCCTCCCCTACTTCTTTCTCTCTCTCCCCCTCCCCTACTTCTTTCTCTCTCTCCCCCTCCCCTACTTCTTTCTCTCTCTCCCCCCCCCTACTTCTTTCTCTCTCCCCCCTCCCCTACTTCTTTCTCTCTCTCCCCCTCCCCTACTTCTTTCTCTCTCTCCCCCTCCCCTACTTCTTTCTCTCCCCCCTACTTATTTCTCTCCCCCCTACTTATTTCTCTCTCCCTCCCTCCCCTACTTTTTTTTCTCCCTCCCCTACTTTTTTCTCTCTCTCTCTCCCCTAATTCTTTTTCTCTCTCCCCCTCCCCTACTTATTTCTCTCTCCCCCTCCCCAACTTCTTTCTCTCTCTCCCCCTCCCCTACTTCTTTCTCTCTCTCCCCCTCACCTACTTCTTTCTCTCTCCCCCTAACCTACTTTTTTCTCTCCACCCTACTTCTTTCTCTCCCTCCCTCCCCTACTCTTTTCTCTCCCTCCCCCTCCCCTACTTATTTCTCTCTCCCCCTCCCCAACTTCTTTCTCTCTCTCCTCCTCCCCTACTTCTTTTTCTCTCCCTCCCTCCCCTACTTTTCTCTCCCTCTCCCCTACTTTTCTCTCCCCCTCCCCTACTTCTTTCTCTCTCTCCCCTACTTCTTTCTTTCTCCCTCCCCCTCCCCTACTTCTTTCTCTCTCTCCCCCTCCCCTACTTCTTTCTCTCTCCCTCCCTCCCCTACTTTTCTCTCCCCCTCCCCTACTTCTTTCTCTCTCTCCCCTACTTCTTTCTTTCTCCCTCCCCCTCCCCTACTTCTTTCTCTCTCCCCCTCCCCTACTTCTTTCTCTCTCTCCCCCTCCCCTACTTCTTTCTCTCTCCCTCCCTCCCCTACTTCTTTCTCTCTCCCTCCCTCCCCTACTTTTCTCTCCCCCTCCCCTACTTCTTTCTCTCTCTCCCCTACTTCTTTCTTTCTCCCTCCCCCTCCCCTACTTCTCTCTCTCTCCCCTACTTCTTTCTTTCTCCCTCCCTCCCCTACTTTTCTCTCCCCCTCCCCTACTTCTTTCTCTCTCTCCCCTACTTCTTTCTTTCTCCCTCCCCCTCCCCTACTTCTTTCTCTCTCCCCCTCCCCTACTTCTTTCTCTCTCTCCCCCTCCCCTACTTCTTTCTCTCTCCCTCCCTCCCCTACTTCTTTCTCTCTCCCTCCCTCCCCTACTTTTCTCTCCCCCTCCCCTACTTCTTTCTCTCTCTCCCCTACTTCTTTCTTTCTCCCTCCCCCTCCCCTACTTCTCTCTCTCTCCCCTACTTCTTTCTTTCTCCCTCCCCCTCCCCTACTTCTCTCTCTCTCCCCTACTTCTTTCTTTCTCCCTCCCCCTCCCCTACTTCTTTCTCTCTCTCCCCTACTTCTTTCTTTCTCCCTCCCCCTCCCCTACTTCTTTCTCTCTCTCCCCCTCCCCTACTTCTTTCTCTCTCTCCCCCTCCCCTACTTCTTTCTCTCTCTCCCCCTCCCCTACTTCTTTCTCTCTCTCTCCCCCTCCCCTACTTCTTTCTCTCTCTCCCCCTCCCCTACTTCTCTCTCTCTCCCCCTCCCCTACTTCTCTCTCTCTCCCCCTCCCCTACTTCTCTCTCTCTCTCCCTCCCCTACTTCTTTCTCTCTCTCCCCCTCCCCTACTTCTTTCTCTCCCTCCCCTACTTTTTTCTCTCCCCCCTACTTCTTTCTCCCTCCCTCCCCTACTTGTTTCTCTCCCTCCCCCTCCCCTACTTCTTTCTCTCTCCCCCTCCCCTACTTCTTTCTCTCCCTCCCCTACTTTTTTCTCTCCCCCCCTACTTCTTTCTCTCTCCCTCCCTCCCCTACTTGTTTCTCTCCCTCCCCCTCCCCTACTTCTTTCTCTCCCTCCCCCTCCCCTACTTCTTTCTCTCTCCCCCTCCCTTACTTCTTTCTCTCCCTCCCCTACTTTTTTCTCTCCCTCCCCCTCCCCTACTTCTTTCTCTCTCCCCCTCCCCTACTTATTTCTCTCTCTCCTCCTCCCCTACTTCTTTTTCTCTCCCTCCCTCCCCTACTTTTCTCTCCCCCTCCCCTACTTTTCTCTCCCCCTCCCCTACTTTTTTCTTTCTCTCTCTCCCCCTCCCCTACTTCTTTCTCTCTCTCCCCCTCCCCTACTTCTTTCTCTCTCTCTCTCTCCCCCTCCCCTACTTCTTTCTCTCTCTCCCCCTCCCCTACTTCTTTCTCTCTCTCCCCCTCCTTCTTTCTCTCTCTCCCCCTCCTTCTTTCTCTCTCCCCCTCCTTCTTTCTCTCTCTCCCCCTCCCCTACTTTTCTCTCCCCCTCCCCTACTTCTTTCTCTCTCTCCCCTACTTCTTTCTTTCTCCCTCCCCCTCCCCTACTTCTTTCTCTCTCCCCCTCCCCTACTTCTTTCTCTCTCTCCCCCTCCCCTACTTCTTTCTCTCTCTCCCCCTCCCCTACTTCTTTCTCTCTCCCTCCCTCCCCTACTTTTCTCTCTCTCCCTCCCTCCCCTACTTCTCTCTCTCCCTCCCTCCCCTACTTCTTTCTCTCTCTCCCCTACTTCTTTCTTTCTCCCTCCCCCCCCCCCCTACTTCTTTCTCTCACTCCCCTACTTCTTTCTTTCTCCCTCCCCCTCCCCTACTTCTTTCTCTCTCTCCCCCTCCCCTACTTCTTTCTCTCTCTCCCCCTCCCCTACTTCTTTCTCTCTCTCCCCCTCCCCTACTTCTTTCTCTCTCTCCCCCTCCCCTACTTTCTCTCTCTCTCTCTCTCTCTCATTCACTTCTTGTTTTTGCTTAGACACTGGGTTACAACATATTTTTGTGCAAAGAGGAAATATAAGAGGGCAGCAGATTGCGGACACAGTGGTTACTATACAGTGGTTATCCTCGTAAACAGCCTCTATGTTAAAGTTATCCTCGCAAAACAGGCTGTATGTGGTGTTCAAGTTGTGCAGACTGTCAGACTAAGCTTGGCCACCACAATCAATGCATGCTTTCCAAAACCTCTAGCTATTGACCTTTAACTAAGTGCTTGAGCAACCTTTTAAAGTTCACAATGTGTTTACACTACGTATTCAAGATTGTGTACTCGGCTCTTGTATACATATTACTAACATTAGAGTGGTGTGTATGTGCGTGTGTGTGTGTGTGTGTGTGTGTGTGTGTGTGTGTGTGTGTGTGTGTGCATGTATGTGTGTTTGTGTGTGTGTGTATGTGCGTGTGTGTGTGTGTGTGTGTGTGTGTGTGTGTGTGTATGTGCGTGTGTGTGTGTATGTGTGTATGTGCGTGTTTGTGTGTGTGTGTGGTGTGTGTGTATGTGTATGTGCGTGTGTGTGTGTGTGTATGTGCGTGTTTGTGTGTGTGTGTGGTGTGTGTATGTGCGTGTGTGTGTGTGTATGTGCGTGTGTGTGTGTATGTGCGCGTGTGTGTGTGCGTGCGTATGTGTGTGTGTGTGTGCACGCGAATGTAAATCAAATAAAGAAACTACTTTGATCTATATGACATTCAATCCCTCAGGTAGGAGTTTATATTTCTAATAACAGTAGACTGATCTTATTTAAGTGTTTACGATGCTGTCATTTATATTCTCTGTAAATATAGGACATGTCCATTCTATAAGAATGGACAATAATGATTTGAATCCCGAATCTGAAAAGGGACAATTGGTCAAAAGACAAGTGCAAATGCAGCCAATAAGATCAGTTCTTTTTTTTTGCCAATCATTAAGACAAAAGATCAGAATTGGGCTGCCTGTTTAAACTCAGCCATTGAGACATGTGGCCCATAGACATGTGGCCCATAGACTTGTGGCCCATAGACATGTGGCCCATGCGTCTACAGGCTACCTATAAGCAGAAACGGGTTCTCCAATGTCCCAGGTTCCTGTAGAACTATAACTGTTGTTATGTAACTAGGCAAGTCAGTTAACAACAAATTCTTATTTACACATGGCAAAATCCAGACGACGACCGTTCCAATTGTGCGCCGCCCTATCGGACTCCCAATCACGTCCGGATGTGATCGAGCCTGTATTCGAACCAGGGACTGACACCGTTTGCAATGAGATGCAGTGCCTTAGATCGCTGCACCACTCGGGAGCCTCATATACATATCACATGGGGCATGTGTAGCCCTTACAGTGAAATACTTACTTACAAGCCCTTAATATCTTAACTTCTTAAAGAATTGTAAATAAAAGTAACAAATAATTAAACTGCAGCAGTGAAATAAAGTTCCAGTTTGCTTCTTAATATAAATCCACTTTGCTTCTTAATATAAATCCACTTTGCTTCCTAATATAAATCCACTTTGCTTCCTAATATAAATCCACTTTGCTTCCTAATATAAATCCACTTTGCTTCCTAATATAAATCCACTTTGCTTCCTAATATAAATCCACTTTGCTTCCTAATATAAATCCACTTTGCTTCCTAATATAAATCCACTTTGCTTCCTAATATAAATCCACTTTGCTTCCTAATATAAATCCACTTTGCTTCCTAATATAAATCCACTTTGCTTCCTAATATAAATCCACTTTGCTTCCTAATATAAATCCACTTTGCTACCTAATATAAATCCACTTTGCTTCCTAATATAAATCCACTTTGCTTCCTAATATAAATCCACTTTGCTTCCTAATATAAATCCACTTTGCTTCCTAATATAAATCCACTTTGCTTCCTAATATAAATCCATTTTGCTTCCTAATATAAATCCACTTTGCTTCCTAATATAAATCCACTTTGCTTCCTAATATAAATCCACTTTGCTTCCTAATATAAATCCACTTTGCTTCTTAATATAAATCCACTTTGCTTCCTAATATAAATCCACTTTGCTTCCTAATATAAATCCACTTTGCTTCTTAATATAAATCCACTTTGCTTCCTAATATAAATCCACTTTGCTTCTTAATATAAATCCATATTGCTTCCTAATATAAATCCACTTTGCTTCCTAATATAAATCCACTTTGCTTTCCTAATATAAATCCACTTTGCTTCCTAATATAAATCCACTTTGCTTCCTAATATAAATCCACTTTGCTTCTTAATATAAATCCACTTTGCTTCCTAATATAAATCCACTTTGCTTCCTAATATAAATCCACTTTGCTTCTATAATTAAAATATTAGTTTGTATTTCTTACAGCTAGTTTACACTTTCTTTGCAAATTGTCACTAAATCATGTTAGCAGCTAATGTTAATCGCTAGTTAGCTGACTAGCTAATAAAATGTACTGAGTCAGAGTAAATGTAGCTAGCTAATACAGCCTGATACTGGTACTGGTGGAGGCCTAAATCAGCATGTTTGTGTATCAGTATCTTCTAAATCAAAGTGGAGCTGGCAAATCGCAATTGCAACACTTGGTTAAAAATATCATGCAGCCTTTACGTGGCAATGTAGAAATGATCTCATTTTAGATCAACGTTTGGTTGAAGTTTGATTGAACAGTATTAAACAATCAGAATGGAGAAAGCCCCATTGCATTCTCACACAATCAGAATGGAGAAAGCTCCATTGCATTCTCACACAATCAGAATGGAGGAAGCCCCATTGCATTCTCACACAATCAGAATGGAGAAAGTCCCATTGCATTCTCAAACAATCAGAATGGAGAAAGCCCCATTACATTCTCACACAATCAGAATGGAGAAAGTCCCATTTACAAGTTATTTCACAGTAGAGGGTGGCCTGGTCTACCGGCCAGGAGGGTGGCCTGGTCTACCGGCCAGGAGGGTGGCCTGGTCTACTTACTCCGACTAGCCAGGAGGGTGGCCTGGTCTACTTACTCCGACTAGCCAGGAAGGTGGCCTGGTCTTCTTACTCCGACTAGCCAGGAGAGTGACCTGGTCTACTTACTCCGACTAGCCAGGAGGGTGACCTGGTCTACTTACTCCGACTAGCCAGGAGGGTGGCCTGGTCTACTTACTCCGACCAGCCAGGAGGGTGGCCTGGTCTACTTACTCCGACCATCCAGGAGGGTGGCCTGGTCTACTTACTCCGACTAGCCAGGAGGGTGGCCTGGTCTACTTACTCCGACTAGCCAGGAAGGTGGCCTGGTCTACTTACTCCGACTAGCCAGGAGGGTGGCCTGGTCTACTTACTCCGACTACCCAGGAGGGTGGCCTGGTCTACTTACTCCGACTAGCCAGGAGGGCGTCCAGCGACTCAGCCCACTTATCCAGTTCCTCCCGGCTGAACTGGACCTTGCTGTGGCCCACCTGACTCCATTGGCGAAGGAACGGGAGGCGGGACCGCTGCTCTTTAACACTGGAGAGGAAGAGACAGGGGAGAGAGGGGAGAGAGGGAGAGACATGAAGGGGGAGAGAGGGAGAGACATGGAGAGAGGGAGAGACAGGGGAGATAGGGAGAGACAGGGGAGATAGGGAGAGACATGGAGAGAGGGGGAGACAGGGAGAGACATGGAGAGAGGGGGAGACAGGGAGAAACATGGAGAGAGGGGGAGACAGGGAGAAACATGGAAAGAGGGGAGACAGGGAGAAACATGGAGAGAGGAGAGACATGGAGAGAGGGGGAGACAGGGAAAGAGAATGAGAGAGAGGGAAAGAGAGAAAGGAGGGGTAAGGAGACAGGGGGAGACAGGGAAAGGGAGAGACAATGAGAAGTAGAGAGAGACAGGGAGAGCGAGAGAGACAGGGAGAGAGGGGGGGTAAGGAGAGAGGGGGAGACAAGGACAGAGAGATGAGGACAGACAGAGAGACAAGGAGATAAGAGTAGGTTTTGGTGTGGTTGGATCTGATTCCATGACGACACCACCCTCCTTTCCACAACTGGTTGGCTCAGTATCATTACAACCTCAAGGGTGGCATCCTTCCAAACGGAACTTCTTACTGTACATCCCAAATGGCACCCTATTCCCTATGTCGTTCCAGACGGCACCCTATTCCCTATGTCGTTCCAGACGGCACCCTATTCCCTATGTCGTTCCAGACAGCACCCTATTCCCTATGTCGTTCCAGACAGCACCCTATTCCCTATGTCGTTCCAGACAGCACCCTATTCCCTATGTCGTTCCAGACAGCACCCTATTCCCTATGTCGTTCCAGACGGCACCCTATTCCCTATGTCGTTTCCTCTTTGAAAGAAACCTCGTCCCCATGCTATTGGCCACAGTGGAGGAAATGTACTATTGCTAAGACAGTTACTGAATACCAATGAAGTGACGAGGATATTTTAGTATATCCGTGTGACATCAGTGTTGAAAATCAAAAAAAAATTCCCCCCCCCAAACTGACTTTGTATTACGATCGGAATGCAATGCCCAGGCACATTGATGAGCTTACCGATCTTTCTGCTCTGGGTTAAACAGGTTGGAGTGTGACGAATGGGGACTCTGAAAATAGAGACACGATTAGTTTATTTCCAAATTTAAAATCATCGGCATGTGTCACACACACAGACACACAGACACACAGACACACAGACACACAGACACACAGACACACAGACAGACCAGACAGGACAGACAGGACAGACAGGCAACACACACACCTCAGCGGTATGACCTTGGTTTTAGGCCCAATCGTAATATATCATTTAAGGAAGTTCTGTTTGAGCAATATTTTTCCGTCATCGTCGCCATAAGAAAACAACGTTGCCTCCGGGAAAGACTGTGGTTGAACTCAATGTGTGTGCCAATAGGAGAAGGACTTGTCACCACCAAACTTGGTATTCATTGCTTTTGCCATTTAGCAGATCAGATGCTATTATACAAAGGATAAAATGATGGATTTTAAGAGCGCTTAATGAGTTACACATAATTTCAATCAAATTTTGAATATATGACTAAAAACGTAAATGTGATTGAATATGAAATCCTTAATTCTGTCTTACTTTGACTTTTGATACTTAAGGATATTTAAAACCAAATACTTTTAGTAACTTTCTATTAAGGTATCTATACTTTAACTCAAGTATGACAATTGGGTAGTTTTTCCACCACTGGGTGCAGGACACTACAGGGGGTGCAGTACACTACAGGGGGTGCAGGACACTACAGGGGGTGCAGTACACTACAGGGGGTGCAGGACACTACAGGGGACTATAACTTATGTAGAACTAATCTAGAACTAATGTAGAACTAATGTAGAACTAATGTAGAACTAATCTAGAACTAATCTAGAACTGATCTAGAACTAATGTAGAACTAATGTAGAACTAATCTAGAACTAATGTAGAACTAATGTAGAACTAATCTAGAACTGATCTAGAACTAATGTAGAACTAATCTAGAACTGATCTAGAACTAATGTAGAACTAATGTAGAACTAATCTAGAACTGATCTAGAACTAATGTAGAACTAATGTAGAACTAATCTAGAACTAATGTAGAACTAATGTAGAACAAATGTAGAACTAATGTAGAACTAAGCTAGAACTAAAGTAGTCAAAAGCCATCACACACACAAGCCATTCATTCCCATACATCCAGCCTAACACATCCAATACCAAACACACTGTCAGAGCCCACTCCTCTAGTGACCCTGACCTCCCACGTCACTCTTTACCTGCCCAAACAGGCTCTTCAGATGTAGCTTGGCTGCTGACAGCTTGGCTCTGGCGTGGGACCGTTGCTGTGACTTGAAGGAAAAGGGGCTGGAGTCAAAGGTTGAGTACGAGGGAGAGGGCGGAGGCCGGTCGTGCCTGCCCATGCTCTCTGTGCTGCTACCTGAAGTCGCCGGCGCCAACTGGCCGTCACTGTACGCCCTGCATCCTTCGCTGAGGTTCACCACTCTCAGATGACCCTTACCCTCTGGCCTCCCCAGTTCTGTGACGTTCTCCACGCTGACGCTGTGCTCCTTGCCCAGCTCCCCCCTCCCCGGTGTCCTCCCAGGGCTGGCCTCAGGCTCCAGGATGATGGGCGTGGGGGGGAGAGAGGTGGTTCGCCCATCCAGTTTGTCCTCTCCCAGGTGTGGGGTGTAGGTGCCTGACTCCCCGTCCCGGCTGTGGTAGTTCTGGTCCTTAAGCTCCACCTTCTTCCACGGCAGGAAGTCCATATTCAATAGGGACCCCTCGGAGCTGAACCGACGCATGATGGCAGCGCCGCCGGATGGAGGGAAGGAGGGATATAGGTGCAGGTAGGGAACCACAGAAGGGAAGCCAAGCGGGTATGGGAAATGGAAGAGAGAGAGAGAGACAGAGAGAGACAGAGACAGAGAGAGACAGAGAGAGAGACAGAGACAGAGAGAGGGAGAGACACTGGAGGAAAGACTGCAGCAAAGAACAGTGTGTAAAAGAAAACAGAGACGGGAGGAAGATCAAATCGGACAATCACAGAAAATGTAGAAATTCATCAGGGTCTACCGTTTCATATCATTGGTACACTTTTACAGAGTTAAGGTACACTTTTACAGAGTTAAGGTACACTTTTACAGAGTTAAGGTACACTTTTACAGAGTTAAGGTACACTTTTACAGAGTTAAGGTACACTTTTACAGAGTTAAGGTATACTTTTACAGAGTTATGTCTGCAAGCTGCTGAGTCAAAGCCAGCCACTCTGACATGCTCACAAGTCTGTACAGCTACAGGTAGAAACACAGGGCCGAATCCCAAAAGCTACCCTCTATTCCCTAAAATAGTGTTCTACTTTTGAACAGAGATCATGAGTATGTATGATCAGGAGTACCATGTCAGTTGCTGTCGAGTCCATGACACATTTAATTTGAAAAAAAAAGTCGCGAGTTCGAATACCCGAACCCACAAGGGTTGTGGGGGAGAGTCTGTCGATATGCCCTGGAGCAAGGCATCTACCATCATTTGCTCCAGAGGTACTGTACTATGGCTGACTCTGTAAAGCTAAATTTCACTGCATCTATCCAGTGTATGTAACATAACTGTTGACTACTGCTGCTGACTATTTTAAACAGAAGTCGTATCTCAATCCCACCGGAAGGGGAGTTTATTAATTCCCGCTTGTAAACACTACAGTGTAAACAAACAAAAAAGATCCGGGGGGGTAAAATGTATTACCTCGATGTTCTGCAGTTACTCTGCCACCTGTGCATTCATGACTTCGGCTCCAAAGGGTTCTCTGTCCCGGGAAGTAAGTCCTCTGTTTGAACCATATGTTAAGTCTCAGTTCGATTAGGTTTGGTTTAGCTTGAGCGTCTCACTTGTGATTTCGGAGCGTTGCCAGGGGTGTATTCACTAGAAACCAAACGGAAGAAAATGGAACGAAAAGGGGAAGGACCTTCCTAAATGTGCCTATTGAGAAACTCCCGTTTCCCGTTTGGAATAAACGATTTTCGTTCCAAAACGTTTTGAACTAATCATTACACCCCTGGCAAGAAGCGGATTCGCGGACGCCCACTCTCTCTCTCCCTCCACCAAGTGCTCTCAATCGTTAACAGTGTCCTGACGCTCCATGTGTTACCGAATAGCTGCAAATAAATAACAAGCGGACCGACACACGAACGAAATTACTAGCACCGAGAAAGTTTCTCTACCTCAAACTTCATTTTTGTAATTATTTCACACGTGAATGACCCAGAAGCGCCTCTTGTCTGTGTCGCCACCAAAAACTCCGTATCAGTTTGCCGTTGTCACTTGGAGCGTAATTCGCATAATTGTAGGTGTGTCCAGGAAAACCGCAATAAACCACTTAGGAGGAACTCACTGGGGTGGGCTTGCTATGGGTGGAATCATTAGCTATGTTACCGGGTAACTTGTCCAGTGATTTTTTTGTTGTTGTTGTCGACATTTAGAAAGTTTGCATAGAAAATAGATGCAACAATAGCCTGCTAGGGTGCGGTTCCATTAACAGCTGAAATGTGTACCTTTTTGGACAAATTCACATAGAAATGTGGGTTATAGATCTGTCATTCTCATTGAAATCAAATCTAAGAAATGGTAGATCTGTTCTATGGTCGTCTGTAGCGCTCAATCTATTGCTGCAATGCCTGTAATGCTTTCAAAGACAGTCTTGATTGAGTAATGCAATTATCCAGTAGACATTCTCAGGCATACACCACTCAAGAGCATGATAACTACACAGATATCATGTTCATCCCACTACATGCCAATTCTCTGCTACAATCAGTATTCCGCTATCCCTGAGTTCCCTGGCCCTAAACCAACCATGAGAGAGAGAGAGAGAGAGAGAGAGAGAGAGAGAGAGAGAGAGAGAGAAAAGAGATGGGTGGTGGACTAGACTACTCTGATAGTGTCTATTCAACAGTACATCTCTGGTAGTGTCTATTCAACAGTACATCTCTGATAGTGTCTATTCAACAGTACATCTCTGATAGTGTCTATTCAACAGTACATCTCTGGTAGTGTCTATTCAACAGTACATCTCTGATAGTGTCTATTCAACAGTACATCTCTGATAGTGTCTATTCAACAGTACATCTCTGGTAGTGTCTATTCAACAGTACATCTCTGATAGTGTCTATTCAACAGTACATCTCTGGTAGTGTCTATTCAACAGTACATCTCTAGTAGTGTCTATTCAACAGTACATCTCTGGTAGTGTCTATTCAACAGCACATATCTGGTCTATCCAACAGTTCAGTGAGCTCAACGCTGATGCTCCTTATCCAACTACCACCCTAGACAAATTAATTATTTCACATAATATAATTCAAGGTAATGTAAATATTTAAACCATCCTCGAGGGGGGAAAAATGGAGTTGCATAATCATTGTGTTGTGTGCATATCTGAGGTTCTGTGGCAGGTGGATGAGCAGAGGGAGCCACAGGAGGTAGCTACCCTCTCTGAGAGTCTTTCAACATCGACAACACAGGCAACACGACAGTGTTCATAAATGTTTTCAAGTCTACAATCACTGTACTTGGGGGGTTACGTTTCCAAAGCAGACAGGCTTTTGAAGTTACAGAGTGTGGTGAACTTGACATGTATAGAGATGGCGTTCCCTCTAGTGGTAGACTGGCCACTCTACACACTGAAATTGTGATGTCAGATGGCGCTTTTGTCGTTTGGAGGAGGTCTGTCCTGCATCGTTATGCTTGCCTTTGTTGTTATCATTGAGGCTGAACCGGATAGTGTGTGTAGTTAAAATGACATCAAGATCATCACGTGGATTTAACCTAGCAAACTAGCTAGATATTGATTTACTGCTGCTCTTTAATTATTTGTTACTTTATTTCTTTTTTTGGGGGGGTGGGGGGTATTTTTCTTAAAACTGCATTGTTGGCTAAGAGCTTGAAAGGTAGCATTTCACTGTAAGGTCTACCTACACCTGTTGTATTCGGTGCATGTGACAAATACAATTTGATAGGTCACTAAACTATCTTCCTCTGAGTGTTTTGCGTTGTTAGCTTGTCAGCTAGCTTAGCGTTTGTTAACTTCTTTAGCTTGTCAGCTAGCTTAGCGTTTGTTAACTTCATTAGCTTGTCAGCTAGTTTAGCGTTTGTTATCTTCATTAGCTTGTCAGCTAGCTTAGCGTTTGTTATCTTCATTAGCTTGTCAGCTAGCTTAGCGTTTGTTATCTTCATTAGCTTGTCAGCTAGCTTAGCGTTTGTTATCTTCATTAGCTTGTCAGCTAGCTTAGCGTTTGTTATCTTCATTAGCTTGTCAGCTAGCTTAGCGTTTGTTATCTTCATTAGCTTGTCAGCTAGCTTAGCGTTTGTTATCTTCATTAGCTTGTCAGCTAGCTTAGCGTTTGTTATCTTCATTGGCTTGTCAGCTAGCTTAGCGTTTGTTATCTTCATTAGCTTGTCAGCTAGCGAGTATTAGCTAGCTAAGTGGCTTGCTAGTTCAAATAAAGCTTAACTGACAAACTTTTTACAAACTTTTATTCGTCATGAACATTACAAGTCAAAAGGGATTTCCCTTGTAATAACATATTAAAACATGTAATAACTGGTCTCGTTTCTCCAATAACTAATCATTAACACCCTCCACAAATTAACAACCGAAAATAAGGTAGAACTCTGTAATTATACATGAATAATTATACATGAAGAAAAAAAAACACCAATGATATTAGGCAAAGCTAAGCAAATGTATAAAAACAATTCCAGTGGCCTACTCACATGTTGTTCAATATTTACCTAGATGGGTAGACATGTAACCTAATTCAAGGATATTAGCTGAATTTCTAATTATAGAGAATTATCATTTAATTTCCATAGTGAATTATTGTAATGTTTGTTTATGTGGCAATTAAGCCCATAAGGGATGAATTGACAATTTGACACAAAAATAAAATGTTATTAACTACTTAATTAATTTTAAATTCAGAATTCATATAAAATGGAAGGACATTTGTCTATAACGTTGTGATGTTAATATCATAACTTTTCTGATAAAGTTCAGAACATCTAGGTTATTACATTTAGTTTATGTCTCACTGGTCTCTCCACCCCGGTGAAGATGGAGTCCCTGGTTTCCATGGCCACCCAGAGTTTCTGCCAGAAGATCCCGGTGTGCTCCCCAGCTCTGAGCCAGATCAGGTAGGTCGGTTTCTTCAGCTGCCTCCTCACGCGGTGGTAAGAGAGCTGCTGGTCTGGGATCTCTTCCAGGAACACGACTCCGGGGTGCTGGCCTTCTAGGCAGAGTTGCAAAGAAAAAAACATATCTCAGATTGGCCAATAAAAGATTAAGATGGGCAAAATTACACAGACACAGGACAGAGGAACTCTGCCTAGAAGGCCAGCTTCCCGGAGTCGACCCTTCACTGTTGACCTTGAGACTGGTGTTTTGCAGGTACTATTTAATGAAGCTGCCAGTTGAGGACTTGTGAGGTGTCTGTTTCTCAAACTAGACACTCTAATGTACTTGTCCTCTTGCTCAGTTGGGCCTCCCACTCCTCTTTCTATTCTGGTTAGAGCCAGTTTTGCTCTGTTCTGTGAAGGGAGTAGTACACAACGTTGTACAAGATCTATAGTTTCTTGGCAATTTCTCGCATGGAATAGCCTTAATTTCTCAGAATAAGAATAGACTGACGTGTTTCAGAAGAAAGTACTTTGTTTCTGTCCATTTTGAGCCTGTAATCGAACCCACAAATGCTGATGCTCCAGATACTCAACTAGTCTAAAGGCCAGTTTTATTGCTTCTTTAATCAGAACAGCAGTTTTCAGCTGTGCTAACATAATTGCAAAAGGGTTTTCTAATGATCAATTAGTCTTTTAAAATGATAAACTTGGATTAGCTAACACAACGAGCCATTGGAACACAGGAGTGATGGTTGCTGGTAATGGGCCTCTGTACGCCTATGTAGATATTCCATTAAAAATCAGCTGTTTCCAGCTACAATAGTCACTTGCAACATTAACAATGTCTACACTATATTTCTGATCAATTTGATGTTATTTTAATGGAGAAAAAAATGTGTTTTTCTTTTTAAAAACAAGGACATTTCTAAGTTTGACCCCAAACTTTTGAACGCGTGAAGGGATTTTATTTGCAGCTAGAGTGAGGGTTGTAAGGTTGACCAATCTCTCAATTTCCCCATTTTCCATACTGGTAATTTGATTCTCAATAAAAGCCAAACTGTTGAGTGATCGTAAACTTGTAAAGGTCTTCTTTATTGATTGGGTTCAGCTTATTTCCATTCAACTGCAGGGTCTCTATTGAAAGCACAATTCAAGGTTTTTTCATTCATTTTTTTCTACTGTATTATTGACTGTATGTTTTGTTTATTCCATGTGTAACTCTGTATTGTTGTATGTGTCGAACTGCTTTGCTTTATCTTGGCCAGGTCACAGTTGTAAATGAGAACTTGTTCTCAACTAGCCTACCTGGTTAAATAAAGGTAAAATAAAAATAAATAAATGTCCTTCCTTCAAATCCTTGGGAGATTCCTCATGGCATTTGTTACAGAGTAAAGCTTGTTGTGGCTTAGTCTTAGATTTATCAGCTGCTTAATGGATCTGAATGACGACTCAAGACAGCTCAGACATATTAATGTCTGATAAATCAAGCTTGGTTTGGGGGTTGACTGCAGCAAATCCTCAGATACAAAACTGATGTTGTTATTTTTTTTCGGTCGAAGTACACCCGGAGTAGATATGTGACAGGCAATATTGCCCACTTTTATAGCAAAGGATGTCTTTCTCCCTAAATTAGAAAAAGTGTCCGAGATGTTAACGAAGAATTGGTGAAGCTTTGGAGTACCATACTCATATTGTCAAAAGATATCTGGACGCCACTCTGGTCTAGCAAGGATATGTCACCCAGAAAAGACTGCCAACATCCCATTCCATGCTTCCATTTTGGCCACAGTAGGAGAGGTTTAAATTCTGAAGGTTAGGACGAACATCTGCTGTGATGCCTGGAACCTTTCCAATGGATTCTGGGATACATCCAGCAGCCTCAGGCCTACGGACATGTTTGCTATTTTCCTTAATTCCGACGAGGAAAATTTGTTCTTACAACTCCTCCTCCTCCTTCCAATTTGGTAAAATGTAAGAGGGGTTGAACATCCTTTAGATCAGGTACTTTGTTGTTGGTTTAAGTTCACTACATGTCGATCCAGAGAGAGGCAGGAGAGGATGACCCAATAGTTGTGATTAGGTTGTCATCCAGGTGTAGCGCTGAGAGGTTGTCCCTGAAACATGTGGACTGAGATGGTGGTGAGTTGGTTATAGCCCAGGTCTGGCCTTTGCAGGGCCACAAGGTGTAGAAAAGCTCTGTCTTCAACATGACAAATCACATTAGAGCAGTGTTTCCCAAACGTTTTATAGTCCCTTACCCCTTCAAACATTCATCCTCCAGCTGTACCCCTTCAAACATTCATCCTCCAGCTGTACCCCTTCAAACATTCATCCTCCAGCTGTACCCCTTCAAACATTCATCCTCCAGCTGTACCCCTTCAAACATTCATCCTCCAGCTGTACCCCTTCAAACATTCATCCTCCAGCTGTACCCCTTCAAACATTCATCCTCCAGCTGTACCCCTTCAAACATTCATCCTCCAGCTGTACCCCTTCAAACATTCAGCTGTACCCCTTCAAACATTCATCCTCCAGCTGTACCCCTTCAAACATTCATCCTCCAGCTGTACCCCTTCAAACATTCAACCTCCAGCTGTACCCCTTCAAACATTCATCCTCCAGCTGTACCCCTTCAAACATTCAGCTGTACCCCTTCAAACATTCAACCTCCAGCTGTACCCCTTCAAACATTCATCCTCCAGCTGTACCCCTTCAAACATTCATCCTCCAGCTGTACCCCTTCAAACATTCATCCTCCAGCTGTACCCCCTCAAACATTCAACCTCCAGCTGTACCCCTTCAAACATTCAGCTGTACCCCTTCAAACATTCAACCTCCAGCTGTACCCCTTCAAACATTCAACCTCCAGCTGTACCCCTTCAAACATTCATCCTCCAGCTGTACCCCTTCAAACATTCATCCTCCAGCTGTACCCCTTCAAACATTCAGCTGTACCCCTTCAAACATTCATCCTCCAGCTGTACCCCTTCAAACATTCAACCTCCAGCTGTACCCCTTCAAACATTCATCCTCCAGCTGTACCCCTTCAAACATTCATACTCCAGCTGTACCCCTTCAAACATTCATCCTCCAGCTGTACCCCTTCAAACATTCATCCTCCAGCTGTACCCCTTCAAACATTCATCCTCCAGCTGTACCCCTTCAAACATTCATCCTCCAGCTGTACCCCCTCAAACATTCAACCTCCAGCTGTATCCCTTCAAACATTCAGCTGTACCCCTTCAAACATTCATCCTCCAGCTGTACCCCTTCAAACATTCAAACTCCAGCTGTACCCCTTCAAACATTCATCCTCCAGCTGTACCCCTTCAAACATTCATCCTCCAGCTGTACCCCTTCAAACATTCATCCTCCAGCTGTACCCCTTCAAACATTCATCCTCCAGCTGTACCCCTTCAAACATTCAGCTGTACCCCTTCAAACATTCATCCTCCAGCTGTACCCCTTCAAACATTCAACCTCCAGCTGTACCCCTTCAAACATTCATCCTCCAGCTGTACTCCTTCAAACATTCATCCTCCAGCTGTACCCCTTCAAACATTCAACCTCCAGCTGTACCCCTTCAAACATTCATCCTCCAGCTGTACCCCTTCAAACATTCATCCTCCAGCTGTACCCCTTCAAACATTCATCCTCCAGCTGTACCCCTTCAAACATTCATCCTCCAGCTGTACCCCTTCAAACATTCATCCTCCAGCTGTACCCCTTCAAACATTCAACCTCCAGCTGTACCCCTTCAAACATTCATCCTCCAGCTGTACCCCTTCAAACATTCATCCTCCAGCTGTACCCCTTCAAACATTCATCCTCCAGCTGTACCCCTTCAAACATTCAACCTCCAGCTGTACCCCTTCAAACATTCATCCTCCAGCTGTACCCCCTCAAACATTCAACCTCCAGCTGTACCCCTTCAAACATTCAGCTGTACCCCTTCAAACATTCAACCTCCAGCTGTACCCCTTCAAACATTCAACCTCCAGCTGTACCCCTTCAAACATTCAACCTCCAGCTGTACCCCTTCAAACATTCATCCTCCAGCTGTACCCCTTCAAACATTCATCCTCCAGCTGTACCCCTTCAAACATTCAGCTGTACCCCTTCAAACATTCATCCTCCAGCTGTACCCCTTCAAACATTCAACCTCCAGCTGTACCCCTTCAAACATTCAACCTCCAGCTGTACCCCTTCAAACATTCATCCTCCAGCTGTACCCCTTCAAACATTCATCCTCCAGCTGTACCCCTTCAAACATTCATCCTCCAGCTGTACCCCTTCAAACATTCAACCTCCAGCTGTACCCCTTCAAACATTCATCCTCCAGCTGTACCCCTTCAAACATTCATCCTCCAGCTGTACCCCTTCAAACATTCATCCTCCAGCTGTACCCCTTCAAACATTCATCCTCCAGCTGTACCCCTTCAAACATTCAACCTCCAGCTGTACCCCTTCAAACATTCATCCTCCAGCTGTACCCCTTCAAACATTCATCCTCCAGCTGTACCCCTTCAAACATTCATCCTCCAGCTGTACCCCTTCAAACATTCAACCTCCAGCTGTACCCCTTCAAACATTCATCCTCCAGCTGTACCCCCTCAAACATTCAACCTCCAGCTGTACCCCTTCAAACATTCAGCTGTACCCCTTCAAACATTCAACCTCCAGCTGTACCCCTTCAAACATTCAACCTCCAGCTGTACCCCTTCAAACATTCATCCTCCAGCTGTACCCCTTCAAACATTCATCCTCCAGCTGTACCCCTTCAAACATTCAGCTGTACCCCTTCAAACATTCATCCTCCAGCTGTACCCCTTCAAACATTCATCCTCCAGCTGTACCCCTTCAAACATTCATCCTCCACCTGTACCCCTTCAAACATTCATCCTCCAGCTGTACCCCTTCAAACATTCATCCTCCAGCTGTACCCCTTCAAACATTCAACCTCCAGCTGTACCCCTTCAAACATTCATCCTCCAGCTGTACCCCTTCAAACATTCATCCTCCAGCTGTACCCCTTCAAACATTCATCCTCCAGCTGTACCCCTTCAAACATTCATCCTCCAGCTGTACCCCTTCAAACATTCAACCTCCAGCTGTACCCCTTCAAACATTCATCCTCCAGCTGTACCCCTTCAAACAATCAGCTGTACCCCTTCAAACATTCATCCTCCAGCTGTACCCCTTCAAACATTCATCCTCCAGCTGTACCCCTTCAAACATTCATCCTCCAGCTGTACCCCTTCAAACATTCATCCTCCAGCCGTACCCCTTCAAACATTCAACCTCCAGCTGTACCCCTTCAAACATTCATCCTCCAGCTGTACCCCTTCAAACATTCATCCTCCAGCCGTACCCCTTCAAACATTCATCCTCCAGCCGTACCCCTTCAAACATTCATCCTCCAGCTGTACCCCTTCAAACATTCAACCTCCAGCTGTACCCCTTCAAACATTCAACCTCCAGCTGTACCCCCTCTAGCACCAGGGTCAGCACACTCTCAAATGTAGTGTTTTTTGCCATCATTGTAAGCCTGCCACACACACACTATACGATACATTTATTAAACATAACAATGAGTGTGAGTTTTTGTCACAACCTGGCTTGTGGGAAATGACAAAGAACTCTTATAGGACCAGAGCACAAATAATAATATAATAATAATCAATAATTTTGCTCTTTATTTAACCATCTTACATATAAAACCGTATTTTTTCATTGGAGAGAGTCTCAGTCTTATATCATTTTCCACACACAGTCTGTGCCTGTATTTAGTTTTCGGATAAAAAAATTAAGTTGTTTGTGTCATCCGTTTCGGGAAAGTACCTGTGTAAATACGCACCCAGCTCACTCAGGTACTTCGCTATATCACATTTGACATTGTCCGTAAGCTTGAGTTAATTTGCACACCAAAAAATAATGTTAATTATTTGACTAGGCTACTTGTATTTGACATTGTGTTGTCATTTTGCTGAACACTAGATGGTTTAATTGTATTTTTGGCAGTGAAACGAGGCTACTCAGGCGAGAAAAAAACCTCACCCAAATGTATAGCCCCGTTGGAAAATATAAATGTACTGTTTGAAAATGTGAAGGGAAAAAATATATATATATATATTTAAAAAAAAATGTGAATCACATTTTTATTTGCATACCCCCGACAGCATTGCGCACCTGCCTTAGGCTATAATTATAATTTTCTGTTGTTGACAGAGTTACAGTATAAGGCTATTTTTGCACCTGAACAAAACATGCAAACTTAAAATAGCTTGTCGATCCTGTATTGGTGGTGTTGATGTCAACTTAATGGTCGACTGTAAGAAGGTCATTCACCTAATCATTACTTAAAACGTTTGCCTAATGATAATAATACGTTACGAATATGTGGTTCAAATGGAGTAGAGGAACGTAAAAAAATTAGATCCATGTTTGGCAAAATTGTTCCATTCCAAGCCCAGCACACCTGATTCAACTCATCGACGGTTTGCTAATTCATTTGGTGGAATCACGTGTGCTTGAACTTGGATTCACCAAATACTGTATGAAACGAGAAAAGAGATAAGAGAAAGAAAACATCTTCAGGGCAAATACGCTCAGAGAAAACACGGGCTGAAACAGGTACAAAATAGCTAATAGCTAATAGACGAAGCATACGCAGAAAAGTACCTCATAGTTACTGTAAAATATGGTGGTGGATCTTTGATGTCACGGGACTATTTTTGCTTACCTTTGCCATTGTTAAGGTCAACGGCATCATGAACGTTACCAAGTTCCCTGGACATTTTAGGCAAAAACATGGTTGCCTTTGCTAGAAGGCTGAAACAACAACAAAATAACAATAAACTGCATTGTCTAAAGAAGATTCAGTCCCTTATACAAATGACCAAATGTACAGAAGGAATAGATTTACCAGTTTTCAATCATAGGGAAATATCAAACAGCCATGTACTATGGCGCTCCCATCGTCTCAACTCCCCATTTAGCATATCTGAAACGTTTTAATTTGTGAAAGATTGATAACCCCATATCGAGGTTGTAATTGTCACGGATCCCTCCGGAACATTCATTACGCACGCCTGTCCCCTATTTCCGCTGATTAGTATTTGTGTAAGTGGGCCCTTTGGTTTCCATTGGGCTGACGATGATTGTTACAATGTCCGTTGGTGCGTGTGAGTACCTGTGCTGTGTTGTTTTTTGGCTTTCGTGCCCTTGTGGATTGTGCAGATGATTACGGGTCTGGTCCCGTGTGGTATCATTGTGCAGATGATTACGGGGTCTAGTCCCGTGTGGTATCATTGCGCAGATGATTACGGGTCTCGTCCCGTGTGGTATCATTGCGCAGATGATTACGGGGTCTAGTCCCGTGTGGTATCATTGTGCGCGTGTGTTATTTATTCAAGGTACTCCTCGCTCTTTTGTTTTGGGATTCTACCCTGTGTTTTTGTTACGTGTTTGTGCTTTTACACGGCACGCCGTAGTTTGGGGCTTAATAAAAAAACTATTACGCACGCTTCAACTGCAGTAGAGCCTGCTACAGATCTATATGGAACACGCTTCAACTGCAGTAGAGCCTGCTACAGATCTACATGGAACACGCTTCAACTGCAGTAGAGCCTGCTACAGATCTACATGGAACACGCTTCAACTGCAGTAGAGCCTGCTACAGATCTACATGGAACACGCTTCAACTGCAGTAGAGCCTGCTACAGATCTATATGGAACACGCTTCAACTGCAGTAGAGCCTGCTACAGATCTACATGGAACACGCTTCAACTGCAGTTGAGCCTGCTACAGATCTACATGGAACACGCTTCAACTGCAGTAGAGCCTGCTACAGATCTACATGGAACACGCTTCAACTGCAGTAGAGCCTGCTACAGATCTACATGGAACACGCTTCAACTGCAGTTGAGCCTGCTACAGATCTACATGGAACACTCTTCAACTGCAGTAGAGCCTGCTACAGATCTATATGGAACACGCTTCAACTGCAGTAGAGCCTGCTACAGATCTACATGGAACACGCTTCAACTGCAGTAGAGCCTGCTACAGATCTACATGGAACACGCTTCAACTGCAGTAGAGCCTGCTACAGATCTACATGGAACACGCTTCAACTGCAGTAGAGCCTGCTACAGATCTATATGGAACACGCTTCAACTGCAGTAGAGCCTGCTACAGATCTACATGGAACACGCTTCAACTGCAGTTGAGCCTGCTACAGATCTACATGGAACACGCTTCAACTGCAGTAGAGCCTGCTACAGATCTACATGGAACACGCTTCAACTGCAGTAGAGCCTGCTACAGATCTACATGGAACACACTTCAACTGCAGTAGAGCCTGCTACAGATCTACATGGAACACACTTCAACTGCAGTAGAGACCTACCTGGAACACACTTCAACTGCAATTTTACAACATCTGTATTGTTTCTGAGCAACTTCTCCAGTACTGCACCCCGCTGACAGGTCTGGTAATATCAGAGAATAATATGCTGTCCACAATCAAGAGTACATTCAGAACGATCACTAACGATGATTTTTGGATTACACAGTTGATACCTTACAAGGTTCCAGCCAGTCAGAATAGAGATCTGTGAGCAGTGTGAAACATGAAAAACCTGTAACTTGAAACATTCTTCCTCTATATATGGTTTCTGTATTACTCTATATTACTTCAACATAATCCTTATTCCAAGTACTACCATGACGTTGGAAAATAAACATATTAAAAACAGAAACATACAAATTAGGGAACTCAGAAGTAAAAAACTATAGTATACATTTTTGTCCCCCCCCCCCCCCCCCCCCCCCCCCCCCCAAAAAAAACGAAGGACTTACAGAACTTCCTGACATGGTTTCATGCTTGCATTCTCCCTGTTTGTTACAAATTGTATTTTTAAGCAATAAGGCCCAAGGGGTGTGGTATATGGCCAATGTACCACGGCTAATGTACCACGGCTAAGAGCTGTGCCTGGACACAGTCCTTAGCCGTGGTATATTGGCCATATACCACACACCCCCGAGGTGCCTTATTGCTATTAGAAACTGGTTACCATTGTAATTAGAGCAGAAAAATAAAATGTTTTGTCATACCCATGGTATACTGTCTGATATACCACAGCTTTCATCCAATCAGCAATCAGGGCTCGAACCACCCAGTTTATAATCTCCATTATAAACGGTCTGGTTGGAGCCCTGAATGCTGATTGGCTGAAAGCCGCGGTATATACCACATGTATGACAAATATTTTATTTGTACTGCTCTAATTACCATGGTAACCAGTTTATAATAGCAATAAGGCACCTCGGGGTTTGTGGTATACTGCTGCGTTGCGTCCTGCCTAAGAACAGCCCATAGCTGTGGTATACTGCTGCGTTGCGTCCTGCCTAAGAACAGCCCATAGCTGTGGTATACTGCTGCGTTGCGTCCTGCCTAAGAACAGCCCATAGCTGTGGTATATTGCTGCGTTGCGTCCTGCCTAAGAACAGCCCATAGCTGTGGTATACTGCTGCGTTGCGTCCTGCCTTAGAACAGCCCATAGCTGGTCACGTATCACACACCCTCTGGTCTTGCAGCTTAATTGGTTGACAAACAGAGAATAAGATAATATAGAAAAGAGATGAGATGTCTTATGTCTGTCAGATAATGGTCCTGTCTGTCAGATAATGGTCCTATGTCTGTCAGATAATGGTCCTATGTCTGTCAGATAATGGTCCTATGTCTGTCAGATAATGGTCCTATGTCGGTCAGATAATGGTCCTATGTCTGTCAGATAATGGTCCTATGTCTGTCAGATAATGGTCCTATGTCTGTCAGATAATGGTCCTATGTCTGTCAGATAATGGTCCTATGTCTGTCAGATAATGGTCCTATGTCGGTCAGATAATGGTCCTATGTCTGTCAGATAATGGTCCTATGTCTGTCAGATAATCTTATCATGTCATCATTCTGAACTGTTGTAACCTCATGCATCTGCAAAAAACCCAGCCTTGCTCATGATTCAGTAGTACACCCATTGGTTTAATAATCATTTATTTACTAGCTAACTAAATAATAACACAGAATAAACATACACCCCTTACAGAAGACAAAGGTCCCTAGTGGACTGACAAAATTTGATGGCTTGTTGAGAGAGAGAGAGAGAGAGAGAGAGAGAGTGTGAGAGAGAGAGAGAGAGAGAGACAGAGAGAGAGAACACTTGGATACGCTTGGAAACTACTCTCACAGGAATCATAATACTTTGCACACCAACTATTTGGAATAATAAATCATGAATGTATTTACTTCTGAGTGCCCTAGTTCACAGTCTATCTCTGTCAGAACCAGGTCTTCTTAGGAAGGAGTTGGTTTGGCCTTTCAGCAGCACACCTGTAAGGGTCCGGACCTCCCTCTTCTACTGTTGTTCACTCTGGGAGACAGCCAGCCGTGTCGACGATTCCCATTGGGGATGCTAGTCAGAGAATACAGTGATTTGAGACTCGTTGTCGGATGGGATGGTTTGGTCCCTCTTATTCCGGAGACTCCCAGCCATGTATTTAAACTTATTCCAGTTAAGGGATGGTGAACTGCTCCCCTGCTGGTCTCTGACTTAGAGTACGCATCCCAAAAGCAGCCCTGTTCCCTATATAGTACACTACGATAGACCAGAGCCCTATTCCCTATATAGTGCACTACTTTAGACCAGAGCCCTATTCCCTATATAGTACACTACTTTAGACCAGAGCCCTATTCCCTATATAGTGCACTACTTTAGACCAGAGCCCTATTCCCTATATAGTACACTACTTTAGACCAGAGCCCTATTCACTATATATTGCACTACTTTAGACCAGAGCCCTATTCTCTAAAGAGTGCACTACTTTAGACCAGAGCCCTATTCCATACATAGTGCACTAATTTAGACTAGAGCCCTATTCCCTAAATAGTGCACTACTTTAGACCAGAGCCCTATTCCCTAAATAGTGCACTACTTTAGACCAGAGCCCTATTCCCTAAATAGTGCACTACTTTAGACCAGAGCCCTATTCCCTAAATAGTGCACTACTTTAGACCAGAGCCCTATTCCCTATATAGTGCAATACTTTAGACAAGAGCCCTATTCCCTATATAGTGCACTACTTTAGACCAGAGCCCTATTCCCTAAATAGTGCACTACTTTAGACCAGAGCCCTATTCCCTAAATAGTGCACTACTTTAGACCAGAGCCCTATTCCCTAAATAGTGCACTACTTTAGACCAGAGCCCTATTCCCTAAATAGTGCACTACTTTAGGCCAGAGCCCTATTCCCTAAATAGTGCACTACTTTAGACCAGAGCCCTATTCCCTATATAGTGCAATACTTTAGACAAGCGCCCTATTCCCTATATAGTGCACTACTTTAGACCAGAGCCCTATTCCCTATATAGTGCAATACTTTAGACAAGAGCCCTATTCCCTATATAGTGCACTACTTTAGACCAGAGCCCTATTCCCTATATAGTGCACTACTTTAGACCAGAGCCCTATTCCCTATATAGTGCACTACTTTAGACAAGCGCCCTATTCCCTATATAGTGCACTACTTTAGACCAGGGCCCTATTCCCTATA
The DNA here is from genome assembly GCF_045791955.1 of Oncorhynchus clarkii lewisi. Taxonomy (NCBI): domain Eukaryota; kingdom Metazoa; phylum Chordata; class Actinopteri; order Salmoniformes; family Salmonidae; genus Oncorhynchus; species Oncorhynchus clarkii. The sequence goes on along the minus strand of NC_092178.1, from coordinate 7,723,253 downwards.
TAGTGCACTACTTTAGACCAGAGCCCTATTCCCTAAATAGTGCACTACTTTAGACCAGAGCCCTATTCCCTAAATAGTGCACTACTTTAGACCAGAGCCCTATTCCCTATATAGTGCACTACTTTAGACAAGCGCCCTATTCCCTATATAGTGCACTACTTTAGACCAGAGCCCTATTCCCTATATAGTGCACTACTTTAGACCAGAGCCCTATTCCCTATATAGTGCACTACTTTAGACCAGAGACCTATTCCCTATATAGTGCACTACTTTAGACCAGAGCCCTATTCCCTATATAGTTCACTACTTTAGACCAGAGCCCTATTCCCTATATAGTACACTACTTTAGACCAGAGGCCTATTCCCTATATAGTGCACTACTTTAGACCAGAGCACTATTCCCTACAGAGTGCACTACTTTAGACCAGAGCCCTATTCCATACATAGTGCACTAATTTAGACTAGAGCCCTATTCCCTAAATAGTGCACTACTTTAGACCAGAGCCCTATTCCCTAAATAGTGCACTACTTTAGACCAGAGCCCTATTCCCTAAATAGTGCACTACTTTAGACCAGAGCCCTATTCCCTAAATACTGCACTACTTTAGACCAGAGCCCTATTCCCTAAATAGTGCACTACTTTAGACCAGAGCCCTATTCCCTATATAGTGCACTACTATAGACCAGAGCCCTATTCCCTATATAGTGCACTACTTTAGACCAGAGCCCTATTCCCTATATAGTGTACTACTTTAGACCAGAGCCCTATTCCCTAAATAGTACACTACTTTAGACCAGAGCCCTATTCCCTAAATAGTGCACTACTTTAGACCAGAGCCCTATTCCCTAAATAGTACACTACTTTAGACCAGAGCCCTATTCCCTATATAGTGCACTACTTTAGACCAGAGCCCTATTCCCTATATAGTACACTACTTTAGACCAGAGCACTATTCCCTATATAGTACACTACTTTAGACCAGAGCCCTATTCCCTATATAGTACACTACTTTAGACCAGAGCCCTATTCCCTATATAGTACACTACTTTAGACCAGAGCCCTATTCCCTATATAGTGCACTACTTTAGACCAGAGCCCTATTCCCTATATAGTACACTACTATAGACCAGAGCCCTATTCCCTAAATAGTGCACTACTTTAGACCAGAGCCCTATTCCCTATATAGTGCACTACTATAGACCAGAGCCCTATTCCCTATATAGTGCACTACTTTAGACCAGAGCCCTATTCCCTATATAGTGTACTACTTTAGACCAGAGCCCTATTCCCTAAATAGTACACTACTTTAGACCAGAGCCCTATTCCCTAAATAGTGCACTACTTTAGACCAGAGCCCTATTCCCTAAATAGTACTCTACTTTAGACCAGAGCCCTCTTCCCTATATAGTGCACTACTTTAGACCAGAGCCCTATTCCCTATATAGTACACTACTTTAGACCAGAGCACTATTCCCTATATAGTACACTACTTTAGACCAGAGCCCTATTCCCTATATAGTACACAACTTTAGACCAGAGCCCTATTCCCTATATAGTACACTACTTTAGACCAGAGCCCTATTCCCTATATAGTACACTACTTTAGACCAGAGCCCTATTCCCTATATAGTACACTACTTTAGACCAGAGCCCTATTCCCTATATAGTACACTACTTTAGACCAGAGCCCTATTCCCTATATAGTGCACCTCTTTAGACCAGAGCCCTATTCCATACATAGTGCACTAATTTAGACTAGAGCCCTATTCCCTAAATAGTGCACTACTTTAGACCAGAGCCCTATTCCCTAAATAGTGCACTACTTTAGACCAGAGCCCTATTCCCTAAATAGTGCACTACTTTAGACCAGAGCCCTATTCCCTAAATAGTGCACTACTTTAGACCAGAGCCCTATTCCCTAAATAGTGCACTACTTTAGACCAGAGCCCTATTCCCTATATAGTGCAATACTTTAGACAAGAGCCCTATTCCCTATATAGTGCACTACTTTAGACCAGAGCCCTATTCCCTAAATAGTGCACTACTTTAGACCAGAGCCCTATTCCCTAAATAGTGCACTACTTTAGACCAGAGCCCTATTCCCTAAATAGTGCACTACTTTAGACCAGAGCCCTATTCCCTAAATAGTGCACTACTTTAGACCAGAGCCCTATTCCCTAAATAGTGCACTACTTTAGACCAGAGCCCTATTCCCTATATAGTGCACTACTTTAGACAAGCGCCCTATTCCCTATATAGTGCACTACTTTAGACCAGAGCCCTATTCCCTATATAGTGCACTACTTTAGACCAGAGCCCTATTCCCTATATAGTGCACTACTTTAGACCAGAGCCCTATTCCCTATATAGTGCACTACTTTAGACAAGCGCCCTATTCCCTATATAGTGCACTACTTTAGACCAGAGCCCTATTCCCTATATAGTGCACTACTTTAGACCAGAGCCCTATTCCCTATATAGTGCACTACTTTAGACCAGAGCCCTATTCCCTATATAGTGCACTACTTTAGACCAGAGCCCTATTCCCTATATAGTGCACTACTTTAGACCAGAGCCCTATTCCCTATATAGTGCACTACTTTAGACCAGAGCCCTATTCCCTATATAGTGCACTACTTTAGACCAGAGCCCTATTCCCTATATAGTGCACTACTTTAGACCAGAGCCCTATTCCCTATATAGTGCACTACTTTAGACCAGAGCCCTATTCCCTATATAGTACACTACTATAGACCAGAGCCCTATTCCCTATATAGTGCACTACTTTAGACCAGAGCCCTATTCCCTATATAGTGCACTACTTTAGACCAGAGCCCTATTCCCTATATAGTGCACTACTTTAGACCAGAGCCCTATTCCCTATATAGTGCACTACTTTAGACCAGAGGCCTATTCCCTATATACTGCACTACTTTAGACCAGAGCCCTATTCCCTATATAGTGCACTACTTCAGACCAGAGCCCTATTCCCTATATAGTGCACTACTTTAGACCAGAGCCCTATTCCCTATACAGTGCACTACTTTAGACCAGAGCCCTATTCCCTATATAGTGCACTACTTTAGACCAGAGCCCTATTCCCTATATAGTGCACTACTTTAGACCAGAGCCCTATTCCCTATATAGTACACTACTATAGACCAGAGCCCTATTCCCTAAATAGTGCACTACTTTAGACCAGAGCCCTATTCCCTATATAGTGCACTACTTTAGACCAGAGCCCTATTCCCTATATAGTGCACTACTTTAGACCAGAGCCCTATTCCCTATATAGTACACTACTTTAGACCAGAGCACTATTCCCTATATAGTACACTACTTTAGACCAGAGCCCTATTCCCTATATAGTACACTACTTTTGACCAGAGCCCTATTCCCTATATAGTACACTACTTTAGACCAGAGCCCTATTCCCTATATAGTACACTACTTTAGACCAGAGCCCTATTCCCTATATAGTACACTACTTTAGACCAGAGCCCTATTCCCTATATAGTACACTACTTTAGACCAGAGCCCTATTCCCTATATAGTACACTACTTTAGACCAGAGCCCTATTCCCTATATAGTGCAATACTTTAGACCAGAGCCCTATTCCCTATATAGTGCACTACTTTAGACCAGAGCCCTATTCCCTAAATAGTGCACTACTTTAGACCAGAGCCCTATTCCCTAAATAGTGCACTACTTTAGACCAGAGCCCTATTCCCTATATAGTGCAATACTTTAGACAAGAGCCCTATTCCCTATATAGTGCACTACTTTAGACCAGAGCCCTATTCCCTAAATAGTGCACTACTTTAGACCAGAGCCCTATTCCCTAAATAGTGCACTACTTTAGACCAGAGCCCTATTCCCTAAATAGTGCACTACTTTAGACCAGAGCCCTATTCCCTAAATAGTGCACTACTTTAGACCAGAGCCCTATTCCCTAAATAGTGCACTACTTTAGACCAGAGCCCTATTCCCTATATAGTGCAATACTTTAGACAAGCGCCCTATTCCCTATATAGTGCACTACTTTAGACCAGAGCCCTATTCCCTATATAGTGCACTACTTTAGACCAGAGCCCTATTCCCTATATAGTGCACTACTTTAGACCAGAGCCCTATTCCCTATATAGTGCACTACTTTAGACAAGCGCCCTATTCCCTATATAGTGCACTACTTTAGACCAGAGCCCTATTCCCTATATAGTGCACTACTTTAGACCAGAGCCCTATTCCCTATATAGTGCACTACTTTAGACCAGAGCCCTATTCCCTATATAGTGCACTACTTTAGACAAGCGCCCTATTCCCTATATAGTGCACTACTTTAGACCAGAGCCCTATTCCCTATATAGTGCACTACTTTAGACCAGAGCCCTATTCCCTATATAGTGCACTACTTTAGACCAGAGCCCTATTCCCTATATAGTGCACTACTTTAGACCAGAGCCCTATTCCCTATATAGTGCACTACTTTAGACCAGAGCCCTATTCCCTATATAGTACACTACTTTAGACCAGAGGCCTATTCCCTATATAGTGCACTACTTTAGACCAGAGCCCTATTCCATACATAGTGCACTAATTTAGACTAGAGCCCTATTCCCTAAATAGTGCACTACTTTAGACCAGAGCCCTATTCCCTAAATAGTGCACTACTTTAGACCAGAGCCCTATTCCCTAAATAGTGCACTACTTTAGACCAGAGCCCTATTCCCTAAATACTGCACTACTTTAGACCAGAGCCATATTCCCTAAATAGTACACTACTTTAGACCAGAGCCCTATTCCTTAAATAGTGCACTACTTTAGACCAGAGCCCTATTCCCTAAATAGTACACTACTTTAGACCAGAGCCCTATTCCCTATATAGTGCACTACTTTAGACCAGAGCCCTATTCCCTATATAGTACACTACTTTAGACCAGAGCACTATTCCCTATATAGTACACTACTTTAGACCAGAGCCCTATTCCCTATATAGTACACTACTTTTGACCAGAGCCCTATTCCCTATATAGTACACTACTTTAGACCAGAGCCCTATTCCCTATATAGTACACTACTTTAGACCAGAGCCCTATTCCCTATATAGTACACTACTTTAGACCAGAGCCCTATTCCCTATATAGTACACTACTTTAGACCAGAGCCCTATTCCCTATATAGTGCACCTCTTTAGACCAGAGCCCTATTCCATACATAGTGCACTAATTTAGACTAGAGCCCTATTCCCTAAATAGTGCACTACTTTAGACCAGAGCCCTATTCCCTAAATAGTGCACTACTTTAGACCAGAGCCCTATTCCCTAAATAGTGCACTACTTTAGACCAGAGCCCTATTCCCTAAATAGTGCACTACTTTAGACCAGAGCCCTATTCCCTATATAGTGCAATACTTTAGACAAGAGCCCTATTCCCTATATAGTGCACTACTTTAGACCAGAGCCCTATTCCCTAAATAGTGCACTACTTTAGACCAGAGCCCTATTCCCTAAATAGTGCACTACTTTAGACCAGAGCCCTATTCCCTATATAGTGCACTACTATAGACCAGAGCCCTATTCCCTATATAGTGCACTACTTTAGACCAGAGCCCTATTCCCTATATAGTGTACATCTTTAGACCAGAGCCCTATTCCCTAAATAGTACACTACTTTAGACCAGAGCCCTATTCCCTAAATAGTGCACTACTTTAGACCAGAGCCCTATTCCCTAAATAGTACACTACTTTAGACCAGAGCCCTATTCCCTATATAGTGCACTACTTTAGACCAGAGCCCTATTCCCTATATAGTACACTACTTTAGACCAGAGCACTATTCCCTATATAGTACACTACTTTAGACCAGAGCCCTATTCCCTATATAGTACACTACTTTTGACCAGAGCCCTATTCCCTATATAGTACACTACTTTAGACCAGAGCCCTATTCCCTATATAGTACACTACTTTAGACCAGAGCCCTATTCCATACATAGTGCACTAATTTAGACTAGAGCCCTATTCCCTAAATAGTGCACTACTTTAGACCAGAGCCCTATTCCCTAAATAGTGCACTACTTTAGACCAGAGCCCTATTCCCTAAATAGTGCACTACTTTAGACCAGAGCCCTATTCCATAAATAGTGCACTACTTTAGACCAGAGCCCTATTCCCTATATAGTGCAATACTTTAGACAAGAGCCCTATTCCCTATATAGTGCACTACTTTAGACCAGAGCCCTATTCCCTATATAGTGCAATACTTTAGACAAGAGCCCTATTCCCTATATAGTGCACTACTTTAGACCAGAGCCCTATTCCCTATATAGTGCAATACTTTAGACAAGAGCCCTATTCCCTATATAGTGCACTACTTTAGACCAGAGCCCTATTCCCTAAATAGTGCACTACTTTAGACCAGAGCCCTATTCCCTAAATAGTGCACTACTTTAGACCAGAGCCCTATTCCCTAAATAGTGCACTACTTTAGACCAGAGCCCTATTCCCTATATAGTGCACTACTATAGACCAGAGCCCTATTCCCTATATAGTGCACTACTTTAGACCAGAGCCCTATTCCCTATATAGTGTACATCTTTAGACCAGAGCCCTATTCCCTAAATAGTACACTACTTTAGACCAGAGCCCTATTCCCTAAATAGTGCACTACTTTAGACCAGAGCCCTATTCCCTAAATAGTACACTACTTTAGACCAGAGCCCTATTCCCTATATAGTGCACTACTTTAGACCAGAGCCCTATTCCCTATATAGTACACTACTTTAGACCAGAGCACTATTCCCTATATAGTACACTACTTTAGACCAGAGCCCTATTCCCTATATAGTACACTACTTTTGACCAGAGCCCTATTCCCTATATAGTACACTACTTTAGACCAGAGCCCTATTCCCTATATAGTACACTACTTTAGACCAGAGCCCTATTCCATACATAGTGCACTAATTTAGACTAGAGCCCTATTCCCTAAATAGTGCACTACTTTAGACCAGAGCCCTATTCCCTAAATAGTGCACTACTTTAGACCAGAGCCCTATTCCCTAAATAGTGCACTACTTTAGACCAGAGCCCTATTCCATAAATAGTGCACTACTTTAGACCAGAGCCCTATTCCCTATATAGTGCAATACTTTAGACAAGAGCCCTATTCCCTATATAGTGCACTACTTTAGACCAGAGCCCTATTCCCTATATAGTGCAATACTTTAGACAAGAGCCCTATTCCCTATATAGTGCACTACTTTAGACCAGAGCCCTATTCCCTATATAGTGCAATACTTTAGACAAGAGCCCTATTCCCTATATAGTGCACTACTTTAGACCAGAGCCCTATTCCCTAAATAGTGCACTACTTTAGACCAGAGCCCTATTCCCTAAATAGTGCACTACTTTAGACCAGAGCCCTATTCCCTAAATAGTGCACTACTTTAGACCAGAGCCCTATTCCCTAAATAGTGCACTACTTTAGACCAGAGCCCTATTCCCTAAATAGTGCACTACTTTAGACCAGAGCCCTATTCCCTATATAGTACACTACTTTAGACCAGAGCCCTATTCCCTATATAGTACACTACTTTTGACCAGAGCACTATTCCCTATATAGTACACTACTTTAGACCAGAGCCCTATTCCCTATATAGTACACTACTTTTGACCAGAGCCCTATTCCCTATATAGTACACTACTTTAGACCAGAGCCCTATTCCCTATATAGTACACTACTTTAGACCAGAGCCCTATTCCCTATATAGTACACTACTTTAGACCAGAGCCCTATTCCCTATATAGTACACTACTTTAGACCAGAGCCCTATTCCCTATATAGTACACTACTTTAGACCAGAGCCCTATTCCCTATATAGTGCAATACTTTAGACCAGAGCCCTATTCCCTATATAGTGCACTACTTTAGACCAGAGCCCTATTCCCTAAATAGTGCACTACTTTAGACCAGAGCCCTATTCCCTAAATAGTGCACTACTTTAGACCAGAGCCCTATTCCCTATATAGTGCAATACTTTAGACAAGAGCCCTATTCCCTATATAGTGCACTACTTTAGACCAGAGCCCTATTCCCTAAATAGTGCACTACTTTAGACCAGAGCCCTATTCCCTAAATAGTGCACTACTTTAGACCAGAGCCCTATTCCCTAAATAGTGCACTACTTTAGACCAGAGCCCTATTCCCTAAATAGTGCACTACTTTAGACCAGAGCCCTATTCCCTAAATAGTGCACTACTTTAGACCAGAGCCCTATTCCCTATATAGTGCAATACTTTAGACAAGCGCCCTATTCCCTATATAGTGCACTACTTTAGACCAGAGCCCTATTCCCTATATAGTGCACTACTTTAGACCAGAGCCCTATTCCCTATATAGTGCACTACTTTAGACCAGAGCCCTATTCCCTATATAGTGCACTACTTTAGACAAGCGCCCTATTCCCTATATAGTGCACTACTTTAGACCAGAGCCCTATTCCCTATATAGTGCACTACTTTAGACCAGAGCCCTATTCCCTATATAGTGCACTACTTTAGACCAGAGCCCTATTCCCTATATAGTGCACTACTTTAGACAAGCGCCCTATTCCCTATATAGTGCACTACTTTAGACCAGAGCCCTATTCCCTATATAGTGCACTACTTTAGACCAGAGCCCTATTCCCTATATAGTGCACTACTTTAGACCAGAGCCCTATTCCCTATATAGTGCACTACTTTAGACCAGAGCCCTATTCCCTATATAGTGCACTACTTTAGACCAGAGCCCTATTCCCTATATAGTACACTACTTTAGACCAGAGGCCTATTCCCTATATAGTGCACTACTTTAGACCAGAGCCCTATTCCATACATAGTGCACTAATTTAGACTAGAGCCCTATTCCCTAAATAGTGCACTACTTTAGACCAGAGCCCTATTCCCTAAATAGTGCACTACTTTAGACCAGAGCCCTATTCCCTAAATAGTGCACTACTTTAGACCAGAGCCCTATTCCCTAAATACTGCACTACTTTAGACCAGAGCCATATTCCCTAAATAGTACACTACTTTAGACCAGAGCCCTATTCCTTAAATAGTGCACTACTTTAGACCAGAGCCCTATTCCCTAAATAGTACACTACTTTAGACCAGAGCCCTATTCCCTATATAGTGCACTACTTTAGACCAGAGCCCTATTCCCTATATAGTACACTACTTTAGACCAGAGCACTATTCCCTATATAGTACACTACTTTAGACCAGAGCCCTATTCCCTATATAGTACACTACTTTTGACCAGAGCCCTATTCCCTATATAGTACACTACTTTAGACCAGAGCCCTATTCCCTATATAGTACACTACTTTAGACCAGAGCCCTATTCCCTATATAGTACACTACTTTAGACCAGAGCCCTATTCCCTATATAGTACACTACTTTAGACCAGAGCCCTATTCCCTATATAGTGCACCTCTTTAGACCAGAGCCCTATTCCATACATAGTGCACTAATTTAGACTAGAGCCCTATTCCCTAAATAGTGCACTACTTTAGACCAGAGCCCTATTCCCTAAATAGTGCACTACTTTAGACCAGAGCCCTATTCCCTAAATAGTGCACTACTTTAGACCAGAGCCCTATTCCCTAAATAGTGCACTACTTTAGACCAGAGCCCTATTCCCTATATAGTGCAATACTTTAGACAAGAGCCCTATTCCCTATATAGTGCACTACTTTAGACCAGAGCCCTATTCCCTAAATAGTGCACTACTTTAGACCAGAGCCCTATTCCCTAAATAGTGCACTACTTTAGACCAGAGCCCTATTCCCTATATAGTGCACTACTATAGACCAGAGCCCTATTCCCTATATAGTGCACTACTTTAGACCAGAGCCCTATTCCCTATATAGTGTACATCTTTAGACCAGAGCCCTATTCCCTAAATAGTACACTACTTTAGACCAGAGCCCTATTCCCTAAATAGTGCACTACTTTAGACCAGAGCCCTATTCCCTAAATAGTACACTACTTTAGACCAGAGCCCTATTCCCTATATAGTGCACTACTTTAGACCAGAGCCCTATTCCCTATATAGTACACTACTTTAGACCAGAGCACTATTCCCTATATAGTACACTACTTTAGACCAGAGCCCTATTCCCTATATAGTACACTACTTTTGACCAGAGCCCTATTCCCTATATAGTACACTACTTTAGACCAGAGCCCTATTCCCTATATAGTACACTACTTTAGACCAGAGCCCTATTCCCTATATAGTGCACCTCTTTAGACCAGAGCCCTATTCCATACATAGTGCACTAATTTAGACTAGAGCCCTATTCCCTAAATAGTGCACTACTTTAGACCAGAGCCCTATTCCCTAAATAGTGCACTACTTTAGACCAGAGCCCTATTCCCTAAATAGTGCACTACTTTAGACCAGAGCCCTATTCCATAAATAGTGCACTACTTTAGACCAGAGCCCTATTCCCTATATAGTGCAATACTTTAGACAAGAGCCCTATTCCCTATATAGTGCACTACTTTAGACCAGAGCCCTATTCCCTATATAGTGCAATACTTTAGACAAGAGCCCTATTCCCTATATAGTGCACTACTTTAGACCAGAGCCCTATTCCCTATATAGTGCAATACTTTAGACAAGAGCCCTATTCCCTATATAGTGCCCTACTTTAGACCAGAGCCCTATTCCCTAAATAGTGCACTACTTTAGACCAGAGCCCTATTCCCTAAATAGTGCACTACTTTAGACCAGAGCCCTATTCCCTAAATAGTGCACTACTTTAGACCAGAGCCCTATTCCCTAAATAGTGCACTACTTTAGACCAGAGCCCTATTCCCTAAATAGTGCACTACTTTAGACCAGAGCCCTATTCCCTATATAGTACACTACTTTAGACCAGAGCCCTATTCCCTATATAGTACACTACTTTTGACCAGAGCCCTATTCCCTATATAGTACACTACTTTAGACCAGAGCCCTATTCCCTATATAGTACACTACTTTAGACCAGAGCCCTATTCCCTAAATAGTGCACTACTTTAGACCAGAGGCCTATTCCCTATATAGTGCACTACTTTAGACCAGAGCCCTATTCCATACATAGTGCACTACTTTAGACCAGAGCCCTATTCCCTAAATAGTGCACTACTTTAGACCAGAGCCCTATTCCCTAAATAGTGCACTACTTTAGACCAGAGCCCTATTCCCTATATAGTTCAATACTTTAGACAAGCGCCCTATTCCCTATATAGTGCACTACTTTAGACCAGAGCCCTATTCCCTATATAGTGCACTACTTTAGACCAGAGCCCTATTCCCTATATAGTGCACTACTTCAGACCAGAGCCCTATTCCCTATATAGTGCACTACTTTAGACCAGAGCCCTATTCCCTATATAGTGCACTACTTTAGACCAGAGCCCTATTCCCTATATAGTGCACTACTTCAGACCAGAGCCCTATTCCCTATATAGTGCACTACTTTAGACCAGAGCCCTATTCCCTATATAGTGCACTACTTTAGACCAGAGCCCTATTCCCTATATAGTGCACTACTTTAGACCAGAGCCCTATTCCCTATATAGTGCACTACTTTAGACTAGAGCCCTATTCCCTATATAGTACACTACTATAGACCAGAGCCCTATTCCCTAAATAGTGCACTACTTTAGACCAGAGCCCTATTCCCTATATAGTGCACTACTTTAGACCAGAGCCCTATTCCCTATATAGTGCACTTCTTTAGACCAGAGCCCTATTCCCTATATAGTGCACTACTTTAGACCAGAGCCCTATTCCCTATATAGTACACTACTTTAGACCAGAGCCCTATTCCCTATATAGTGCACTACTTTAGACCAGAGGCCTATTCCCTATATAGTGCACTACTATAGACCAGAGCCCTATTCCCTATTTTGTGCACTACTTTAGACCAGAGCCCTATTCCCTATATAGTGCACTACTTTAGACCAGAGCCCTATTCCCTATATAGTGCACTACTTTAGACCAGAGCCCTATTCCCTATATAGTGCACTACTTTAGACTAGAGCCCTATTCCCTATATAGTACACTACTATAGACCAGAGCCCTATTCCCTAAATAGTGCACTACTTTAGACCAGAGCCCTATTCCCTATATAGTGCACTACTTTAGACCAGAGCCCTATTCCCTATATAGTGCACTTCTTTAGACCAGAGCCCTATTCCCTATATAGTGCACTACTTTAGACCAGAGCCCTATTCCCTATATAGTACACTACTTTAGACCAGAGCCCTATTCCCTATATAGTGCACTACTTTAGACCAGAGGCCTATTCCCTATATAGTGCACTACTATAGACCAGAGCCCTATTCCCTATTTAGTGCACTACTTTAGACCAGAGCCCTATTCCCTATATAGTGCACTACTATAGACCAGAGCCCTATTCCCTATATAGTGCACTACTTTAGACCAGAGCCCTATTCCCTATATAGTGCACTACTTCAGACCAGAGCCCTATTCCCTATATAGTGCACTACTTTAGACCAGAGCCCTATTCCCTATATAGTGCACTACTTTAGACCAGAGCCCTATTCCCTATATAGTGCACTACTTTAGACCAGAGCCCTATTCCCTATATAGTGCACTACTTTAGACCAGAGCCCTATTCCTTATATAGTACACTACTATAGACCAGAGCCCTATTCCCTAAATAGTGCACTACTTTAGACCAGAGCCCTATTCCCTATATAGTGCACTACTTTAGACCAGAGCCCTATTCCCTATATAGTGCACTACTATAGACCAGAGCCCTATTCCCTATTTAGTGCACTACTTTAGACCAGAGCCCTATTCCCTATATAGTGTACTACTTTAGACCAGAGCCCTATTCCCTAAATAGTACACTACTTTAGAATAGAGCCCTATTCCCTAAATAGTGCACTACTTTAGACCAGAGCCCTATTCCCTATATAGTGCACTTCTTTAGACCAGAGCCCTATTCCCTATATAGTGCACTACTTTAGACCAGAGCCCTATTCCCTATATAGTACACTACTTTAGACCAGAGCCCTATTCCCTATATAGTGCACTACTTCAGACCAGAGCCCTATTCCCTATATAGTGCACTACTTTAGACCAGAGCCCTATTCCCTATATACTGCACTACTTTAGACCAGAGCCCTATTCCCTATATAGTGCACTACTTCAGACCAGAGCCCTATTCCCTATATAGTGCACTACTTTAGACCAGAGCCCTATTCCCTATATAGTGCACTACTTTAGACCAGAGCCCTATTCCCTATATAGTGCACTACTTTAGACCAGAGCCCTATTCCCTATATAGTGCACTACTTTAGACTAGAGCCCTATTCCCTATATAGTACACTACTATAGACCAGAGCCCTATTCCCTAAATAGTGCACTACTTTAGACCAGAGCCCTATTCCCTATATAGTGCACTACTTTAGACCAGAGCCCTATTCCCTATATAGTGCACTTCTTTAGACCAGAGCCCTATTCCCTATATAGTGCACTACTTTAGACCAGAGCCCTATTCCCTATATAGTACACTACTTTAGACCAGAGCCCTATTCCCTATATAGTGCACTACTTTAGACCAGAGGCCTATTCCCTATATAGTGCACTACTATAGACCAGAGCCCTATTCCCTATTTAGTGCACTACTTTAGACCAGAGCCCTATTCCCTATATAGTGCACTACTTTAGACCAGAGCCCTATTCCCTATATAGTGCACTACTTTAGACCAGAGCCCTATTCCCTATATAGTGCACTACTTTAGACTAGAGCCCTATTCCCTATATAGTACACTACTATAGACCAGAGCCCTATTCCCTAAATAGTGCACTACTTTAGACCAGAGCCCTATTCCCTATATAGTGCACTACTTTAGACCAGAGCCCTATTCCCTATATAGTGCACTTCTTTAGACCAGAGCCCTATTCCCTATATAGTGCACTACTTTAGACCAGAGCCCTATTCCCTATATAGTACACTACTTTAGACCAGAGCCCTATTCCCTATATAGTGCACTACTTTAGACCAGAGGCCTATTCCCTATATAGTGCACTACTATAGACCAGAGCCCTATTCCCTATTTAGTGCACTACTTTAGACCAGAGCCCTATTCCCTATATAGTGCACTACTTTAGACCAGAGCCCTATTCCCTATATAGTGCACTACTTTAGACCAGAGCCCTATTCCCTATATAGTGCACTACTTCAGACCAGAGCCCTATTCCCTATATAGTGCACTACTTTAGACCAGAGCCCTATTCCCTATATAGTGCACTACTTTAGACCAGAGCCCTATTCCCTATATAGTGCACTACTTTAGACCAGAGCCCTATTCCCTATATAGTGCACTACTTTAGACCAGAGCCCTATTCCCTATATAGTACACTACTATAGACCAGAGCCCTATTCCCTAAATAGTGCACTACTTTAGACCAGAGCCCTATTCCCTATATAGTGCACTACTTTAGACCAGAGCCCTATTCCCTATATAGTGCACTACTATAGACCAGAGCCCTATTCCCTATTTAGTGCACTACTTTAGACCAGAGCCCTATTCCCTATATAGTGTACTACTTTAGACCAGAGCCCTATTCCCTAAATAGTACACTACTTTAGAATAGAGCCCTATTCCCTAAATAGTGCACTACTTTAGACCAGAGCCCTATTCCCTAAATAGTACACTACTTTAGACCAGAGCCCTATTCCCTATATAGTGCACTACTTTAGACCAGAGCCCTATTCCCTATATGGTACACTACTTTAGACCAGAGCACTATTCCCTATATAGTACACTACTTTAGACCAGAGCCCTATTCCCTATATAGTACACTACTTTAGACCAGAGCCCTATTCCCTATATAGTACACTACTTTAGACCAGAGCCCTATTCCCTATATAGTGCACTACTTTAGACCAGAGCCCTATTCCCTATATAGTGCACTACTTTAGACCAGAGCCCTATTCCCTATATAGTGCACTACTTTAGACCAGAGCCCTATTCCCTATATAGTACACTACTATAGACCAGAGCCCTATTCCCTATATAGTTCACTACTTTAGACCAGAGCCCTATTCCCTATATAGTGCACTACTATAGACCAGAGCCCTATTCCCTATTTAGTGCACTACTTTAGACCAGTGCCCTATTCCCTATATAGTGTACTACTTTAGACCAGAGCCCTATTCCCTAAATAGTACACTACTTTAGAATAGAGCCCTATTCCCTATATAGTGCACTACTTTAGACCAGAGCCCTATTCCCTATATGGAACACTACTTTAGACCAGAGCCCTATTCCCTAAATAGTACACTACTTTAGACCAGAGCCCTATTCCCTATATAGTGCACTACTTTAGACCAGAGCCCTATTCCCTATATGGAACACTACTTTAGACCAGAGCACTATTCCCTATATAGTACACTACTTTAGACCAGAGCCCTATTCCCTATATAGTACACTACTTTAGACCAGAGCCCTATTCCCTATATAGTACACTACTTTAGACCAGAGCCCTATTCCCTATATAGTACACTACTTTAGACCAGAGCCCTATTCCCTATATAGTACACTACTTTAGACCAGAGCCCTATTCCCTATATAGTACACTACTTTAGATCAGAGCCCTATTCCCTATATAGTACACTACTTTAGACCAGAGCCCTATTCCCTATATAGTGCACTACTTCAGACCAGAGCCCTATTCCCTATATAGTGCACTACTTTAGACCAGAGCCCTATTCCCTATATAGTGCACTACTTTAGACCAGAGCCCTATTCCCTATATAGTGCACTTCTTTAGACCAGAGCCCTATTCCCTATATAGTGCACTACTTTAGACCAGAGCCCTATTCCCTATATAGTACACTACTATAGACCAGAGCCCTATTCCCTAAATAGTGCACTACTTTAGACCAGAGCCCTATTCCCTATATAGTGCACTACTATAGACCAGAGCCCTATTCCCTATATAGTGCACTACTTTAGACCAGAGCCCTATTCCCTATATAGTGTACTACTTTAGACCAGAGCCCTATTCCCTAAATAGTACACTACTTTAGACCAGAGCCCTATTCCCTAAATAGTGCACTACTTTAGACCAGAGCCCTATTCCCTAAATAGTACACTACTTTAGACCAGAGCCCTATTCCCTATATAGTGCACTACTTTAGACCAGAGCCCTATTCCCTATATGGTACACTACTTTAGACCAGAGCACTATTCCCTATATAGTACACTACTTTAGACCAGAGCCCTATTCCCTATATAGTACACTACTTTAGACCAGAGCCCTATTCCCTATATAGTACACTACTTTAATCCAGAGCCCTATTCCCTATATAGTACACTACTTTAGACCAGAGCCCTATTCCCTATATAGTACACTACTTTAGACCAGAGCCCTATTCCCTATATAGTACACTACTTTAGACCAGAGCCCTATTCCCTATATAGTACACTACTTTAGACCAGAGCCCTATTCCCTATATAGTGCACTACTTCAGACCAGAGCCCTATTCCCTATATAGTGCACTACTTTAGACCAGAGCCCTATTCCCTATATAGTGCACTACTTTAGACCAGAGCTCTATTCCCTATATAGTGCACTACTTTAGACCAGAGCCCTATTCCCTATATAGTGCACTACTTTAGACCAGAGCCCTATTCCCTATATAGTACACTACTATAGACCAGAGCCCTATTCCCTAAATAGTGCACTACTTTAGACCAGAGCCCTATTCCCTATATAGTGCACTACTATAGACCAGAGCCCTATTCCCTATATAGTGCACTACTTTAGACCAGAGCCCTATTCCCTATATAGTGTACTACTTTAGACCAGAGCCCTATTCCCTAAATAGTACACTACTTTAGACCAGAGCCCTATTCCCTAAATAGTGCACTACTTTAGACCAGAGCCCTATTCCCTAAATAGTACACTACTTTAGACCAGAGCCCTATTCCCTATATAGTGCACTACTTTAGACCAGAGCCCTATTCCCTATATAGTACACTACTTTAGACCAGAGCACTATTCCCTATATAGTACACTACTTTAGACCAGAGCCCTATTCCCTATATAGTACACTACTTTAGACCAGAGCCCTATTCCCTATATAGTACACTACTTTAGACCAGAGCCCTATTCCCTATATAGTACACTACTTTAGACCAGAGCCCTATTCCCTATATAGTACACTACTTTAGACCAGAGCCCTATTCCCTATATAGTACACTACTTTAGACCAGAGCCCTATTCCCTATATAGTACACTACTTTAGACCAGAGCCCTATTCCCTATATAGTACACTACTTTAGACCAGAGCCCTATTCCCTATATAGTACACTACTTTAGACCAGAGCCCTATTCCCTACATAGTGCACTACTTTAGACCAGAGCCCTATTCCCTAAATAGTGCACTACTTTAGACCAGAGCCCTATTCCCTAAATAGTGCACTACTTTAGACCAGAGCCCTATTCCCTAAATAGTGCACTACTTTAGACCAGAGCCCTATTCCCTAAATAGTGCACTACTTTAGACCAGAGCCCTATTCCCTAAATAGTGCACTACTTTAGACCAGAGCCCTATTCCCTATATAGTGCAATACTTTAGACAAGCGCCCTATTCCCTATATAGTGCACTACTTTAGACCAGAGCCCTATTCCCTATATAGTGCAATACTTTAGACAAGAGCCCTATTCCCTATATAGTGCACTACTTTAGACCAGAGCCCTATTCCCTATATAGTGCACTACTTTAGACCAGAGCCCTATTCCCTATATAGTGCACTACTTTAGACAAGCGCCCTATTCCCTATATAGTGCACTACTTTAGACCAGAGCCCTATTCCCTATATAGTGCACTACTTTAGACCAGAGCCCTATTCCCTATATAGTGCACTACTTTAGACCAGAGCCCTATTCCCTATATAGTGCACTACTTCAGACCAGAGCCCTATTCCCTATATAGTGCACTACTTTAGACCAGAGCCCTATTCCCTATATAGTGCACTACTTTAGACCAGAGCCCTATTCCCTATATAGTGCACTACTTTAGACCAGAGCCCTATTCCCTATATAGTGCACTACTTTAGACCAGAGCCCTATTCCCTATATAGTGCACTACTTTAGACCAGAGCCCTATTCCCTATATAGTGCAATACTTTAGACCAGAGCCATATTCCCTATATAGTGCACTACTTTAGACTAGAGCCCTATTCCCTATATAGTACACTACTATAGACCAGAGCCCTATTCCCTAAATAGTGCACTACTTTAGACCAGAGCCCTATTCCCTATATAGTGCACTACTTTAGACCAGAGCCCTATTCCCTATATAGTGCACTACTTTAGACCAGAGCCCTATTCCCTATATAGTTTACTACTTTAGACCAGAGCCCTATTCCCTATATAGTACACTACTTTAGACCAGAGCCCTATTCCCTATATAGTGCACTACTTTAGACCAGAGGCCTATTCCCTATATAGTGCACTTCTTTAGACCAGAGCCCTATTCCCTATATAGTGCACTACTTCAGACCAGAGCCCTATTCCCTATATAGTGCACTACTTTAGACCAGAGCCCTATTCCCTATATAGTGCACTACTTTAGACCAGAGCCCTATTCCCAATATAGTGCACTACTTTAGACCAGAGCCCTATTCCCTATATAGTGCACTACTTTAGACCAGAGCCCTATTCCCTATATAGTACACTACTATAGACCAGAGCCCTATTCCCTAAATAGTGCACTACTTTAGACCAGAGCCCTATTCCCTATATAGTGCACTACTATAGACCAGAGCCCTATTCCCTATATAGTGCACTACTTTAGACCAGAGCCCTATTCCCTATATAGTGTACTACTTTAGACCAGAGCCCTATTCCCTATATAGTACACTACTTTAGAATATAGCCCTATTCCCTAAATAGTGCACTACTTTAGACCAGAGCCCTATTCCCTATATAGTGCACTACTTTAGACCAGAGCCCTATTCCCTATATAGTGCACTACTTCAGACCAGAGCCCTATTCCCTATATAGTGCACTACTTTAGACCAGAGCCCTATTCCCTATATAGTGCACTACTTTAGACCAGAGCCCTATTCCCTATATAGTGCACTACTTTAGACCAGAGCCCTATTCCCTATATAGTGCACTACTTTAGACCAGAGCCCTATTCCCTATATAGTACACTACTATAGACCAGAGCCCTATTCCCTAAATAGTGCACTACTTTAGTCCAGAGCCCTATTCCCTATATAGTGCACTACTTTAGACCAGAGCCCTATTCCCTATATAGTACACTACTTTAGACCAGAGCTCTATTCCCTATATAGTACACTACTTTAGACCAGAGCCCTATTCCCTATATAGTACACTACTTTATACCAGAGCCCTATTCCCTATATAGTACACTACTTTAGACCAGAGCCCTATTCCCTATATAGTACACTACTTTAGACCAGAGCCCTATTCCCTATATAGTACACTACTTTAGACCAGAGCCCTATTCCCTATATAGTGCACTACTTCGGACAAGAGCCCTATTCCCTATATAGTGCACTACTTTAGACCAGAGCCCTATTCCCTATATAGTACACTACTATAGACCAGAGCCCTATTCCCTAAATAGTGCACTACTTTAGACCAGAGTCCTATTCCCTATATAGTGCTCTACTATAGACCAGAGCCCTATTCCCTATATAGTGCACTACTTTAGACCAGAGCCCTATTCCCTATATAGTGTACTACTTTAGACCAGAGCCCTATTCCCTAAATAGTACACTACTTTAGAATAGAGCCCTATTCCATAAATAGTGCACTACTTTAGACCAGAGCCCTATTCCCTAAATAGTACACTACTTTAGACCAGAGCCCTATTCCCTATATAGTGCACTACTTTAGACCAGAGCCCTATTCCCTATATAGTACACTACTTTAGACCAGAGCACTATTCCCTATATAGTACACTACTTTAGACCAGAGCCCTATTCCCTATATAGTACACTACTTTAGACCAGAGCCCTATTCCCTATATAGTACACTACTTTAGACCAGAGCCCTATTCCCTATATAGTACACTACTTTAGACCAGAGCCCTATTCCCTATATAGTACACTACTTTAGACCAGAGCCCTATTCCCTATATAGTACACTACTTTAGACCAGAGCCCTATTCCCTATATAGTACACTACTTTAGACCAGAGCCCTATTCCCTATATAGTACACTACTTTAGACCAGAGCCCTATTCCCTATATAGTGCACTACTTCAGACCAGAGCCCTATTCCCTATATAGTGCACTACTTTAGACCAGAGCCCTATTCCCTATATAGTACACTACTTTAGACCAGAGCCCTATTCCCTATATAGTACACTACTTTAGACCAGAGCCCTATTCCCTATATAGTACACTACTTTAGAACAGAGCCCTATTCCCTATATAGTACACTACTTTAGACCAGAGCCCTATTCCCTATATAGTACACTACTTTAGACCAGAGCCCTATTCCCTATATAGTACACTACTTTAGACCAGAGCCCTATTCCCTATATAGTACACTACTTTAGACCAGAGCCCTATTCCCTATATAGTACACTACTTTAGACCAGAGCCCTATTCCCTATATAGTACACTACTTTAGACCAGAGCCCTGTTCCCTATATAGTACACTACTTTAGACCAGAGCCCTATTCCCTATATAGTACACTACTTTAGACCAGAGCCCTATTCCCTATATAGTACACTACTTTAGACCAGAGCCCTATTCCCTATATAGTACACTACTTTAGACCAGAGCCCTATTCCCTATATAGTA